>NC_088406.1:6648062-6848062 GCF_034236695.1 Oncorhynchus nerka
ATAAAATATTTTATTTATATATTTTTTTAATTGTGATTTTTCAGGGGGTGCTGCAGCACAAAAGGAAACCCTATTTCCCGTGGCTATGGCCTACACATGTCATATCCTTTTTTAAAATGTTTATTGTCCTATCGTATTAATTGATGTAAATAGCAGGCCTCATTAAAAAAAAGTATCAATATGGGCTGAAGTAACCCGCACAGCTGTTCTCAATTGCAACCAACCCTGGCTACGGATTGGCCACTCCCTAACGCAGACGCCCAGGTTATAGTCTAGTCCTGGTCGCAGCCAATCAAGACTATTTCGCCTTCTGGTTGGTATTATCATCGGAGCAATGTAGTCATTATGAGCAGACTAACGGCGAATCATCTATTTGACAATAATTTCATACAACTGATTTTAACAAAAAGCTGTCTAAAATGGTCAAGTCATATCAAGATCATGCAAGACCGGCTCTAGCCTTTTTTGGGGGGCCTAAACGAGATTTCCTGGTTGCTAAAATTCTAATAGTTCGCCTAATTTCAGTTTGTGACAAAACAAGCAAGAATAATGGAGAGAATCATTGTACCATCTAAACCACTGTGAAATATATTTTCCATAACCAAAAAAAGATTGTATTTTCAGCTGTTTGAAGCTGGTGTACAAAACCGAATGTGAAAGACGCAAAAAATAAAACTTAAGAACGGGAAGCATAGAAATAGCGCACATAGAACAGATCTTCCGCTTCTTAGACTGGCTTTCAATGAGAATGACATATCTATAACTCACATTTCTATGTGCATTTTTGTCGGTCGCTCAAAAAGTTCGGTATTACTGTTTTTCTGCTGTTTTACACACTTTGCCATGGGGCAGAGAGAAAAGGTTTGTACATTTTCTAACAAATTTTATGCAATTCTTACCATTCTAAAATTTGACATGGCTAATTGAGTGACTGTCAGTGACTGACATTAACAAGAGAAACATTTCTAAAGAGCAACCAAATTTCTATCTCGCACCTTGTGTAATCTCCTTTTTGAAGTACCTCATTTTCTTCTTCAACTTCTTCCATGAATTGATAAACAAACTAAAAAGGTTGCACACTGCCAGTTGGAAGGACCCTGCCTGTGTCCTTTCTAGGTTTCTTCCTAGGTTCCTGCCTTTCTAGGGAGTTTTTCCTAGCCGCCGTGCTTCTACACCTGCATTGCTTGCTGTTTGGGGGGTTTTAGGCTGGGTTTCTGTACAGCACTTTGACATCGGCTGATGTAAGAAGGGCTATATAAATACATTTGACTGATTGATTGACTGACTGACTGACTAATTGATTGACTGATTGATTGACTGATTGACTGACTGATTGACTGACTGATTGACTGGCTGACTGAATGACTGACTGATTGATTGACTGATTGATTGACTGACTGATTGATTGACTGATTGGACTGGCTGACTGACTGATTGACTGACTGACTGACTAATTGATTGATTGACTGACTGACTGACGGATTGACTGACTGACTGATTGACTGACTGACTGACTAATTGACTGACTGACTGATTGACTGACTGATTGACTGGCTGACTGACTGACTGATTGACTGGCTGACTGATTGACTGGCTGACTGATTGACTGATTGACTGGCTGACTGGCTGACTGACTGATTGATTGACTGATTGACTGGCTGACTGATTGACTGACTGACTGATTGATTGCCCAAAATCTGTCTTCTCCAGCGGGAGGTGTTTTTCCCCGCTCATCAAGCAAGTAGTTTTTGTATGGGGGTCAATGAAAGTGTCAAATTTGTTTAACAAATATTGTAATGGATGATTTGATCTATTTCAAGTTTCATAATGATTAGGTTGCTGCAGGTGTACTGATATGAATAGGAGAAGTGACATCACGGCAACTTGGAGAAATATCTCTTTATATTAGAATCGTGCCTAGTCATTGTCAGTAGTTACCACATCCACAAAGTCATAAACACCGCCCATTTCTACAATTGATCTTCTAAAAAAAAGGTGATTTTAAACCTAATTACACTGCTAACCTTGTACCTAACCATAACCTTATATTAGGACCAGAAATATAGTTTTTTTGTTTACATTAATTTTCACGATATAGACGATTTTGACTTTGTGGCTGTGGTAACTAATGGAACAAAGTTGTGCCTGTTCTTCACATGCCTGTACCTGTCCTCTCATTGGGTAGAATGGTCCCACCTGATCTTGCCTCCTCCCGACTGCCTTTCCATTTTTAAAGACATTTTTTTTTTTTTGAGGGCGGCATCTGGTCAATATAATCGATAATCTGCGACGTGGAGAAAGTTTGGATAAAATCCACGGAAAATAGATTCATTTCCAAACCTTTAATGTGGAAATTAGAAGGCTTTACCATCTACAGTAAAACATGTTGCCTATTGAAATGAAGGTGCCATCGAAACGTCTCGTTTGAATTCAAAACACTAAAACAATTGCAAGCCTACAATCAACACACTCATGGTGAAAGAAGGTGCAAGTGTTTGCAATAGATCAGTAAGGAACGTACTGTAGCAGATAATACACATTGGCTAAATCCCAAATGGCACCCTATTGTCTATAGCGAACTACAATGGGCCCTACGTATAGGCAACAGTGATCAATTTGGGACGTACAGTTCGATTCCCTTCTACCCTACAATACCTTTTGTTATAATACCAGACAAAAATTTAACCGTTATACGTATTTGAAAAGACAGAATGTCATGTCATCGATGTCATAAAATGTCTCAATTAAAATGCTCTTAAAAAAATAAAATAGATGACTTGTTAAAATTATCTAAAATTACCAAAAAAAAAACGTATCATGATCTTCATTTACCTCACTCAGCAAATCAAAATATAGATGGATGGGCGAATGAATGAATGGCTGAACAGAGAAATGGGCTAAGTGGTTTCCTGAGATTCATGAATTCAAATGAATTAATTCATGCAAAGAGAGATGATGGTCAAAGTCTCTTGGCTGTGTGCTTGGTATTGTGCACCTACAGAGAATCTCAAATTTAGTGACAAAATACTGGATTCAAATTGAATGGCTATTATTTTAAGTGAGGAAATACTGTATTTAAATTGAATGGATATTATGCTAATGACAAATACTGTATTTAAATTGAATAGCTATTATTTTAAGTGAGAAATATTATATTTAAATTGAATTGCATATTATGCTTATGACAAATACTGTATTTAAATTGAATGGCTATTATGTTCATTGAGGAAATACTGTATTTAAGTTGCATGGATATTATGCTGTACAGTTAGGGCAGCTAAAAAACACATGTAAATGTAGTCAGAAAGAGGTCCACATCCTACACCCTAACAGGTATGCATACGGTCACAATAAATATCATGGGGAAAAGGGGTACATGCATCCTGAAAACGTTACAGTAAATCCTTTCAAAAAGGTGTTTGTGACCGTCGCCGACCAGGGTTAGAATCCAGGTGTCCTGCTGTCACGATACTGTGTTGTAATCCCACTGAGCTAAAGTCTATTAGGTTCATACACCAAGTCCTTCAAAAGTGTCTTAAAACAAACAAACAAACATGTCATTCTGCTCCACTTCAATTTTCAGACTGATTAGACTTTTCCATTTTCCCTGCTTCTACACTTGCATTGCATTTTCCCTGCTTCTACACCTGCATTGCTTGCTGTTTGGGGTTGTAGGCCGTAACGCTCCACCATGCTTCTACACCTGCATTGCATTTTCCCTGCTTCTACACCTGCATTGCTTGCTGTTTGGGGGTTTTAGGCTGGGTTTCTGTACAGCACTTTGAGATATCAGCTGATGTAAGAAGGGCTTGATAAATACATTTGATTTGATCCTTCACTAGTGCACTACCTTTTGACCAGAGCCCTATAGGTCTTGGTCAAAAGTAGGGCACTGAATAGTGTGCCATTTGGGACGTACACTGAGACAGTGAATAACAGTGAGAGTTCATCAGAGCCATACAGTATAGAGTTATATCCAATAACAGATCTATAGTCTATACAGTATAGAGTTATATCCAATAACAGATCTATATTATCTATAGTCTATACAGTATAGAGTTATATCCAATAACAGATCTACATTATCTATACAGTATAGAGTTATATCCAATAACAGATCTAGATTATCTATACAGTATAGAGTTATATCCAACAACAGATCTATATTATATAGTCTATACAGTATAGAGTTATATCCAATAACAGATCTATATTATCTATACAGTATAGAGTTATATCCAATAACAGATCTAGATTATCTATACAGTATAGAGTTATATCCAATAACAGATCTAGATTATCTATACAGTATAGAGTTATATCCAACAACAGATCTATATTATATAGTCTATACAGTATAGAGTTATATCCAACAACAGATCTATATTATCTATAGTCTAGACAGTATATGGCTCTGAATTTATATGTTGCTATGTAGCGCTAGACAGTTCTCTGGGGCAGGTTGAGGTTGAGACAGCATTGGGGCAGGATGGGACAGCATTGGGGCAGTTCTCTGGGGCAGGATGGGACAGCATTGGGGCAGGATGGGACAGCATTGGGGCAGTTCTCTGGGGCAGGATGGGACAGCATTGGGGCAGGATGGGACAGCATTGGGGCAGTTCTCTGGGGCAGGATGGGACAGCATTGGGGCAGTTCTCTGGGGCAGGATGGGACAGCATTGGGGCAGTTTTCTGGGGCAGGATGAGGTTGGGACCGCCTTGGGGCAGTTCTCTAGGGCAGGTTGGGACCGCCTTGGGGCAGTTCTCTAGGGTAGGTTGGGACCGCCTTGGGGCAGCTCTCTAGGGCAGGTTGGGACCGCCTTGGGGCAGTTCTCTAGGGCAGGTTGGGACCGCCTTGGGGCAGTTCTCTAGGGCAGGTTGGGACCGCTTTGGGGCAGTTCTCTAGAGTAGGTTGGGACCGCCTTGGGGCAGTTCTCTAGAGTAGGTTGGGACCGCTTTGGGGCAGTTCTCTAGAGTAGGTTGGGACCGCTTTGGGGCAGTTCTCTAGAGTAGGTTGGGACCGCCTTGGGGCAGTTCTCTGGGGCAGGATGGGACAGCCTTGGGGCAGTTCTCTAGGGCAGGTTGGGACCGCCTTGGGGCAGTTCTCTAGGGCAGGTTGGGACCGCCTTGGGGCAGTTCTCTAGGGCAGGTTGGGACCGCCTTGGGGCAGTTCTCTAGGGCAGGTTGGGACCGCCTTGGGGCAGTTCTCTAGGGCAGGTTAAGGCAGTGGTGGGGCTGTGATTGGGTCTAGGGCTGTGCTGGTGGTTGTGGTATAGGCAGGGGTTGGGGCTGTGATTGGTTCTAGGGCTGTGCTGGTGGTGTAGGCAGGGGTTGGGGCTCTAAGCTCTCTGGCTTCAGTCCCAGGGGGAGGCCTGGAGAGGAGAGGGGGAGGCTGGGGGAGGCCAGAGTGTTGAGGAGGGCTGAGACAGAGATGTCAGGAGACTGGAGCTTGGATAGGAGCTGTAGCTGGTCCTGCTCATGACAGACCCCTGCCTCGTTGCAGACGCTGTGACACAGCCCTGTCAGACTCTGTAACATCTCCTCCATGTTCCTCTGCAGATGGGCCTGCTCCTCCAGCAACCTCTTCTTCTCTCCTCTCTGTGGGGCAGAACAGGATGTTACATCACAACCCACTGGACCAATACAACACAGCTCAGCTATGAATGTCATTGTGTAATTAGTCACATAAGAGGCTAATTATTTATGCTTTGCTCAATTTACTAAACTCCAGTTGAACTATCCGCTATAACATGTATTGCTGAAATGTTTACAATTAAATCAAATTGCCAGATTATAAAATACATTTACATTTAAGTCATTTAGCAGACGCTCTTATCCAGAGCGACTTACAAATTGGTGCTTTCACCTTATGACATCCAGTGGAACAGCCACTTTACAATAGTGCATCTAGGTCTTTTAAGGGGGGGGGGGATTATAATAAGATTATAATGCTATATTATGAGATTATAAATGACAAGAGTAGGGTTGGCGTCAATTTAATTTAAATTCCAGTCAATTCAGGAATTACACCGAAATCGGAATTTGGTTTACTTTCTGAATGGACTGGAATTGAAATGGAATTGACCCAACTCCGCAAGAGAGATGATAGCAAACACAGAGGTACCAGTGTGCCGATCTCAGTCTGTAGTTGACTGATGCCTTCGAGCTTCCTCTTGCGACAGCGCTGGGCGGCCACGCGGTTCTTGCTGCGTCGGCGGACGTCGTGGACGAATTCCAGCTGTTCGTGGGTCAGCTGCTGGCATCGGAGGAGCTGTTGGAAGGCACTACGACTCACTGACGAGATCTGAACCACCGGGAAGGGCAGACGAACCTGGAGAACACACCACGGATGGGTGTTAAAAGACAGATGGTCTCTGGTCAAAAGTATTTGGTAACTCATTACACCGATACACTGTGACCTTTCAGTAAGAACTCTGACCTCTTGTGCTCTCCTGTTGTTGGCCTCTCTCTCCGTGTCTCCGTCTGTGTCCAGGTCTCCGTCTGAGTCCTCTCCTGAGTTAAGAGATGACATGTAGGGACTCATCTCAGACTGGGACAGGCTGTGGTTCCCACCGGGGGTCTGGGCCTCCCCGGTCTCTTCCACCCCACCCATCACACCCGTCTGTCCTACCTTACCCATCTCCCCCACCCCCTCTACCTCTTCCATCCCCTCTGCCTCTCCTGTCCCCAGGTCTCTAAGGAAGGGACAGTCTGCTGGATTTGAGTTCAGGTCTAGCTGCCAGGGGAAGTCTGTAGCCTTCCCCAGACCTCCGTGCTCCATGGTGTCCAGATTAGGAACTCTCCCCAGACCTCCGTGCTCCATGGTGTCCAGATTAGGAACTCTCCCCAGACCTCCGTGCTCCATGGTGTCCAGATTAGGAACTCTCCCCAGACCTCCGTGCTCCATGGTGTCCAGATTAGGAACTCTCCCCAGACCTCCATGCTCCATGGTGTCCAGATTAGGAACTCTCCCCAGACCTCCGTGCTCCATGGTGTCCAGATTAGGGAGAGGTTCAGTCTGTGAGGGGTATAAATCAGGCCAGAAACCCTTGGCCAGATGTTCAGCCACCTCCCTCTCCACGCTGCTCCGCTCTCCATACCCCCTACCATCAGGGGTAAGACCACAGAGGGTGGGGTCAGAGAGGGAGGGGTCAGTGAGGGCGGAGTCAGGGAGATGACCCTCAACAGCCACGCTGCCATCCAGACCAGGTTCCTCTCTCTGCATTAACACAGGTAGCTGATCTACTTGACCTAATCGTCGTGGCCTTGGGAGCATAAGGCATCCACCACGGCTCTCCCCCTCACTATTTTCTGAGTTAGGGCTTTTGTGTATTGCCAGGAGATCCAATACAGGTAGCTGAAGCTCAGCCTCCTCTACCACCCCTGAGCCTCTCAGTGGGCACGTGCTACAGGAACCTGGGTTACACCCAGCTTCTTCAGCCATCAGACTCCCAACAGCAGGCTGGTCATCGTCCATCTCTCCAACCGTTGCCTCAATAACGTCTGATGGGCTCGCGTCGTCATGGGACGGCAGTTCACAGGAGAGTGGGCAATCTCTCAGACTCCCCTCACCCATCGTCATGGGACACACCGCTGCCTCCATCCCTAGGATGTCTCTATCACTGAAAACGGCGTCGGGGTCTGGCTTACGGTCAACACCACCAGGACACGGCTTGGCCAGGATGGGACAGACACCAAGACCACTGGAGGACGGCAGTCCCCCGAGGGATAAGGGTGACATGTTGGGGCCACAGGTCTGTAAACAGAACTGCTCCCGACCACTGCTGACCGGGTTGACTAGTAAGGCCAGGCTCTTTGGACATCGGGATGACGACAGAAAGTTTATTTGTACGTTTCCGTCCGAAGGCACTGTTAAACTCTGGTGTGACATTGTTCCACTTGGGTTGGCAGTTGAACACTGTGCCCTGACGTCACTTCCTATGTTCCTGACATCACTTCCGGTTGTCTGGCTTGGGCCCGTGTTCTGGGGATGAGGTAGAACCTGCTGCTCTCGGTCTCGGTTTGTGTCTGTATTGTGGGCTAAACTGCCACTAGGCAACATGCCCTGGCTGGGGGTCATGCCACTAGGCAACAATGCCCTGGCTGGGGGTCATGCCACTAGGCAACATGCCCTGGCTGGGGGTCATGCCACTAGGCAACAAGCCCTGGCTGGGGGTCATGCCACTAGGTAACAAGCCCTGGCTGGGTGAAATGCTCTGGTTGGGGGTCCTGCTTTGAGACTGACAGCCTGTACAGTGGGCTGAATCGACACTGGGGGACCTCCTCTGGCCGGGGGACCTGCCACTAGGCAATCTTCCCTGGTTGGAGGACCTGATCTGGGACCTGCCCTGACAGCAGCCTCCTCTTCTTCTTCTTCTTGTCTCCTGGGCTGTAATGTTGCTACCCTCCAGGAACTTTGGCAGAAGGAAGTCGAAGCAGCTAGTCTCCAGGTTGTGAAACCCCAGGAGCCCGGCACACCTGTGGATGGCCATGATATTGTCTTTGGTGAAGAGCAGCTTGGAGGTGTAGCAGAACTGTAGCAATGGTTCAAACCCCTCTGCTGTTACCTGGAGAGGAAAATATGTTAATATCTAACCTGTACCACAGCACACTGACTCAGTACCGGTACCCCCTGTATATAGCCTCCACATTGACTCTGTACCGGTACCCCCTGTATATAGCCTCCACACTGACTCTGTACCGGTACCCCCTGTATATAGCCTCCACATTGACTCTGTACCGGTACCCCCTGTATATAGCCTCCACACTGACTCTGTACCGGTACCCCCTGTATATAGCCTCCACATTGACTCTGTACCGGTACCCCCTGTATATAGCCTCCACATTGACTCTGTACCGGTACCCCCTGTATATAGCCTCCACATTGACTCTGTACCGGTACCCCCTGTATATAGCCTCCACATTGACTCTGTACTGGTACCCCTGTATATAACCTCCACATTGACTCTGTTATGCCCCTGTATATAGCCTCCACTTTGACTTTGTTTGGTAAATATTGTATATAGCCTCCACATTGAACTGTAATGCCCCCTGTATATAGCCTCCACATTGACTCTGTACGGACCCCCTGATGTTATAGCCTCCCATTGACTCTGTACTGGTACCCCCTGTATATAGCCTCCACATTGACTCTGTACCGGTACCCCCTGTATATAGCCTCCACATTGACTCTGTACCGGTACCCCCTGTATATAGCCTCCACATTGACTCTGTACTGGTACCCCCTGTATATAGCCTCGTTATTGTTATGTTATTGTGTTACTTTTTACTTTAGTTTGTTTGGTAAATATTTTCTTAACTCTTCTTGAACTGTACTGTTGGTTAAGGGCTACACATGTTGTTTTCAGCACGTGACAATTTGATGTTGAGCTAGTCAGCGTCCCAATTGGCACCCTATTCCCTATATAGTGCACTACTTTTGAGTAGAGCCCTACGGGGTCGGCATTTTGGGTGGGCCTTAGAGGGTCTGGCCTGCCCTTACGTACTTTCTTGCCCGTCCAAATAAATTATTTTCAATATTGATCACTTATTTTCCCGAAGATGCGCACCGACAGAAAGACTCACCAATCAAAGGAATAAATATCATACCGCCCCCCCCTCCCCAAAATGCTAACCTGCCTTGTTATTGTAATGGTGAGAGGTTAGCATGTCTTGGGGGTATGATATCAAATGCTAACCTGCCTTGTTATTGTAATGGTGAGAGGTTAGCATGTCGTGGGGGTATGATATCAAATGCTAACCTGCCTTGTTATTGTAATGGTGAGAGGTTAGCATGTCTTGGGGGTATGATCTAAAATGCTAACCTCCCCTGTTATTGTAATGGTGAGAGGTTAGCATGTCTTGGGGGTATGATATAAAATGCTAACCTGCCTTGTTATTGTGGTGGTGAGAGGTTAGCATGTCTTGGGGGTATGATATAAAATGCTAACCTGCCTTGTTATTGTAATGGTGAGAGGTTAGCATGTCTTGGAGGTATGATATGAAATGCTAACCTGCCTTGTTATTGTGATGGTGAGAGGTTAGCATGTCTTGGGGGTATGATATAAAATGCTAACCTGCCTTGTTATTGTGATGGTGAGAGGTTAGCATATCTTGGGGGTATGATATGAAATGCTAACCTGCCTTGTTATTGTGATGGTGAAGGGTTAGCACGTCTTGGGGGTATGATATGAAATGCTAACCTGCCTTGTTATTGTGATGGTGAGAGGTTTGCATGTCTTGGGGGTATGATATGAAATGCTAACCTGCCTTGTTATTGTAATGGTGAGAGGTTAGCATGTCTTGGGGGTATGATATGAAATGCTAAACTGCCTTGTTATTGTAATGGTGAGAGGTTAGCATGTCTTGGGGGTATGATATCAAATGCTAACCTGCCTTGTGATGGTGAGAGGTTAGCATGTCTTGGGGGTATGATATCAAATGCTAACCTGCCTTGTTATTGTGATGGTGAGAGGTTAGCATGTCTTGGGGGTATGATATCAAATGCTAAACTGCCTTGTTATTGTAATGGTGAGCGGTTAGCATGTCTTGGGGGTATGATATCAAATGCTAACCTGCCTTGTTATTGTGATGGTGAGAGGTTAGCATGTCTTGGGGGTATGATATCAAATGCTAACCTGCCTTGTTATTGTGATGGTGAGAGGTTAGCATGTCTTGGGGGTATGATATCAAATGCTAAACGGCCTTGTTATTGTGATGGTGAGAGGTTAGCATGTCTTGGGGGTATGATATCAAATGCTAACCTGCCTTGTTATTGTGATGGTGAGAGGTTAGCACGTCTTGGGGGTATGACATTTGTGCGTCTGTAACTTTCTCACTAATTATTAATCACGATTCATTAGACTATCTGCAATCGTGGTAGCATCGACAATAATGTCAAAGTGTTTACAAACATTCTATTCTTATTTACAATTTTATTTTAGTGACTCCAAAATGACACAATACATTATTTACCATTAATTTATTTTGGGCAGAAAATGATCTGAAACACAACCAAACCAAAGAGCAAACTGGTCGTGTTCATGGCACATTAAAAAGATAATACATTTTTACAGTTGAATAACATGTCTTTACTATAAAAAGATTTAATTATTATTATTTTTTTTAACATAGGAGGTTCTGTAAATAAAACATGCCCCCCCATGGAAATGAAATGCTCATCCAACTGATTCATCCGGGCTCAGACCCTGGAGCCCCCTACGGACCCTGGAGCCCCATACAGACCCTGGAGCCCCCTACGGACCCTGGAGCCCCCTACGGACCCTGGAGCCCCCTACAGACCCTGGAGCCCTACGGAGCCCTACAGACCCTGGAGCCCCCTACAGGCCCTGGAGCCCCCTACGGACCCTGGAGCCCCCTACGGACCCTGGAGCCCTACGGACCCCTACAGACCCTGGAGCCCCCTACAGACCCTGGAGCCCCCTACAGACCCTGGAGCCCCCTACGGAGCCCTACAGACCCTGGAGCCCCTACAGACCCTGGAGCCCCCTACAGACCCTGGAGCCCTACGGAGCCCCACCAGACCCTGGAGCCCCCTACAGACCCTGGAGCCCCCTACAGACCCTGGAGCCCTACAGAGCCCTACAGACCCTGGAGCCCCCTACAGACCCTGGAGCCCCTACAGACCCTGGAGCCCCCTACAGACCCCTACGGACCCTGGAGCCCCCTACGGACCCTGGAGCCCTACGGAGCCCTACAGACCCTGGACCCCTACAGACCCTGACCCTGGAGCCCCCAGACCCTGGAGCCCCCTACAGACCCTGGAGCCCCCTACAGACCCTGGAGCCCCCTACAGACCCTGGAGCCCCCTACAGACCTTTGTTCCCTACACAGTGCATTACTTTAGACCAGAGCCCTTCTATGGGCCCTGACACCGTACTCCCTACATATGTCACCATACAGTGCATTCGGAAAGTATTCAGACCACATGACTTTTTCCACATTTTCATAACTCAGCCTTATTCTAAATGGATTAAATAAAACATTTTCCTCATCAATGTACACACAATATACCATAATGACAAAGCGAAAACAGGTTTTTAGATTTTTTCTTGTTGTTGCAAATGTATTAAAAATAAAAAACAGAAATACCTTATTTACATCAGGATTCAGACACTTTGCTATGAGTCTCAAATTTGAGCTCAGGTGCATCCTGTTTCCACTAATCATCCTTGAGATGTTTCTACAGCTTGATTGGAGTCCACCTGTGGTAAATTCAATATGATTGGACATGATTTTGGAAAGGCACACACCTGTCAATATAAGGTCTCACAGTTGACAGTGCATGTCAGAGCAAAAAACCAAAGCCATGAGGTTGATGGAATCGTCCCCAGAGCTCCGAGACAGGATTGTGTCGAGGCACAGATCTGGGGAAGGCTACCAAAACATTTCTGCAGCATTGAATGTCCTTAAGAACACAGTGGCCTCCATCATTCTTAAATGGAAGAAGTTTGGAACCACCAAGACTCTTCCTAGAGCTGGCCGCCTGGCCAAACTGAGCAATCGGGGAAAAAGGGCCTTGGTCAGGGAGGTGACCAAGAACCCAATAGTCACTCTGACAGGGCTATAGAATTCCTCTGTGGAGATGGGAGAACCTTCCAGAAGGACAACCATCTCTGCATCACTCCCCCAATCAAGACTTTATGTTAGTGGCCAGATAGAAGCCACTCCTCAGTAAAAGGCTCATGACAACCCACTTGGAGTTTGCCAAAAGGCACCTAAAGACTCTCAGGCCATGAGAAACAAGACTCTCTGGTCTGATGAAACCAAGATTGAACTTTTTGGCCTGAATGCCAAGCATCACATCTGATGGAAACCTGGCACCATCCCTACGGTGAAACATGGTGGAGGCAGCATCATGCTGTGGGGATGTTTTTCAGCGGCAGGGACTGGGAGACTAGTCAGGATTGAGGGAAAGATGAACAAAGCAAAGTACAGACATATCCTTGATAAGAATCTGCTCCAAAGTGCTCAGGACCTCAGACTGGGTCGAAGGTTCACCTTCTAACGGGACAACGACCCTAAGCACACAACCAAGACAATGCAGGAGTGGCTTCGGGACAAGTCTCTGAATGTCCTTGATGGCCCAGACAGAGTCCAGACTTGAACCCAATCGAACATCTCTGGAGACCTGAAAATAGCTGTGCAGCGATGCTCCCCATCCAACCTGACAGAGCTTGAGAGGATCTGCAGAGAAGAATGGGAGAAACTCCACAAATACAGGTGTGCCAAGCTTATAGTGTCTTACCCAAGAAGACTCGAGGCTGTAATCACTGAAAGGTGCTTCAACAAAGTGCTTCAACAAAGTACTGAGTAAAGGGTCTGAATACTTATGTAAATGTGACATTTACATAAAAAATTTTTTTTTTTTTTTTTACAAATGTGCAAAAATATCTTTTTGCTTTATCATTATGAGGTATTGTGTGTAGATAGACGAGGGGAAAAAAACTTTAATCTTTTTTTTTAATAAATATGGCTAATAACGTAACAAAATGTGGAAAAAGTCAGGGGGTCTGAATACAACTGTAGCAACTTCGGAAGTTAGATCGCGTTTCTTAATAACGCGTTCTGTATTACCCTGCGATATGGGAATTTCCGGCGCCGACAGAGATGGCCGCCTCGATTCGCTATGGGCAACAAGGTAGTACGCTTTCTGAATACAGGGTGCCATTTGAGACAAAACCACAGTGTAGTTTGTATATGACCCTGACCTGATCAGGCAAAGTGAGCACCAGGCTGGGGCTGGTGTGGTTGAGGATCCTGCTGTGGAAGTAGTCACTACAGGAGGCCAGTACAGAGCAGTGGGCCCTGAACGCCCTGCCACCTGCCACTAGTGTAACATCACACAACACATCACTCAGTCTCTGGTCGTTGAGACGCGTCAGGACGTGGGAGCTGTGAACCGCAGACTGGAACGTGAACACCGAGGTACGGTCGCCCCTGAGAGACATGGTGGTGACAACCTGACAAGCTGCTGGGACAAATATCAGACAGACATAAACAAGATGAATAGACACGAACAACTGTTGGGGTTGTAAACTATGAATTCTCTCTAATAATTGTATATTAGTAATATATTCTCTACTATTGTCCGAATCAATGTCCAATTAAAAGTATTTGTGTACGTTGTGTGTTTTCCTGGGGTTTGAGCAATAGCAGGAAATGCTGACTCATGCTTAGGCAAGTGAAGGAGAAGCATCGTTTCTTCGTTCGTTCTAGACTTCTTTTAAAACAGTTTTGGATATTGCCGAGTTTCATTTCTTATTTTTAATTATCCTCATTCCTCAATCTGACTAAAACAAATGAATTAGACCTATGCATAGGTAACTTCTGGCTATAATAGCAGAACTGTATCAAATAGCAAACATCGAGTTAGACTATGGGGATCCATACCCTCCCTATAGAAAGCGGATCAACCGATAAAATAATATACATTTTTTGCAAAGTATTTTCACACACTACCGTTACTTTCACAACAGGACAATGGCAATAACGCGCAATCATGAGTTAGAACTTTCTTCTCGCATTGGGCAGTTTGCAAGTAGTTACAATGTATCGTTCCATTCCTACCTCACTGTCTAGAATTTACACATTGTTTCACTTACCTGTCATGTCACCGAGATGATAGTTCCATTTAATGTTACATCAGTTTATGATAAAATGCTGCTTTCGGTTGGTCTACATTCCACTGGTGAAACAAAATGTCATGTGACAATAAACGTATGCACCAGGAAGTATTTGGCGTTACTCTATTTGACCAAAGATTGTCTATTATATTGACAAGATACTCAAGTGACCGCTCAAACAATGCAAATACGTCCTCAAAGATGGAAGGCAGGCGAGATCAGGTGGGTCCATTCTAGCCAATGAGAGGGCACATACAAGTGAAAAACAGGTCAGAGATAAAGGACTTTGTTTCTGTGCCATTATAGCCTCAATTGCACTGCATGTGCTGTCACAGACGCTATCTCCATTTTAAAGTAGTCCATTCTTTTCTTTGTTGTCTTATTGCGCCCTTATCTCAGCTCACTGGTCACTACAGCAGCACCCACGTGCTCCAGCAGGTATATTTCACTGGTCACCCCCAAAGCCAATTCTTCCTTTGGCTGCCCAGTTCTCTGCTGCCAATAACTGGTACGAATTGCAAAAAATCACTGAAGCTGGAGACTCACATCTCTCTCACTAACTTTAAGCATCAGCTCACAGATCATTGCACCTGTACACAGCCCATCTGTAAATATCCCAACCAACTACCTCATCCCCATATTGTTATATATGTTTAGCTCCTTTTCACCCCAGTATCTCTACTTGCACATTCATCTTCTGCACATCTATCACTCCAGTGTTTAATTACTATTTTGTAATTATTTTGCCACTAGGGCCTATTTATTGCCTTACCTCCCTTAATCTTACTTTTTAAAATTTTAATTAGGCAAGTCAGTTAAGAACAAACTCTTATTTTCAATGACTGCCTGGGAACAGTGGGTTAACTGACTTGTTCACTACATTTACACACACTGTATATAGCCTTTTCTATTGTGTTATTGACTGTACGTTTGTTTACTCCATGTGTAACTCTGTGTTGTTGTTTGTGTCACTGCTTTGCTTTATCTTGGTCCAGGTCGCAGTTGTAAATGAGAATTTGTTCTCAACTAGCCTACCTGGTTAAATAAAGGTGACATTCCACGTGCGTTCACTTATATCAGTGCATTCTTAACAACCTAACCATTACTAAACTTCTATTTGATCAAATAAGCCTCACGTAGCAAATTATTTTACTAGACACATTTTGGGCGGAGTAAAACCTCTCGCTTCGCCTCTTCCTCTCTGATTTGACTGCGCATGTCAAAAAGACAAGTAAACAACCATTAGCGGCTGTTCAGGCTAGTCCAAACCCAATTGCGTCACAGCAAAATAAGTCAGTCGAATTTTTCCTGTATTTCAAGCTTTTTAATTTGCATCTTGACAAACACAATATAAAAAGTACTCAAATAAAAATGTCATAAAAATTATCGTTTTTTTTTCCACTGATCGTTTTTAACAATTTAAAGGAGCAAAATGCAGAAATATTTTCCATTTCCTGGTTGCTAAAATTATAATAATTTTCCTAATTACAGTTCGTGACAAAATAAGCAAGAATAGTGTAGAGAATAATTGTACCATCTTAACCTCTGTGAAATATTTTTTCCATAACCAAAAATATTGTATTTTCAGAAATAGAACACATCTGTCAATTCTTAAACTTGCTTTAATAAGAATGACAGATCTATAACTGCACTTCTATGTGAATTTGGTCAGGTCTGTCCAAAATGTCACATATTGCAGCAATAATAATAATAAAAATAAAAAAAGGTATTGGCAGGTTTATTTTGCTTCTACTGTGTAACACACCAAGCAATCAGACAGATCAATCAACAAACTCTTCTATGGTTTCATGTCTAAGAGGAATAGAATGCCACCTGATTTCCAATTTAGACCTCTGATCAAAATGCAGTGCCCTTATATACGGTGCAATTTGGGACGCACCCAATGATCTGTGCTCCCTTCTTTCTTTCTTTTTTAGGAAAACACTGTATAGTCACATATGCACAGTAAAAAAAAATACTTGGGAATCTTTTTATGTCCATTAATGATACAATTAATTCATCGGGGGAAAAAAAAGAGAAAAAACTTCCAAGCTAAATATTGTTCGTTGTGGGACATTTCCAGTCATGATCTTAATTAATTATCTTTGTCAAGGTCTCAAATGTCACCCTCATTTTTTAAATGTATTATTCCCTATTTTAGTGCACTGCTTTTGAACAGGACAAATAGGGTTCTGGTCGAAAGTAGTGCACTACATAGGGAATAGGGCTCCATTTAAGACACAACCCCTTTATATTGATTATAAAAAGAAGAAAAAAATACTACACTCTGCACTTCATTTGGCTCATATCAATACCAGTACAATGTCTCAGGCCATAAGTAGTGCACTATGTAGGGAATAGGGCATTTATAGTGCACTAAATTTGTCTGGGAAAAGTCTCATAAGGCTGCATAATAAGGCTCTGGCCAAAAGTAGTGCACTACGGCTGCGTTTAAAACAGCCAGCCCAATTCTGATCTTTTGCCCAAGTATTGGAATGAGATCTGATCGGTCAAAAGACCAATTCTTGTCTAAAGATCAGAACCAGGGCTGCCCGTGTAAACACAGCCAACAGTATGTAGGTAAATAGGGTACAAGTTGGGACGTAGGCAGGTCTAGGAGATCCTCTCGTAGAATAGGAGGTAGGCTTGGGAGCTCTGCACTTTGCTCTCCGTGACTGGCTGCACACTACTGTCACTCACGTGGAACCACGCCCCTTTCACCGGCACTGGCTCACCTTAGGGAAGAAGGAAGGGGAGAGGTAATTGGGTGTTAAGTTTATTTTATTTTTATGTTTAGAAACAACAAGCTCGTATTTTGGTCCGACAATCAAACTAAGCTCATCATTTAGAAGTTATACTATAAAAAATAATCAATGGCTAGGACTTTATATATCAATAATCGAAATGCCCCAAAAATGGATGTACCAAGATGGCTACTGTGTACTTTAAAATAAATGTTTTTAAAAAGGGGGGCAATGTTTCCATGAACTTGTCCAGTGATTTGTTGTTGTTGTTGTTGTCAAACATTTATCATAGAAATTAGACAACAATCGTTTCCCATGAAGTGTCTTGAAGCAGCTGGAGGTAATGACATCACACCTTCATTTTTTAATTAAATCTAGAACATCGAGAAAAAGAAAAAAAAGTGGTTGAAGTGTTTCCATTGTCCTACTAGGGTTATGATGCATTCGGCTGAGCGTACCACCCTTAGTAACCGGCCTGTACCCCCTTAGTAGCCGGCCTGTACCCCCCTTAGTAGCCGGCCTGTACCCCCCTTAGTAGCCGGCCTGTACCCCCTTAGTAGCCGGCCTGTACCCCCTTAGTAGCCGGCCTGTACCCCCCTTAGTAGCCGGCCTGTACCCCCCTTAGTAGCCGGCCTGTACCCCCCTTAGTAGCCGGCCTGTACCCCCTACCCCCTTAGTAGCCGGCCTGTACCCCCCCCCTTAGTAGCCGGCCTGTACCCCCCTTAGTAGCCGGCCTGTACCACCCCTTAGTAGCCGGCCTGTACCACCCCTTAGTAGCCGGCCTGTACCACCCTTGGTAGCCAGCCTGTACCACCCTTAGTAGCCAGCCTGTACCGCCCTGCCAAGTAGCCAGCCTGTATGCCCTGCCAAGTAGCCAGCCTGTATGCCCTGCCAAGTAGCCAGCCTGTATGCCCTGCCAAGTAGCCAGCCTGTATGCCCTGCCAAGTAGCCAGCCTGTATGCCCTGCCAAGTAGCCAGCCTGTATGCCCTGCCAAGTAGCCAGCCTGTATGCCCTGCCAAGTAGCCAGCCTGTATGCCCTGCCAAGTAGCCAGCCTGTATGCCCTGCCAAGTAGCCAGCCTGTATGCCCTGCCAAGTAGCCAGCCTGTATGCCCTGCCAAGTAGCCAGCCTGTATGCCCTGCCAAGTAGCCAGCCTGTATGCCCTGCCAAGTAGCCAGCCTGTATGCCCTTGCTCACCTATCATGTCTCTGGTAGGCCGCAAAAACCAGCATGGATAGAATACAAAAATGGACTAAACATTTGCCATATTCTAATAGTTCTCATGTGCCAACATATCGCCATGGTAACTCACGCAGGCCTTGATTATCTTAAACAATGATGGTGAAACTGCAACGTGAAGCAATTCAGACACTCTTATTAAAAAGGCAAAACAATCTTCGTCCTGCAAAGAAACAATATTTTATTGTTAATTTTTTAATATTTTGCAAGCATTTAGAATTAAATGTGGAGTGAAGTTTTATATTTGATAACATCATGTTACCAGACTGATGTGGAGCTACTGTTCTCCATCATTCTATCTGCAGACAGCACTCTGACTGATGTGGAGCTACTGTTCTCCATCATTCTATCAGCAGACAGACTGATGTGGAGCTACTGTTCTCCATCATTCTATCAGCAGACAGACTGATGTGGAGCTACTGTTCTCCATCATTCTATCAGCAGACATCACTCTGATGTGGAGCTACTGTTCTCCATCATTCTATCAGCAGACAGCACTCTGATGTGGAGCTACTGTTCTCCATCATTCTACCAGCAGACAGCACTCTGATGTGGAGCTACTGTTCTCCATCATTCTATCAGCAGACAGACTGATGTGGAGCTACTGTTCTCCATCATTCTATCAGCAGACAGCACTCTGATGTGGAGCTACTGTTCTCTGGGTACTTTTCTCACTGTAGCCTATATTAGACCAGTACAATTCAAGATTAACTTTAAGCAAAACAATAGGAAATAAAGATGGCTGCATTCTTTCTATGATAGGCCAAAACATTAGGAAATATAATGACCCGGCATCGTTTTTGCAAAAAAATTAAATAAAGACCTTGCTTTTTTCATTGTAAGCTCATTTACTTGAGGCTTGCCAGCCTAATAGCATCTGCACTTCTGTTGTCACATGATGAAAATGAAGCCATTTTCTGCTGAATGTGTTGCGTTTTCTGTGAAGGAACACTCTAGTTGCGTTTTCTGTGAAGGAACACTCTAGTTGCGTTTTCTGTGAAGGAACACTCTAGTTGCGTTTTCTGTGAAGGAACACTCTAGTTGCGTTTTCTGTATAATACAGTGCCTTGCGAAAGTATTCGGCCCCCTTGAACTTCGCGACTTTTTGCCACATTTCAGGCTTCAAACATAAAGATATAAAACTGTATTTTTTTGTGAGGAATCAATAACAAGTGGGACACAATCATGAAGTGGAACGACATTTATTGGATATTTCAAACTTTTTTAACAAATCAAAAACTGAAAAATTGGGCGTGCAAAATTATTCAGCCCCTTTACTTTCAGTGCAGCAAACTCTCTCCAGAAGTTCAGTGAGGATCTCTGAATGATCCAATGTTGACCTAAATGACTAATGATGATAAATACAATCCACCTGTGTGTAATCAAGTCTCCGTATAAATGCACCTGCACTGTGATAGTCTCAGAGGTCCGTTAAAAGCGCAGAGAGCATCATGAAGAACAAGGAACACACCAGGCAGGTCCGAGATACTGTTGTGAAGAAGTTTAAAGCCGGATTTGGATACAAAAAGATTTCCCAAGCTTTAAACATCCCAAGGAGCACTGTGCAAGCGATAATATTGAAATGGAAGGAGTATCAGACCACTGCAAATCTACCAAGACCTGGCTGTCCCTCTAAACTTTCAGCTCATACAAGGAGAAGACTGATCAGAGATGCAGCCAAGAGGCCCATGATCACTCTGGATGAACTGCAGAGATCTACAGCTGAGGTGGGAGACTCTGTCCATAGGACAACAATCAGTTGTATATTGCACAAATCTGGCCTTTATGGAAGAGTGGCAAGAAGAAAGCCATTTCTTAAAGATATCCATAAAAAGTGTCGTTTAAAGTTTGCCACAAGCCACCTGGGAGACACACCAAACATGTGGAAGAAGGTGCTCTGGTTAGATGAAACCAAAATTGAACTTTTTGGCAACAATGCAAAACGTTATGTTTGGCGTAAAAGCAACACAGCTCATCACCCTGAACACACCATCCCCACTGTCAAACATGGTGGTGGCAGCATCATGGTTTGGGCCTGCTTTTCTTCAGCAGGGACAGGGAAGATGGTTAAAATTGATGGGAAGATGGATGGAGCCAAATACAGGACCATTCTGGAAGAAAACCTGATGGAGTCTGCAAAAGACCTGAGACTGGGACGGAGATTTGTCTTCCAACAAGACAATGATCCAAAACATAAAGCAACATCTACAATGGAATGATTCAAAAATAAACATATCCAGGTGTTAGAATGGCCAAGTCAAAGTCCAGACCTGAATCCAATCGAGAATCTGTGGAAAGAACTGAAAACTGCTGTTCACAAATGCTCTCCATCCAACCTCACTGAGCTCGAGCTGTTTTGCAAGGAGGAATGGGAAAAAATGTCAGTCTCTCGATGTGCAAAACTGATAGAGACATACCCCAAGCGACTTACAGCTGTAATCGCAGCAAAAGGTGGCGCTACAAAGTATTAACTTAAGGGGGCTGAATAATTTTGCACGCCCAATTTTTCAGTTTTTTATTTGTTAAAAAAGTTTGAAATATCCAATAAATGTCGTTCCACTTCATGATTGTGTCCCACTTGTTGTTGATTCTTCACAAAAAAATACAGTTTTATATCTTTATGTTTGAAGCCTGAAATGTGGCAAAAGGTCGCAAAGTTCAAGGGGGCCGAATACTTTCGCAAGGCACTGTATATAAATATATGAGAGAGCGAGAGCGAGAGAGAGAGATTCGATTTTCTAACCATATTGCTCCCCAAATATTTGCTGCAGAGGGACAAGAGAGCTATGAGGAAAAACAATTAAATTAGTCATGAAAACAAATTGGCTCCCTATTTAAAAAGATGAAGAACAAGCTATGATGGAAAAATACTGGAGTTTTTGTGCAGGTACAGCCAACTAGCGCAAAAAAATATGATATATTGTCAAAATTAAAATCCCGGTATGGAACTAATCTATTTTTGGATTGTTTCAAATGACCATCCTCAGTACAAACCCAACCGTCTGTTAAATCTGTACGTTAACAGCAGTCCTACCATGTGTGTCCAATCCGTTGTGTGTCGTGGAGGGGTAGAAAGGTCTGGCTTTGACGTAGGCTGTATAATGGCCACTTCTCATAGTCCCACTGTGTTCTACTATACCATACAGACTGTAAAGCACCCGAGAGCCTCCCTCCGACACACCCTGAATACAAAACAAGAGAAACAACAGAATGTCAACATACAAAATGGCCTACATTTACTCTGCCCATGTCACCAGACCAGGAACAACTCAGGACTCTATGCCCCATATATATATATATCAATAATCATTCTATCAGCATATACAATGGGGCAAAAATAATTATAATTTGCAAATAAATTCATTTAAAATCCTACAATGTGATCTTCTGGATTTTTTTTCTTCACATTTTGTCTGTCATAGTTGAAGTCTAACTATGATGAAAATTACAGGCCTCTCATCTTTTTAAGTGGGAGAACTTGCACAATTGGTGGCTGACTAAATACTTTTTTGCCCCACTGTGTGTGTGTGTATATATATATATATATATATCATCATATATATACACACACATATATATAAAAAAATATATATATATATATATATATTATTACACTAAGATACAGAACAAAACCTTGATTTTATTTTTATTTCCACATGTTACTTAACGTTTTATAGATATATTTTAAAAAATAAAAAAAGGTGTTATTTGAGTGTGTTTTACCTTGCATATGACAGAGCAGAATGGTGCTACGTCTAGAATGGGAGGGAAGTTGACGTGGCTGTTCACCTTACACACACTGTACCCAATCTGGACAGGGACAGAGACAGGGGTAGGGACAGGGACAGAGACAGAGGTAGGGACAGAGACAGGGGTAGGGACAGGGATAGAGGTAGGGACAGAGACAGGGGTAGGGACAGGGATAGAGGTAGGGACAGGGGTAGGGACAGAGACAGAGGTAGGGACAGAGGTAGGGACAGAGACAGGGGTAGGGACAGAGGTAGGGACAGAGACAGGGGTAGGGACAGGGACAGAGGTAGGGATAGGGACAGGGATAGAGGTAGGGACAGAGGCAGAGGTAGAGAGAGGTAGGGACAGGGACAGAGACAGGGGTAGGGACAGGGACAGAGGTAGGGACAGAGACAGGGACAGGGATAGGGTAGGGACAGGGACAGAGGTAGGGATAGGGACAGAGGTAGGGACAGAGATAGAGGTAGGGACAGGGGTAGGGACAGGGATAGAGGTAGGGACAGGGACAGAGGTAGGGACAGAGACAGGGGTAGGGACAGAGGACAGAGGTAGGGACAGGGATAGAGGTAGGGACAGAGGTAGGGACAGGGACAGAGGTAGGGACAGGGACAGAGACAGAGGTAGGGACAGAGGTAGGGACAGAGACAGAAGTAGGGACAGAGGTAGGGACAGGGACAGAGACAGAGGTAGGGACAGGGACAGAGGTAGGGACAGGGACAGAGACAGAGGTAGGGACAGGGATAGAGGTAGGGACAGAGGTAGGGACAGGGACAGAGACAGGGACAGAGGTAGGGACAGGGACAGAGGCAGAGGTAGGGACATGGACAGAGGCAGGGACAGAGGCAGGGACAGAGGCAGAGGTAGGGACAGAGGCAGAGGTAGGGACAGAGGCAGGGACAGAGGCAGAGGTAGGGACAGAGGCAGGGACAGAGGCAGGGACAGAGGTAGAGACAGAGACAGGGACAGAGGTAGAGACAGAGACAGGGACAGAGACAGGGACAGAGACAAGGACAGAGACAAGGACAGAGGTAGGGACAGAGACAGGGACAGAGACAAGGACAGAGGTAGGGACAGGGACAGAGGTAGGGACAGAGGTAGGGACAGGGATAGAGGTAGGGACAGAGGCAGAGGCAGGGACAGAGGTGGGGACAGAGGCAGAGGTAGGGACAGAGGCAGAGGTAGGGACAGAGGTAGGGACAGAGGCAGGGACAGAGACAGAGGCAGGGACAGAGACAGAGACAGGGACAGAGACAGGGACAGAGGTAGGGACAGAGACAGGGACAGAGGTAGGGACAGAGACAGGGACAGAGACAGGGACAGAGGTAGGGACAGAGACAGGGACAGAGGTAGGGACAGGGACAGGGACAGAGACAGAGACAGGGACAGAGACAGGGACAGAGACAGAGGTAGGGACAGAGACAGGGACAGAGGTAGGGACAGAGACAGGGACAGAGGTAGGGACAGAGGTAGGGACAGAGGTAGGGACAGAGACAGGGACAGAGACAGAGGTAGGGACAGAGGTAGGGACAGGGACAGAGACAGGGACAGAGGTAGGGACAGAGGTAGGGACAGGGACAGAGACAGAGGTAGGGACAGGGACAGAGGTAGGGACAGAGACAGGGACAGAGGTAGGGACAGGGACAGAGACAGGGACAGAGGTAGGGACAGGGCAGAGACAGGGACAGAGACATGGACAGAGTAGGGACAGGGACAGAGGCAGAGACAAGTTACACACTTGAAAATCACACAGTGCATTCGGGATAGTACTCAGACCTCTTGACTTTTTCCACATTTTGTTACGTTTCAGCCTTATTCTAAAAATGGATGAAATAAAAAATGTTTGTCAAACACACAATATCCCATAATGACAAAGCGAAAACAGCTTTTTAGAATTTATTAAAAATAAAAAACAGAAATACCTTCTTTACATAAGAATTCAGACCCTTTGCTAGGAGAACTCTTTGGCCTGAATGCCAAACCTCACGTCTGGAGGAAACCTTGCACCATCCCTACGGTGAAGCATGGTGGTGGCAGCATCATGCTGTGGGGATGTTTTTCCGCAGCAGGGACTGGGAGACTAGTCAGGATCAAGGGCAAGATGAACGGAGCAAAGTACAGAGAGATCCTTGATGAAAACCTGCTCCAGAGCGCTCAGGACCTCAGACTGGGGTGAATGTTCATCTTCCAACAGGACAACGACCTTAAGCACACAGCCAAGACAACGCAGGAGTGGCTTTGAGACAAGTCTCTGAATGTCCTTGAGTGGCCCAGCCAGAGCCCGGACTTGAACCCAATCTAACATCTCTGGAGAGACCTGAAAATAGCTGTGTAGCGACGCTCCCCATCCAACCTGACAGAGCTTGAGAGGATCTGCAGAGAAGAATGGGAGAAACTCCCCAAATAGAGGTGTGCCAAGATTGTAGCGTCATACCCAAGAAGACTCGAGGCTGTAATCGCTGCCAAAGGTGCTTCAACAAAGTACTGAGTTAAGTTTCTGAATACTTATGTAAATGTGATATTTCAGTTAATTTTTATACATTCGCAAAAACAAAAAAAAGTTGTTGCTTTGTGTGTAGATTCATGTGTGTGTGTGTGTGTGTGTGTGTGGGGGGGACGACGACAATTGAATCAATTTAAGAATGAGGCTTTGACGTAACATAATGTGGAAAACAAACTACTTTTACCCATAAAGCAGCAAAGTAAAAGTAAGTGTGGTTTTACATCTAACAGCCGATATAAGGAGAAAGGTGACCAAACTGAAATGTGTTGTGGAAGTCTGACGTCTGGTTGAATCCGTTGCTGCGGTAACACCGGAGTGGAGGAGAACATGTATTTAGTCTGACGTCTGGTTGAATCCGTTGCTGCGGTAACACCGGAGTGGAGGAGAACATGTATTTAGTCCGACGTCTGGTTGAATCCGTTGCTGCGGTAACACCGGAGTGGAGGAGAACATGTATTTAGTCTGACGTCTGGTTGAATCCGTTGCTGCGGTAACACCGAGTGGAGGAGAACATGTATTTAGTCCGACGTCTGGTTGAATCCGTTGCTGCGGTAACACCGGAGTGGAGGAGAACATGTATTTAGTCTGACGTCTGGTTGAATCCGTTGCTGCGGTAACACCGGAGTGGAGGAGAACATGTATTTAGTCTGACGTCTGGTTGAATCCGTTGCTGCGGTAACACCGGAGTGGAGGAGAACATGTATTTAGTCCGACGTCTGGTTGAATCCGTTGCTGCGGTAACACCGGAGTGGAGGAGAACATGTATTTAGTCCGACGTCTGGTTGAATCCGTTGCTGCGGTAACACCGGAGTGGAGGAGAACATGTATTTAGTCTGACGTCTGGTTGAATCCGTTGCTGCGGTAACACCGGAGTGGAGGAGAACATGTATTTAGTCTGACGTCTGGTTGAATCCGTTGCTGCGGTAACACCGAGTGGAGGAGAACATGTATTTAGTCCGACGTCTGGTTGAATCCGTTGCTGCGGTAACACCGGAGTGGAGGAGAACATGTATTTAGTCCGACGTCTGGTTGAATCCGTTGCTGCGGTAACACCGGAGTGGAGGAGAACATGTATTTAGTCTGCTTTTGGATAAAGTTGAATCCGTTGCTGCGGTTTTAACAATAAAAAATTACGGAACAATTATAGAAAATGTGGAGGAGAACATGTATTTAGTCTGACGTCTGGTTGAATCCAAATTGCTGCGGTAACATATTTCTCCTAGTTGTGGAGGAGGGTTTAGTCTGCGTCTGGTTGAATCAGTTGCTGCGGTAACACCGGAGGAGGAGAACATGTATTTAGTCTGACATCTGGTTGAACAGTTGCTGCGGTAAACAACAAGCACAGGCAGAACATGTAAAATACACAATGACACACACGTCTGGTTGAAAATACACGTTGCTGCACAACACACACCTGGAGGATACACAATGTATTTAGTCCGACGTCTGGTTGAATCCGTTGCTGCACACACACACACACACACACAGGACAACATGTATTTAGTCTGACGTCTGGTTGAAAATCCAATGACTGCGGTAACACCACACACACCTGGAGGAGAACATGTATTTAGTCCGGCACACTGGTTGAATACACAATGACACACGGTAACACACACACACCTTGAAAAGAACATGTAAAATACACAGTCTGGTTGGGCGATATCAACCTGGTTGAATCTCCTCCTTATTGTTGCCCTTCAACGAACAAATCAAATAACAACACAGTTGGGCTATAGAACAAACTGGATGAATCAGTGGAGGAGAACATGTATTTAGTCTGGACGAATCATTATGTAGAATGTGAATCATTATGAAATATAATGTTGCTGCGATGTAACATGAAATATAATGTGGACTGGATGAATCATGTATTTAGTCCGTTAGAGACTGGTTGAATCATTGCTAAATATAACACCTGGATGGAGGAAAAAATGTTTTAGTCTGGATGAATCTGGTTGAAATCCGTTAGCTGACTGGTAATCATTATGAAATATAATGTGGAGGAGAATCATGTATTTAGTTAGACGTCTGGATGAATCATGTTAATGCGGTAACACTGGATGAATCATAGAACATGTATTTAAACCAGGTTTACTTTGCTGCTTTTGGATAAAGTTTGTGGACTTGAAGCTAAACATTTTTTTAATAATAAAAAAATTACAAAAATTGCTATTTGAACAATTATAGAAAATGGTGCCAAATAGCCATTATCCAAATGTTAGAGACTGGATGAATCATTAAATATATATTTCTCCTAGTTGTTGGATAATGGGTTACCTGCTGGAAATATAATGTTTAGAGTGGATGAATCATGAAATATAAGGAGGAGACTGAGAATCAGCATTTGCTTAGAGCATCTGAAATATACACTGGATGAATCATTATAATGTTAGAGCTGGATGAATCTAAATATAATGTGGTTAGAGACTGGATGAACACACACACACCTTGTTAAAATACACAATGACATATAATGTGGTTACACACTGGACACATCATTGTGAAATATACACAATGACACACACACACACACCTTGTAAAATACACAATGACACACACACACACACACACACCTTGTAAAATACACAATGACAGACACACACACACCTTGTAAAATACACAATGACACACACACACACACACACACACACACACACACACACCTTGTAAAATACACAATGACACACACCTTGTAAAATACACAATGACACACACACACACCTTGTAAAATACACAATGACACACACACACACACACACCTTGTAAAATACACAATGACACACACACTCTACGGTTGGGCGATATCAACCATTGTCCTATCGTTTTTTTATGTACCCATAAAACATCACTCCTCCTTATTGGTCAACCCAAAACCCTTCAACGAACAAATCAAATAACAATAAATCAGCTAAAAATCGACAGTTGGGCTAGAACAAACTGGATGAATCATTATGAAATATAATGTTAGAGACTGGATGAATCATTATGAAATATAATGTGGTTAGAGACTGGATGAATCATTCTGAAATATAATGTGGTTAGAGACTGGATGAATCATTCTGAAATATAATGTTAGAGACTGGATGAATCATGAAATATAATGTTAGAGACTGGATGAATCATTCTGAAATATGATGTTAGAGACCGGATGAATCATGAAATATAATGTGGTTAGAGACTGGATGAATCATTCTGAAATATAATGTGGTTAGAGACTGGATGAATCATTATGAAATATAATGTAGTTAGAGACTGGATGAATCATGAAATATAATGTGGTTAGAGACTGGATGAATCATGAAATATAATGTGGTTAGAGACTGGATGAATCATTATGAAATATAATGTGGTTAGAGACTGGATGAATCATGAAATATAATGTAGTTAGACTGGATGAATCATGAAATATAATGTTAGAGACTGGATGAATCATTATGAAATATAATGTGGTTAGAGACTGGATGAATCATTATGAAATATAATGTGGTTAGAGACGGGATGAATCATTATGAAATATAATGTGGTTAGAGACGGGATGAATCATTATGAAATATAATGTGGTTAGAGACTGGATGAATCATTATGAAATATAATGTGGTTAGAGACTGGATGAATCATTCTGAAATATAATGTGGTTAGACTGGATGAATCATTATGAAATATAATGTGGTTAGAGACTGGATGAATCATTATGAAATATAATGTGGTTAGAGACTGGATGAATCATTATGAAATATAATGTGGTTAGAGACTGGATGAATCATGAAATATAATGTGGTTAGAGACTGGATGAATCATGAAATATAATGTGGTTAGAGACTGGATGAATCATGAAATATAATGTAGTTAGACTGGATGAATCATGAAATATAATGTAGTTAGACTGGATGAATCATGAAATATAATGTGGTTAGAGACTGGATGAATCATGAAATATAATGTGGTTAGAGACTGGATGAATCATGAAATATAATGTGGTTAGAGACTGGATGAATCATTATGAAATATAATGTGGTTAGAGACTGGATGAATCATGAAATATAATGTGGTTAGACTGGATGAATCATTATGAAATATAATGTGGTTAGAGACTGGATGAATCATTATGAAATATAATGTGGTTAGAGACTGGATGAATCATGAAATATAATGTGGTTAGAGACTGGATGAATCATTCTGAAATATAATGTGGTTAGAGACTGGATGAATCATGAAATATAATGTTAGAGACTGGATGAATCATGAAATATAATGTGGTTAGAGACTGGATGAATCATGAAATATAATGTGGTTAGAGACTGGATGAATCATTATGAAATATAATGTGGTTAGAGACTGGATGAATCATGAAATATAATGTGGTTAGAGACTGGATGAATCATGAAATATAATGTGGTTAGAGACTGGATGAATCATGAAATATAATGTGGTTAGAGACTGGATGAATCATTATGAAATATAATGTGGTTAGACTGGATGAATCATGAAATATAATGTGGTTAGACTGGATGAATCATGAAATATAATGTTAGAGACCGGATGAATCATGAAATATAATGTGGTTAGAGACTGGATGAATCATTATGAAATATAATGTGGTTAGAGACTGGATGAATCATGAAATATAATGTGGTTAGAGACTGGATGAATCATGAAATATAATGTAGTTAGAGACTGGATGAATCATTATGAAATATAATGTGGTTAGAGACTGGATGAATCATTATGAAATATAATGTGGTTAGAGACTGGATGAATCATGAAATATAATGTGGTTAGAGACTGGATGAATCATGAAATATAATGTGGTTAGAGACTGGATGAATCATTATGAAATATAATGTGGTTAGAGACTGGATGAATCATGAAATATAATGTGGTTAGAGACTGGATGAATCATTATGAAATATAATGTGGTTAGAGACCGGATGAATCATTATGAAATATGTGGTTAGAGACTGGATGAATCATTATGAAATATAATGTGGTTAGAGACTGGATGAATCATTATGAAATATAATGTGGTTAGAGACTGGATGAATCATTATGAAATATAATGTGGTTAGAGACTGGATGAATCATTATGAAATATAATGTGGTTAGACTGGATGAATCATGAAATATAATGTTAGAGACTGGATGAATCATGAAATATAATGTGGTTAGAGACTGGATGAATCATGAAATATAATGTGGTTAGAGACTGGATGAATCATTATGAAATATAATGTGGTTAGACTGGATGAATCATTATGAAATATAATGTGGTTAGAGACTGGATGAATCATTATGAAATATAATGTGGTTAGAGACTGGATGAATCATTATGAAATATAATGTGGTTAGAGACTGGATGAATCATTATGAAATATAATGTGGTTAGAGACTGGATGAATCATGAAATATAATGTGGTTAGAGACTGGATGAATCATGAAATATAATGTGGTTAGAGACTGGATGAATCATGAAATATAATGTGGTTAGAGACTGGATGAATCATGAAATATAATGTTAGAGACTGGATGAATCATTATGAAATATAATGTGGTTAGAGACTGGATGAATCATGAAATATAATGTGGTTAGAGACTGGATGAATCATTCTGAAATATAATGTGGTTAGAGACTGGATGAATCATTATGAAATATAATGTGGTTAGAGACTGGATGAATCATGAAATATAATGTGGTTAGAGACTGGATGAATCATTATGAAATATAATGTGGTTAGAGACTGGATGAATCATGAAATATAATGTGGTTAGAGACTGGATGAATCATGAAATATAATGTGGTTAGAGACTGGATGAATCATTATGAAATATAATGTGGTTAGAGACTGGATGAATCATGAAATATAATGTGGTTAGAGACTGGATGAATCATGAAATATGTGGTTAGACTGGATGAATCATTATGAAATATAATGTGGTTAGAGACTGGATGAATCATTATGAAATATAATGTGGTTAGAGACTGGATGAATCATGAAATATAATGTGGTTAGAGACTGGATGAATCATTATGAAATATAATGTGGTTAGAGACTGGATGAATCATGAAATATAATGTTAGAGACTGGATGAATCATTCTGAAATATAATGTTAGAGACTGGATGAATCATTATGAAATATAATGTGGTTAGAGACTGGATGAATCATTATGAAATATAATGTGGTTAGAGACTGGATGAATCATTATGAAATATAATGTGGTTAGACTGGATGAATCATTATGAAATATAATGTTAGAGACTGGATGAATCATGAAATATAATGTGGTTTTAGACTGGATGAATCATTATGAAATATAATGTTAGAGACTGGATGAATCATGAAATATAATGTGGTTAGAGACTGGATGAATCATGAAATATAATGTGGTTAGAGACTGGATGAATCATTATGAAATATAATGTGGTTAGAGACTGGATGAATCATTATGAAATATAATGTGGTTAGAGACCGGACAAAGACTAAGTGCAGACAAATCTTTCCTATGAGTTTCTGGTGGAGGAGCCTCAGCATGGAGCTGGTTTGTGTGTGTGTCTGTGATGGGACACTGACAGGTCGGATGAGGAACGGGCTGCGTTACCGTAGTAACGTCCGGGGGGGGCTGGATAGAAGCAGTCTACCAGACTTCACAAGGGGATAAAAATATACAATCACAAAGCTGTGATTGACAACAGCCCATTCCTTTCATTCTTGTTATTTTTGACAGTCAAAGCTGTGATTGACAACAGCCCATTCCTTTTCATTCTTGACAGTCACAGCTTTAGGACAATACCTTGGTAGACTAGAATATTTTGGGGAAATAAACTAGTGTTGATGACCGTAACTGGCAAAGTATTTATGGCCTTGTAAAGAGGAATGAGGTTTGGTTATTGGACATTTGGTTTTCAACCTCGCTTGGGAGGGATTTTCCCCACATATCTTAAAAAACTGGTCATTAGATGTTTCTACAGGCTATTGATATTGGTTTGATCGGTCATTTAGTCCCCTACTTTGTGTTGTTACACTATAACAATAACTTTGAGAAGGAAGTCCGTTGTAGTCGTTGTTTGAGCGGGAGAAACCCATGAAGAAAAACAATGAAACCTCCATATTCACTTAGCCTATATTCCTTTCTCTCTTCATTCGATAGGCTAAGTTTTTCAGAAACTACTAGACGCAACATAGTGAAGGGAGTGTCCATTATTGAAAATAAAAATGGAATTGGTTTAAGCTATAGTTTAATGTCCAAGCATCTGACGGAGAAACAATATTTTGTTTCTGGACATTTAGTGATGCTTTGGTGGAATTCTCTCCACACACCCTGTCTGGCCTACGCTCTCTCCCCGCACTCCCTGTCTGGCCTACACTCTCCCCGCACCCCCTGTCTGGCCTACACTCTCCCCCCACACCCTGTCTGGCCCCCACTCTCCCCCCACACCCTGTCTGGCCTGGCCCCCCACCCCCTGTCTCCCCCTCCCCCACCCCCTGTCTGGCCTACGCTCTCCCCCACCCCCTGTCTGGCCTACGCTCTCCCCCACCCCTGTCTGGCCTACGCTGGCACCCTGTCTGGCCTACCCTGCTCTCCCCCCCCGCACCCTGTCTGGCCTACGCTCTCCCCGCACCCTGTCTGGCCTCCCCCCCCACACCCTGTCTGGCCTCCACTCTCCCCCACACCCTGTCTGGCCTACGCTCTCCCCCCACACCTGTCTGGCCTACGCTCTCCCCCACACCCTGTCTCCCCCACCCCCCTGTCCCTCGCTCTCCCCCCACCCTGTCTGGCACCCTGTCTGGCCTACGCTCTCCCCCGCACCCTGTCTGGCCTACGCTCTCCCCCCGCACCCTGTCTGGCCTACGCTCTCCCCCGCACCCTGTCTGGCCTACGCTCTCCCCCGCACCCTGTCTGGCCTACGCTCTCCCCCGCACCCTGTCTGGCCCCTACGCTCTCCCCCGCACCCTGTCTGGCCTACGCTCCCCCCCACCCTGTCTGGCCTACGCTCCCCCCCCCACCCTGTCTGGCCTACGCTCTCCCCCGCACCCTGCACCCTGTCTGGCCTACGCTCCCCCCCGCACCCTGTCTGGCCTACGCTCTCCCCCGCACCCTGTCTGGCCTACGCTCTCCCCCCGCACCCTGTCTGGCCTACGCTCTCCCCCCCTGTCTGGCCTCCCCCCACCCTGCTGGCCTCCCCCGCACCCTGTCTGGCCTACGCTCTCCCCCGCACCCTGTCTGGCCCCTACGCTCTCCCCCCCCGCACCCTGTCTGGCCTACGCTCTCCCCCGCACCCTGTCTGGCCTACTCTCCCCCGCACCCTGTCTGGCCTACCCCCCACCCTGTCTGGCCTACGCTCTCCCCCGCACCCTGTCTGGCCTACGCACCCTGTCTCCCCCCCCCCCCGCACCCTGTCTGGCCTACACTCTCCCCCGCACCCTGTCTGGCCTACACTCCCCCCCCGCACCCTGTCTGGCCTACACTCTCCCCGCACCCTGTCTGGCCTACACTCTCCCCCTGTCTGGCACCCTCCCCGCACCCTCTGGCCTACACTCTCCCCGCACCCTGTCTGGCCTACACTCTCCCCGCACCCTGTCTGGCCTACACTCTCCCCGCACCCTGTCTGGCCTACACTCTCCCCGCACCCTGTCTGGCCTACACTCTCCCCGCACCCTGTCTGGCCTACACTCTCCCCGCACCCTGTCTGGCCTACACTCTCCCCGCACCCTGTCTGGCCTACACTCTCCCCGCACCCTGTCTGGCCTACACTCTCCCCGCACCCTGTCTGGCCTACACTCTCCCCGCACCCTGTCTGGCCTACACTCTCCCCGCACCCTGTCTGGCCTACACTCTCCCCGCACCCTCTGGCCCACTCTCCCCGCACCCTGTCTGGCCTACACTCTCCCCGCACCCTGGCCTACACTCTCCCTGTCTGGCCTACACTCTCCCCGCACCCTGCTGGCCTACACTCTCCCCGCACCCTGTCTGGCCTACACTCTCCCCGCACCCTGTCTGGCCTACACTCCCCCACACCCTGTCTGGCCTACACTCCCCCCCGCACCCTGTCTGGCCTACACTCTCCCCCCCCCCACCCTGTCTGGCCTACACTCTCCCCCCACACCCTGTCTGGCCTACACTCTCCCCACACCCTGTCTGGCCTACACTCTCCCCACACCCCTACACTCTCCCCACACCCTGTCTGGCCTACACTCTCCCCCCACACCCTGTCTGGCCTACGCTATGCCCAGCGACGTGCTGCCCCGCGACGTACTGCCCTGCTTTGTACAGTCCTGCTGCATACTGAGACTTGATTCTTTACTGTGGGACACCAGTGAAATTCAAATAGGCTAAACCATCGTATGTCACATCACAATGTCTTCGCCATCAACGATGGCAGATCGTAATATCGCCCAACCTTAACACACACACACACACAGGAAATCCATGGACCTAAACTATAGTATACACACACACACACACACACACACACACACACACAGTGGAAATCCAGACCAAAACTATAATATACACACACACACACACACACACAAATCCATATACCTAAACTATAGTATACACACACACACACAGGAAATCCATAGACCAAAACTATAGTATACACACACACACACAGGAAATCCATAGACCTAAACTATAGTATACACACACACACACACACACAGGAAATCCATAGACCTAAACTATAGTACGTACACACACACACACACACTGGAAATCCATAGACCTAAACTATAGTACACACACACACACACAGGAAATCCATAGACCTAAACTATAGTACACACACACACACACAGAGGAAATCCATAGACCTAAACTATAGTATACACACACACACACACACAGGAAATCCATAGACCTAAACTATAGTACACACACACACACACACAGGAAATCCATAGACCTAAACTATAGTATACACACACACACACACACAGGAAATCCATAGACCTAAACTATAGTATACACACACACACACACTGGAAATCCATAGACCTAAACTATAGTACACACACACACCATATCTGGAACAGGACCAAACAGCATGACCATTCATGTTCATTAGTTTAAAAAAAAAAAGAGAGAGAAAAGGAGAAAAAAAACATGGACAGAATTTTTCAAAAACATACCTTCTGCAGCCTTGTTATTGGTCTGTCTCTTGGTGCAGGTGACACAGAGAAGAGAGTTGTTCTGAGTGAGGTTCTCTACCTCTGTGAACTGGTAGAGACAGGACTCCACAGAGCACTCCTGGTTCTCTGGCGCCGCCCTGGTGGCCAGCGTGTGAAAGGCCAGTTTAGGATCCTGGTGAGAGACTGTGTACTCCTTCCCCTCCAGCTTGGTCTCCGATTCTATTTTTAGGAATTTGACTTTTTCAGTGTTTCAGTGTTTTTTTTGTAAATAACATTGGAAAAAAAAATATATATACAAATATTTTGTTAACTTTAAAACGCGATACAACAGGACTTTCTGAAATTGACATCCAATTTGTAAGTCGCTCTGGATAAGAGCGTCTGCTAAATGACTTAAATGTAAATGTAAATACTAGTGGTTATATCAACGGGGAGGGTTGGTTTCGGGTCATTAAATAGTGTGGATGAAGGGAGGGTTGGTTCAGGGCCATTAAATAGTGTAGATGAAGGGCAGGGTTGGTTTAGGGTTATTAAATAGTGTGGATGAAGGGCGGGGTTGGTTTAGGGTTATTAAATAGTGTGGATGAAGGGCGGGGTTGGTTCAGGGCCATTAAATAGTGTGGATGAAGGGCAGGGTTGGTTTAGGGCCATTAAATAGTGTGGATGAAGGGCAGGGTTGGTTTAGGGTTATTAAATAGTGTGGATGAAGGGCGGGGTTGGTTTAGGGTTATTAAATAGTGTGGATGAAGGGCGGGGTTGGTTCAGGGCCATTAAATAGTGTGGATGAAGGGCAGGGTTGGTTTAGGGCCATTAAATAGTGTGGATGAAGGGCAGGGTTGGTTTAGGGTCATTAAATAGTGTGGATGAAGGGCAGGGTTGGTTTAGGGCCATTAAATAGTGTGGATGAAGGGCAGGGTTGGTTTAGGGTCATTAAATAGTGGTTTAGGATGAAGGGCAGGGTTGGTTTAGGGCCATTAAATAGTGTGGATGAAGGGCAGGGTTGGTTTAGGGCCATTAAATAGTGTGGATGAAGGGCAGGGTTGGTTTAGGGCCATTAAATAGTGTGGATGAAGGGCAGGGTTGGTTTAGGGCCATTAAATAGTGTGGATGAAGGGCAGGGTTGGTTTAGGGTCATTAAATAGTGTGGATGAAGGGCAGGGTTGGTTTAGGGCCATTAAATAGTGTGGATGAAGGGCAGGGTTGGTTTAGGGTCATTAAATAGTGTGGATGAAGGGCAGGGTTGGTTTAGGGTCATTAAATAGTGTGGATGAAGGGCAGGGTTGGTTTAGGGTCATTAAATAGTGTGGATGAAGGGCAGGGTTGGTTTAGGGTCATTAAATAGTGTGGATGAAGGGCAGGGTTGGTTTAGGGTCATTAAATAGTGTGGATGAAGGGCAGGGTTGGTTTAGGGCCATTAAATAGTGTGGATGAAGGGCGGGGTTGGTTTAGGGTCATTAAATAGTGTGGATGAAGGGCAGGGTTGGTTTAGGGTCATTAAATAGTGTGGATGAAGGGCAGGGTTGGTTTAGGGTCATTAAATAGTGTGGATGAAGGGCAGGGTTGGTTTAGGGTCATTAAATAGTGTGGATGAAGGGCAGGGTTGGTTTAGGGCCATTAAATAGTGTGGATGAAGGGCAGGGTTGGTTTAGGGTCATTAAATAGTGTGGATGAAGGGCAGGGTTGGTTTAGGGTCATTAAATAGTGTGGATGAAGGGCAGGGTTGGTTTAGGGTCATTAAATAGTGTGGATGAAGGGCAGGGTTGGTTTAGGGCCATTAAATAGTGTGGATGAAGGGCGGGGTTGGTTTAGGGCCATTAAATAGTGTGGATGAAGGGCAGGGTTGGTTTAGGGCCATTAAATAGTGTGGATGAAGGGCAGGGTTGGTTTAGGGCCATTAAATAGTGTGGATGAAGGGCAGGGTTGGTTTAGGGTCATTAAATAGTGTGGATGAAGGGCAGGGTTGGTTTAGGGCCATTAAATAGTGTGGATGAAGGGCAGGGTTGGTTTAGGGTCATTAAATAGTGTGGATGAAGGGCAGGGTTGGTTTAGGGTCATTAAATAGTGTGGATGAAGGGCAGGGTTGGTTTAGGGTCATTAAATAGTGTGGATGAAGGGCAGGGTTGGTTTAGGGTCATTAAATAGTGTGGATGAAGGGCAGGGTTGGTTTAGGGTCATTAAATAGTGTGGATGAAGGGCAGGGTTGGTTTAGAGCCATTAAATAGTGTGGATGAAGGGCAGGGTTGGTTTAGGGCCATTAAATAGTGTGGATGAAGGGCAGGGTTGGTTTAGGGTCATTAAATAGTGTGGATGAAGGGCAGGGTTGCTAGCAGGCAGAATGAATAAAGAGAAAATTATACCTTAAAACAATCCATACATTTATACTTTTTTTGCAATTGATATCTACAGTGTATCTGGTAAGTATTCAGACCCCTTTTCCACATTTTGTTACTTTACAGCCTTATTCTACAATTGATTAAGCTTCCCCCCCCCTCATCGATCTACACACAATACCCCAATAATGATACAGCCAAAACAGGTTTTTAAACTTTAGTATTTTTTGTACTTTCCCCTCCCCATCCCCAAATCTCGTGACAGCCAATTGGTAGTTACAGTCTTGTCCCATCGCTGCAACTCCACTACTTACTTGGGAGAGGTGAAGGTCGAGAGCCATAGGTCCTCCGAAACACGACCCTGCCAAGTGCCGCACTGCTTCTTGACACACTGCTCGCTTAACCCGGAAGCCAGATGCACCAATGTGTCGGAGGAAACACCATCCAGCTGGCGACCAGAGTCAGCTTGCAGGCGACCAGAGTCAGCTTGCAGGCGACCAGAGTCAGCTTGCAGGCGACCAGAGTCAGCTTGCAGGCGACCAGAGTCAGGCGACCAGAGTCAGGCGACCAGAGTCAGCTTGCAGGCGACCAGAGTCAGCTTGCTGGCGACCAGAGTCAGCTTGCTGGCGACCAGAGTCAGCTTGCTGGCGACCAGAGTCAGGCGACCAGTCAGCTTGCTGGCGACCAGAGTCAGCTTGCAGGCGACCAGAGTCAGGCGACCAGAGTCAGCTTGCCGGCGACCAGAGTCAGGCGACCAGAGTCAGCTTGCAGGTGACCAGAGTCAGGCGACCAGAGTCAGCTTGCCGGCGACTCAGAGTCAGCTTGCCGGCGACCGGTCGGCCAAAAGGAGTCGCTACAGTGCGATGGGACAAGGAAATACTGTCCTGCCAAACCCTCCCCTAAACCGGACGGCACTGGGCCAATTGTGCGCCGCCTCATGGGACACCTGGTCACGGCCGGCTGTGGGATTGAACCTAGGTCTGTGGTGTCTTTGACCGCTGCGCCATTCGGGAGGCCCCAAGGATAAACACTTTTGCAAATGTATTAAAAATGAAAAACAGAAATACCTTATTTACATAAGTATTCAGACCCTTTGCTATGAGAATTGAAATTGAGCTCAGGTGCATCCATTGATCATCCTTGAGATGTTTTTACAACTTGATTGGAGTCCACCTGTGGTAATTTCAATTGATTGGACATGATTTGGAAAGACAAGCACCTGTCTATATAAAGGTCCCACAGTTGACAGTGCATGTCAGAGCCAAAACCAAGCCGTGAGGTCGAAGGAATTGTCCATAGAGCTCCGAGACAGGATTGTGTCGAGGCACAGATCTGGGGAAGGGTAACAACAAATCTCTTCAGCATTGAAGGTCCCCAAGAACACAGTGGCCTCCATTATTCTTAAATGGACAGCCCACTTGGAGTTTGTTAAAAGGCAAGATTGGACTCTTTGGCCTGAATGCCAGGAAGCCTTGGCACCATCCCTACAGTGAAGCATGGTGGTGGCAGCATCAAGATGTGGGGATGTTTTTCAGCGGCAGGGAGACTAGTCAGGATCGACAGAAAGATGAACGGAGAGATCCTTGATGAAAACCTGCTCCAGAGCGCTCAGGACCTCAGAGCTGAACGAAAGTTCACCTTCCAACAGGACAACGACCCTAAGCACACAGCCAAGACAATGCAGGAGTGACCTCGGGACAAGTCTCCGAATGTCCTTGAGTGGCCCAGCTGGAGCTCGGACTTGAACCCGATCAAACATCTCTGGAGAGATCTGAAAACAGCTGTGCAGCGACACTCCCCATCCAACCTGACAGAGCTTGAGAGGATCTGCAGAGAAGAATGTGAGAAACTCCACAAATACAGGTGTGCCAAGCTTGTAGCGCCATACCCAAGAAGACTCGAGTCTGTAATCACTGCCAAAGGTGCTTCAACAAAGTACTGAGTAAAGGGTCTGTATACTTACGTAAATGTGATATTTCAGTTAAAAAATATATTTAAAATAGTTTTTTTTTTGTGTCCAGAGTGATGAGGGGGAAAAAACTATTTAATACATTTTAGAATAAGGCTGTAACGTAACAAAATGTAGAAAAAGTCAAGGGGTCTGAATACTTTATGAATTAACTGTATAAGCTACTTTGAGGTTATCTGGCATTAGGTGCATAAACCTAACTTTAAGAGCCTAACCGTAAGTGCGCCAAGTAACCTACACACCAATCACCAAATGCTTTTGAGAACGGGCTGTTCCACGGTGGCAAAAAAGGACAATGTCGGACTTTAATTCAATAAGAGAAACGCTGCGAAATGGCAAGTAGAATATAAAGAGAAGAGAGGGCCAGAAAATTCATGTTTGGGAAAGATTTGGGAAGTAGAAAATAATGTGCGGTTAGGGACCGTCTGTAAAGGTGCTAACTTTATCAGCATCATAAAAGCTGATAGTATTTCAACCACAGTTAGGGACCATCTGTAAAGGTGCTTCTTTATCAGCATCATAAAAGCTGATGGTCCCTAACTGTGGTTGAAATACTATCTGTAAAGGCCCTTCTTTATCAGCATCATAAAAGCTGATAGTATTTCAACCAGATAAAATATGCATCCAAGCCGAAATGAATCCTTATCAGAAACATGTTGGCTGGTTTTCATTCTATTTCCTTACAAAGGGTCAAACCGATGTCATTTCGAAATGTCGCAAAGAATCCCCGGACCCTTAAACGTCTATCCTCTGCAAAGAACCAGAGGTGACAAAGACCATTTAGGGGGCGGAAAGAAGTGCAAAATGCAACATTACCCATCTCAGCAGACGTGTCTCCATCTCTGCACCCCAGCTCCAGGTCCGAGTCCTCAGAGGCTAGGAAGGCTTCGTTCAGAGATAGTTCACCCAGCTTGTCTGTCAGTTTGGTGTCTTGCTCATCTCCAGACGGTTGGGCTGCATCACCATCATCATTCTCCTCCTCCTCCTCTCCTCTATGTTCAGCCTCGTGTCCGTCTCTTTTTCCAACCCCCTCAGGGGACTGGTGACTCTGCTCTTCTGACATCACAGTGGAGTGGTTGTTGGACACAGCCACTGGTTCACAATCCTCCTCCTCTTTCTCCGTGTGCCCTGCCCCCTGAGGTTTCTCTTGGTCCTGCTCTGAGGGAGCGGTCTCGGACCTCTCGGTCTCTGATGATTGGCTCTCAACCAGAGGCTCCTCCTCCTCCTCCTCTCCTGGGTACTATTTCCTGTCTCCTCCCCCTCCTCTGCTGGTACTGGGCTCTCTGCGGTGTTCTCTGGAGGTGAGAAGCTGTCCAGGGGGACTAGCTTCTGCTGACGTCTCTGGTTCTGTGGACACAGACAGGAGACAGACATTACAGCGTGGTAAACCCAAAGTTAATACAGAAAGAAAAGGCTGTCGACACTGCTACTGCTTTAATACTGCTAGTGCTTCCATACTGCTACTGCATCCACATGCTACTGCTTTAATACTGCTACTGCTTTAATACTGCTACTGCTTCCAAACTGCAAATGCTACTAATACTGCTAGAAACTGAATCCAATGCTACTGCTTTAATACTGCTACTGCTTTAATACTGCTACTGCTTCCATACTGCTACTGCATCCACATGCTACTGCTTCAATACTGCTACTGCTTTAATACTGCTACTGCTTCCATACTGCTACTGCATCCACATGCTACTGCTTCAATACTGCTACTGCTTTAATACTGCTACTGCTTTAATACTGCTACTGCTTTAATACTGCTACTGCTTTAAAACAGCTACTGCTTTAATACTGCTACTGCTTTAATATGGCTACTGCTTTAATATGGCTACTGCTTTAAAACAGCTACTGCTTTAAAACAGCTACTGCTTTAATACTGCTACTGCTTTAATACTGCATTGACAATGGGGTTCGTTGGACAGTGAATACTATGTGTATAAGGTACATACCATCAATAAAACTTTAAACTTTAAAGTACACTATTCATTGAGTTCTGGTCAAACGTAGTGCATTATATAATCAAATAAAATTACAAGTTTATGTAAAACAGGGTACCAGAATCCTCCTAACTCTACCTCGGCATTAGGGTACCAGAATCCTCCTAACTCTACCTTGGCATTAGGGTACCAGAATCCTCCTAACTCTACCTCGGCATTAGGGTACCAGAATCCTCCTAACTCTACCTTGGCCTGTTTCTTGGCATTAGGGTACCAGAATCCTTCTAACTCTACCTCGGCATTAGGGTACCAGAATCCTCCTAACTCTACCTTGGCCTGTTTCTTGGCATTAGGGTACCAGTATCCTCCTAACTCTACCTCGGCATTAGGGTACCAGTATCCTCCTAACTCTACCTTGGCCTGTTTCTTGGCATTAGGGTACCAGTATCCTCCTAACTGTCCCTTGGCATTAGGGTACCAGTATCCTCCTAACTGTACCTTGGCATTAGTGTACCAGTATCCTCCTAACTGTACCTTGGCATTAGGGTACCAGAATCATCCTAACTCTACCTTGGCATTAGGGTACCAGTATCCTCCTAACTCTACCTTGGCATTAGGGTCCCCTTGGCATTAGGGTACCAGTATCCTCCTAACTCTACCTTGGCATTAGGGTACCAGTATCCTCCTAACTCTACCTTGGCATTAGGGTACCAGAATCATCCTAACTCTACCTTGGCATTAGGGTACCAGTATCCTCCTAACTCTACCTTGGCATTAGGGTACCAGTATCCTCCTAACTCTACCTTGGCATTAGGGTACCAGAATCATCCTAACTCTACCTTGGCATTAGGGTACCAGAATCCTCCTAACTGTACCTTGGCCTGTTTCTTGGCCTGTTTCTTCTGTTTCTTCTGCTGGTACTTGCTGCCAGTAGGAAGGTCGTGGGTGTCACCGTTGGTCATGGAGACAGGGCTGGGGCTGTCTCCGTTATTATATTTCACCTCAGTGCTAACCTTCTGGTTCCCCGCTCCTTTCTTCTGGCTCTTCTTCCTGTAGGCCTGAGAGACCGCGGCAAACCATGACGTTAAGCAGTAGAGCATAACGGTAACATAGCATAACATGACACAACATAACATGCAAGATAAACAGCTGGTAAAACGTAGAGGAAATGTCCTCATCCATCATGGATTGACAGCATGTTTTTCGTGATGATGTCATACATCCGCTAGGGCACATGTTTTTCGTGATGTCATACACCACTAGGGCACATGTTGTTTTCATGATGTCATACATCCGCTAGGGCACATGTTGTTTTCATGATGTCATATACATCCGCTAGGGCACATGTTGTTTTCATGATGTCATATCCAGCTGGTGTAGAAAAAGACAAACCTGTCATCATCATCATCATCATCATCATTACCTGGTCTGAGACAGGAAGGGACAGATCCAGAAACATCTCCTTGACCAAAGAAACCTAAAAAACAAAAACAAACAAAAATCAACAACAGACAAGTAACATATTTATGGGTGTGTTGCGGTTGTTGTTAAGGGGGTTGGTGGTCAATCGGGGCTGTTCATAGAGGATGGATGATCTTTAGTATCGTTCAGTTCATGGCTTTTCTTTGCTCTGACAGTTGGTTTAATCGGCTAGAAACCCGAAGCGGGATTTGAACTGTTGAGTTATCGTACGTACCGTCTTGCATTGCTGACACATGACCGTGCTGGTCATCTCCCCACCAAACACCTGGTCTACGAAGTTATTAGGAGCTCCCTTCTTCTCATACTCTGGAACAGGCAAACCACAACATGGGATAACGAAGGATAGACACAAGGGACGTATTGGACTAGGGTCGCCTGGGAGAGTTACCGAGGCTAATGTAAGAACATTTGGAAGATAAATACACAAAATGCAGAGGACTAACGATCAATGGGTCAGAGACAGGGGAGGAATTTGTCTAGGCATTGAGCCTGAAACAGGATACTTGCCATTTGGCCATTGGCCCAGTTTTATTACAAGGAATTCTAATTGGTCAACCACAGGCTAGGGGTTGGGTTATAAAACTACATCCTGTCTCTTTGTTCTGTGGAGAGAATCACTGAGGACAGGGGAGAATGAACATCTACCTCTCAGCATAACATATATGATTTGTCCTCTTTGAATAAACCCATTTTTCTCCCCCTGATTTGCTTTGGGGTCTGTTATTGAAGAGTAACATCAACTGGTAACACTAACTACAATGGTATGTAATATACTCTAGTAATGCAAGATGTCCAAATTCATGGACTATCAATCTAATCAAATGTATTTACAGAGCATTCGCAAAGTATTCAGACCCCTTCACCTTTTCCACATTTTGTTACATTACAGCCTTAGTCTACAATGGATTAAATTATTTTTTTTCTCAATCTACACACAATACCCCATAATGACATCACAATATGACATCACAGTACCCCATAATGACATCACAATACCCCATAATGACATCACAATACCCCATAATGACAAAGCAAAAACAGGTTTTGAGAAAAGTTTGCAAATGTAAAAAAAATACAGAAATACCTTATTTACATAAGTATTCAGACCTCTTACTATGAGACTTGAAATTGATCTCAGGTACATCCTGTTTCCATTGATCATCCTTGAGATGTTTCTACAACTTTACCTGTGATAAATTCAATTGATTGGCCATGATTTGGAAAGGCACACACCTGTCTATATAAGGTCCCACAGTTGACAAAAACCAAGCCATGAGGTTGAAGGAATTGTCCATAGAGCTCCGAGACAGGATTGTATTGAGACACAGATCTGGGGAAGGGTACCAACACATTTCTGAAGGTCCACAAGAACACAGTGGCCTCCATCATTCTTAAATGGAAGAAGTTTGGAACCACCAAGACTCTTCATAGAGCTGGCCGCCCGGTCAAACTGAGCAATCAGGGGAGAAGGACAGGTCAGGGAGGTTCTTGATCACTCTGACAGAGCTCCAGAGTTCCTCTGTGGAGATGGGAGAACCTTCCAGAAGGACAACCATCTCTGCAGCACTCAACCAATCAGGCCTTTATAGTAGAGTGGCCAGTCGGAAGCCACTCCTCAGTAAAAGGCACATGACAACCCACTTGCCAAAAGGCACCTAAAGGACTCTCGACCATGAGAAATAAGATTCTCTGGTCTGATGAAACCAAGATTGAACTCTTTGGCCCGAATGCCAAGCGTCATGTCTGGAGGAAACCAGACACCGCTCCTCACCTGGCTAATACCGTCCCTACGGTGAAGCATGGTGGTGGCAGCATCATGCTGTCGGGATGCATTTCAGCAGCAGGGACTGGGAGACTGGTCAGGATCGAGGGAAAGTTGAACGGAATCAAGGGAAAGATGAATGGCGCAAAGTACAGAGAGATCCCTAATGAAAACCTGCTCCAGAGCGCTCAGGACCTCACACTGGGGCGAAGGTTCACCTTCCAACAGGACAACAACCCTAAGCACACAGCCAAGACGACACAAGAGTGGCTTCGGGACAACTCTCTGAATGTCCTTGAGTGGCCCAGTCAGAGCCCGGACTTGAACCCGATTGAACATCTCTGGAGAGACCTGAAAACAGCTGTGCAGCAACGCTCCCCATCCAACCTGACAGAGCTTGAGAGGATCTGCAGAGAAGAATGGGAGAAACTCCCCAAATACAGGTGTGCCAAGCTTGTAGCATCCTACCCAAGAAGACTCGAGGCTGCAATCGCTGCCAAAGATGTATCAACAAAGTACTGAGTAAAGGGTCTGTATACTTATGTAAATGTGATATCTTTTTATATATATATATATATATAAATATAAATATATATATATATAAACGAGCAAAAATCTCTAAAAACGTATTTTTGCTTTGTCATTATGGGGTATTGTGTGTAGATTGATGAGGGGGGGGCAATCGAATCCATTTTCGAATAAGGCTGTAACTTAACAAAACGTGGAAAAGTTCACGGGGCCAGAATACTTTCCGAAAGCAATTTATAAATTATTATAAACTATTTACCTCAGCAGTTGTCAAAAAGTGCTTTTCAGACACCTAAAACCCCCAAAGAGGAAGCAATGCAGAGGCAGAACCCCTAGCCTTCCCCAGAGGCAGAACCCCTAGCCTTACCCAGAGGCAGAACCCCTAGCCTTACCCAGAGGCAGAACCCCTAGCCTTACCCAGAGGCAGAACCCCTAGCCTTACCCAGAGGCAGAAGCCCTAGCCTTACCCAGAGGCAGAAGCCCTAGCCTTACCCAGAGGCAGAAGCCCTAGCCTTACCCAGAGGCAGAAGCCCTAGCCTTACCCAGAGGCAGAAGCCCTAGCCTTACCCAGAGGCAGAACCCCCTAGCCTTACCCAGAGGCAGAACCCCTAGCCTTACCCAGAGGCAGAACCCCTAGCCTTCCCCAGAGGCAGAACCCCTAGCCTTACCCAGAGGCAGAACCCCTAGCCTTACCCAGAGGCAGAACCCCTAGCCTTACCCAGAGGCAGAACCCCTAGCCTTACCCAGAGGCAGAACCCCTAGCCTTACCCAGAGGCAGAACCCCTAGCCTTACCCAGAGGCAGAACCCCTAGCCTTACCCTTCACTAACTTCTTCGATTGTTCAGCATCTCTTCCATGTTTTTTCAGTGCTTCCGATATTCCAGAGTTCAGTCTCTGGAGAATAAATAAAAAACAAATTAATGATACAGGTGTATGTATATATATATGCTACAGCAGGTTTCCATTTAGAGGAGAAAGGGAAGTCTCTTATTTGGAGGGCTAGGTACACATCCTGTTCAGCTAAATAACCTTAATAACTTTAAATCTAAAATGTCCAAACTAAAAGATGATGAATTATAAAAAGAGATCATTAAAAAACAGTTAATCTCCTGTGTGTCCGTAGTCTATTATAGGTTACCAGTGTACCAGGAATGAGATCTGGTAAAACACAGTCTTACTCGCATCTCCTCGAGGTTACCAGTGTACCAGGAATGAGATCTGGTAAAACACAGTCTTACTTTCATCTCCTCGGCTCTCATCCCATCCAGCAAGTAGCGAAGAAGCTCTTGGCTATCCTGCTGCTGGAACCCTTTAAACCGTGCCGCTCTGGGGGGTGGGGTGGGGGTGAAGGGGGAGGGGAGGGCGAGAGCAATTAAAAAAATAAAAACCTTTCTGATGTAAGAGTGCTGATTTCAACAGAAACTTCACTTGAAAGGAGAAATCTAAAAATAAATAAAAAATAAAATAAAGATAGCAATATTAATATGTATAATCTCACTACTCACTTTTTGCAGACCTGACTGAAAAGTTCTCTCGGGGTGACCACCCCCTTCTTAGTCTCCTGGATCTCATTCAGGATCTGACACATCGCCACGGTCAGAGACCCCGGAGGACCTAGCTGCACCAGGATGGGTTCCTGGAGGAAACAGCATCATCAGCAAAAACAACAACAGAACAGGGTATTCCGTGGAGTATAAACCAGACTTGGCTGGGGGGGGTGATCTACTGAATCTCCAGGTCTAGTTCATTAGGATCTCTATTAGCTACTGCACATGCAACAGAAGTACAGAACAGTAAGGTGAGGAGGTCTAACAGGAGAGGAAGGGGAACCTACCAGGTCTGAGGAGACTCTAGGTGAGGAGATCTAGCAGGAGAGGAAGGGGAACCTACCAGGTCTGAGGAGACTCCAGGTGAGGAGGTCTAGCAGGAGAGGAAGGGGAACCTACCAGGTCTGAGGAGACTCCAGGTGAGGAGGTCTAGCAGGAGAGGAAGGGGAACCTACCAGGTCTGAGGAGACTCCAGGTGAGGAGGTCTAGCAGGAGAGGAAGGGGAACCTACTAGGTCTGAGGAGACTCCAGGTGAGGAGGTCTAACAGGAGAGGAAGGGGAACCTACCAGGTCTGAGGAGACTCCAGGTGAGGAGGTCTAACAGGAGAGGAAGGGGAACCTACCAGGTCTGAGGAGACTCCAGGTGAGGAGGTCTAACAGGAGAGGAAGGGGAACCTACCAGGTCTGAGGAGACTCCAGGTGTGATGGTGACACTGGTCTTCTCTTCAGCTGTCACCTTGTTGATGACCTGTCTCAACATCTGTGTCTGAGAGAGGGTCTGCAACAGAAACATGGAGAATAATGGTTTATTACTCTACAAATATAATTCTGAACTAAGCCTACTAATAAATAGCAATAGTAACAAGCTGAACTGTCACATTCAGACCAAGGCTGTGTATGTATACCAATAGGGCTCTGATCCAAAGTAGTTCACAATATAGGGCCCTATAAACTCTGGTCCAAAGTAGTGCACTATATGGGGCCCTATAAATTCTGGTCCAAAGTAGTGCACTATATGGGGCCCTATGAAGCTCTGGTCCAAAGTAGTGCACTATATGGGGCCCTATAAACTCTGGTCCAAAGTAGTGCACTACACCATGTAGCCATTTCAGACACAGCCCAAGGTTCCTTACCTGAACAACAGAGTTGAAGAAACAGGTGTTTCCAAGGTTACTGAGTCCTCTAACTGACAACGCACAGCTGCTGACTCCTCCCACTGCACCGCTGCTGGCTCCTCCCACGGCCTTCTGTCCTCTAGTCAAACTGCTGCTCTCTTTCAAACCATTTTCTTTCTTGCCGTTCTTCTTCTGGTTTTCTTTCGGTTGTGTCACTGTGTTCTCTTCCTTCTCTTCTGGCTTGGTTTCCTGTGGCTCTTCTATCATGCTGTCCTCCAGCTTCACGATTGAATGCTCTGAGTCAATCACAACATAATATCATTACAATACTAGTCAAATCTGATGCTTATCTAATCATGTAGTCGTATTGCGGTAGAATTCTGTGAGAATTGATTGACTGATTTAATTTGATCATTCAAAGTAGAAAGCTGTTTCAAGCAGAGACAACATTACACACATTAAAAATGATCAAAGATAATGACACACTAAAGCCCAACAGGAAACGTAGTCTAGATATGGGACTCACTTCTCTGTGGACTTTGTTTCCGGGGCTCAGACAAGGCCTGTTTCTTAATGTTGTTCACCAACTGAGCCAGATGGCCTGTTTTAGAGTACTGGACATCATCATCACAGATGTAACACCTGTATCATAAGACCACACAGGACAATGGTCAGGGATGTAAAATGTTGAGGGGGGGGATGTTTTGACAACAACAAAAACCCAAAACAACAAATCAAATCAAATTTATTTATATAGCCCTTCGTACATCAGCTGATATCTCAAAGTGCTGTACAGAAACCCAGCCTAAAACCCCAAACAGCAAGCAATGCAGGTGTAGAAGCACTACAAGCGTACTGTGTAGTGTAATGTGGTAAAGACAGACTTTAAAATGTGAAATTATAAATATTTTTTATAATCATGTTTCTAAACTTTGACCCAGAGTTTTGCCTGGTCAACTCACGCAGTCAGGTAAAACTCCTTTCCTAGTTATTGGGCCCGTCACCAAGCATTTATTCAATACCATTCACAGTTCCTTGTGTACAATATGTTGTTCTTCTACATGTGCAGTCTTCAGTGAGAGTGATGCAGGGTCTGGAGTTTACCCTGACCACGCAACTTTCCCAGGGAAAAACTCTGGTCTCTTTTCTTCTGGTCGTGGGACAAGGTCAGTTAAACCTCCTGGACCCAGTATGATAAGAGGAACAGGCTTCCGTCCCAAATTGCACCCTATTCCCTACATCTTACACTACTTTGGACCAGAGCCCATACGTAGTGCACTATGTAGGGAATAGAGTCCCATTTAGGACGCATGGATCACAGGCACAGTGTTCTATTGGCTCACCAAACGCTCCAGTTGTCCAGGCTGAGCACCAGACAGTGAGGGTCTGACCGAGGCTTCTCGTAGTGCTTGATAGCATGCTGATCCTCAGAGGTACGCCCACACCCCTGGCAAACCAGAAAGACTGTTCGTCAGGTACATTTCACACACACACCTCTACAATTGTTCACCTAATACCTTTTTTGCACTATTGGTTAGAGCCTGTAAGTAAGCATTTCACTGTAAGGTCTACTACACCTGTTGTATTCGGCGCACGTGACAAATAAACGTTGATTTGATATCTAATGTATTTAAGGAACCTTACTCGGTGTCCGCATTTTAAGCACATCCATATCGTTGGTGTTTCGCTCATCTCCTCTGATGGAGCCTGTACAGCAGCAGCCGGCTCTTCACCCCTACAGTCTTGGCAGCTGTTACAGGCGGAGTCTACCCCAGTCTTCTTCAGGAAGCTGGAGTCTACACCTTTACGGATATGGTTGCATGACGGACCTGCGGTGAGAGGGACACACCAGAGAGGAGTTAGGCTAGTTCATGGTAGCTAATAATGACATTGTCTTTGTGAGTGAGAACCTACCAGTCAGGTCTATCACTTCGTCCTCTCTAGGACCTTTCTGCCTCCTCTTCACCATCTTGTCTGGAAGACTTTAGACACCTGACCTAGACAGAATGAGTCATCATCACAAACTGCAAGTTAGCCAGAGAGGAGTGTAACATTAGCTAGCAGTTTCATGTTACTCAGTTAAATATAAACCTTCTGAATTGAAGAAAAAAAAAACTGTAGTTAACTTAACGTTACTACCTAGTTGTCATTTATAGGAACAGATTTAGCTAGCCTACTTATAAGCTGTGTAACGCTAGCTAGTTAGTTAGTTAATAAGAAAAGCCATTGTTACTGTAGCTACCATTACCGTCCACGGGCGTCTGTCAAGCATCCACTACACATGTTTTGATTCATGTATTTAGATAATTGCAAGAAAGAGATCACACAATAAATAAACATAGCCAGCAACGTGACTTATTAGGTACCCGTCACCAACCTACCCGGCAGAGGAGGGCTTTTTGTGAATCACAGTCGGCCGTTTCGTTTTCCCTTCTTTGAGTAAGACTCCAAACTATACATATCTCTGTGCCGAGTCCACATCTATAGCTAACGACCTTCAGAAAAAAATACACCAAAACTACACAAAATGATAACTATCCATATTTTAAAACAATAACATCTTACACCAGTTGCCACATATACTTGAAAAAATAAGAAGCGCTGTGGTGGTGGTGTACGGCCACCGATAGAACAATGAGACAGATATTTTACCGGATGTATAAATGTGAAGCATCCGCTTGGTGTTTCCATCTAATATTCTTGTGAGAGGAAGCCCACTGCCCGGCAGTGGGAGAAGACTTTGGCCAACATTCAGCAAATTTTCTCATTGATAAAACATTTGATTTCAATAGTTTTCTGTTCCCGAAATCTGTTATGAACAGAGTGGACTAAGTTTTGTAGACAACCCTTTTGCGAAGAAAAATAAAACAAAAAACAAATAAAGTCGAATTCAAGTTAATGCACACGCGCACTTCATATTAGTAGGCGTTCCCTAACGGAAATATGCAGATAATGCTGCAACGCGCCAATAGGATCTCTCTAGCTCTTGCCCACCTTCTTGCTTGTTCCGCTCCGTGTGACTAATTTGTTCCCATTGGAAACGACAGGCTGTTGTCTATCTTGGTATAGTTATAAATCTTTGGTAGCACTGTGAAGCAAGGTTCTGACTAGAGGGGGTACAGCTACGACCGGAAATGACTATTCGTAGCAGGTTAAAATAGCATTTTAACTAAGCCGAACCCTTTTCCTAACCTTAACCTAATTCAAATCAAATGGTATTTGTCACATGCGCCGAATACAACAGGTGTAGACCTTACACTGAAAGCATATTTACAAACACTTAACCAACAATGCAGTTCGCCTGACCTGCCACGTGAATTATCCTAACCTTATGCACACATTATCCTAACCTACTACGAAAAAGTAACTTCCCCGAAGTCGACAAGAATAGCTAAGTACTTCCGGGTCACGGATTTTTGGAATTCTTCAGAATAAGAGGCTGTATACTTTGTAAATGATTAATTACAGCGAACATTATGTGACATTTGGAAAATGATCGATATTTTATACTAGTTATTATACAAATAATAATTAAAAAAAAAGTTGTATTAGATATGTTTTTATTATTATTTTCACGTCTAAATGGTGAACAATGTTTTTGTTGTGTGTATTCCAATAATTTATTGCGTTAAACGTTTGCTGTACATTGTGTCGCAGTAAAAGGGGGTACATTCTACTCCGGAGTGCTTCTAGTTTCCAAATCCAGAGTTGACACCCCGAGGAGCGTCGCTGCTAATTTAACAGCCCCTTAATTAAAGAGTGGCGAATCCGTTTAAATCTAATTGGACATACATATACATTTTTATAACAACCAAATAATTGTAATAACTAAACCACAGCCTGTCGTTTCCAACGGGAACTAATTGAGTCATTCTGGGCAGAACAAGCTAGGTGGGCAGAGCCAAGCAGAGCTAGCCGAGATCCTTTTGGCGCGTTGTAAGCATTATCTGCATATTTCCGTTAGGGAACGCCTACACTCTGCAATAAACTCAATACTTTCGCACCTTCTAAACAAAGCGATTTATTAAAACGTTTGCAAAGGGTAAATTCTACAAAACTTAGTCCACTCTGTTCATAACATATTTTAGTTTTGGGAACAAAAGACTGTATTGAGAACAAATGTTTAATCGATGAGAACATTTGCAGAATATCGGCCAAAATCCATTTCGATCCATCTTTGACGACGGTATGTGTTACATTATATATGTCCCGGCGTACAGCCGATCTAGTAGGTAAATATATCCGGGTCGTTTGAAACGCCACGCTAACATCGTAAACTAATCGTAGGGATTTTAAATAATTATATTTGGTAGTGTGTTAAATTGACGTGGTGCAAATAATCACTGATTCCCTCTTACAGAATCGGATTTTCTGTCCAACTAGCTAGTTAGCTAATTTTTTGACGATTTGCAACTAGCATACTGATGGCTAACAACGAATGAGTTTGGGTCCTCCGCCATGGAAAGCATGCTGTTATCTGTTCGCCTTATCAAGAGAACATGACACTCCCTGTGATGGTGACGTGTAACTTAAGTTCTTTAAATCTGTTTGACATCTGCATGTGCTGAAATAATCACTGCCCCATATGTCCTCATAGGCTAATTCTGAACAAGGAGTCTTCATAACAACAAGGCTATAACACGTTTTTTCTGCAGGAATCTTCGAACATTATGGCCCATCTAGAGCAGGCGGAATCTCACCTGGCTGAGATAGAGCTACTCTCCAGTATGTACCCCGGTGAAGACGAGCTGGTGATTACTGACCAACTAGCTGTGGCTGAGCTCAGGGAGTATGTGGAGGGAGCAACAGATACCTATCCTCTGTCCAGACCACACATCCTCATCAAACAGAAGCTGGACACTGACACTGTGAAGGGGGTAGGTTAAAAGCACAGCACATGATAATCATTCTACATTCATTTGGCATGACTGACTCACTCAGCTGAGGACATATTTGATTTAAATGTGATTTATTTAACCTTCATTTAACTAGGCAAGTCAGTTAAAAACACATTCTTACAATGACGGCCTGGCAAAAGGCCTCTTGCAGGGACGGGGACCTGGGATTTAAAAAAAATATATATTAATATAGGACAAAACACACATCACAACATATAGAACAGGGGTTTTCAACTATTGCCAGACGAAGTCCAGAGCCTGCTGGTTTTCTGTTTTACCTGATGATTAATTGCACCCGCGTGGTGTCCCAGGTCAAAACCAGTCCCTGGTTAGAGGTGACCTGGTGTCCCAGGTCAAAACCAGTCCCTGGTTAGAGGTGACCTGGTGTCCCAGGTCAAAACCAGTCCCTGATTAGAGGGAAACCTGGTGTCCCAGGTCAAAACCAGTCCCTGATTAGAGGGAAACCTGGTGTCCCAGGTCAAAACCAGTCCCTGATTAGAGGGAAACCTGGTGTCCCAGGTCAAAACCAGTCCCTGATTAGAGGGAAACCTGGTGTCCCAGGTCAAAACCAGTCCCTGATTAGAGGGAAACCTGGTGTCCCAGGTCAAAACCAGTCCCTGATTAGAGGGAAACCTGGTGTCCCAGGTCAAAACCAGTCCCTGATTAGAGGGAAACCTGGTGTCCCAGGTCAAAACCAGTCCCTGATTAGAGGGAAACCTGGTGTCCCAGGTCAAAACCAGTCCCTGATTAGAGGGAAACCTGGTGTCCCAGGTCAAAACCAGTCCCTGATTAGAGGGAAACCTGGTGTCCCAGGTCAAAACCAGTCCCTGATTAGAGGGAAACCTGGTGTCCCAGGTCAAAACCAGTCCCTGATTAGAGGTGACCTGGTGCCCCAGGTCAAAACCAGTCCCTGATTAGAGGGGAACAATGAAACAATGCAGTGGAACTGACTGTCGTACAGTAGCCAGGGATATCTATAGACTTGGAGGTCCAGTTGAGTTTGAGGGCTACAGGGAATATAAACACACAACCTGACAATCATTATATTATATTCTACATTCACTGACTGTCATACAGTAGCCAGGGATATCTATAGACTTGGAGGTCCAGTTGAGTTTGAGGGCTACAGGGAATATAAACACACAACCTGACAATCATTATATTATATTCTACATTCACTGACTGTCATACAGTAGCCAGGGATATCTATAGACTTGGATCAGCTTACCAATATGTACGGCATTTTTAAATTTATTAATTTAAACATGAATTACCTTCCTTTGTCCTCTTCCGCTCAGGTGGACGTGACCATATCTTGCACCTACTCATCCGACTACCCTAATGTCTTACCTGAAATAGCTGTACGGTAAGCCAGATCTGTAACCCTGTAGCCTTAATGGAATTGTCTGAAGGACACAAATGAAGTTGTTTGAATTGAGTTCTCTCCCCCCCAGGTGTCCTGACCTCAGCCGATCCCAGCAGGCCCAGCTTCACTCAGACATGAACGCCTACCTCTCAGAGAGCTGCCGTGGAGATGTCTGCGTCCTCTCTGCCGTGGAGTGGGTGAAAGACAACGTACACCTGTACCTGACCGACAAGAGCACATCATCATCATCAACAGCAGCCCCTGGCAAGAAAGAGTCTCGGTCCACCTGCTCATCTCCGCAGCCCAAAGGTGTCTTTATACCTGGTGTATTTATTGTATGACATTAAGTACCAAAATGTCCCAATAAACAACCCTTAGCACTTTGGGATTTTGACAAATCAGTAACTAAAATGTATTGTTAGGTTCTAAAATGAACCTATTAAAACTCAAGACGATTAGTAAAGCTAAAACCAAGTTTATTCACCCTATTGGTTCGATACAGCTGCATAAGACAAGACATTCACACCAGCACTGACATTTAACCCTTTCTCCTCCTACACATCTGTACAAGCACTGATATTTAACCCTTTCTCCTCCTACACATCTGTACAAGCACTGATATTTAACCCATTCTCCTAGGCTGTCTCCTCCTACACATCTGATCAGAACCTTAGTGAGATCTGTTCTTCCTCACTTCATCAGACCTGACCTCTGACCCCAGAGTGCTCATTCCTCCCCAACTTACCGCTGTCATGTTGACTCGTACCAGACGGCGTCTCTTCTCCTCCCATAGGATCCCTGATGGCTAACAATAACATATGTACACGTCCCCTCTCTCCCCCAGTTTTTGTTTATTTTACCTTTATTTAACCAGGCAAGTCAGTTAAGAACAAATTCTTATTTTCAATGACGGCCTAGAAACAGTGGGTTAACTGCCTGTTCAGGGGCAGAACGACAGATTTGTACCTTGTCAACTCAGGGATTTGACCTTGCAACCTTCCGGTTACTAGTCCAATGCTCTAACCACTAGGCTACCCTGCTGCCCAGTGACATAAATAAGTATATTTCATATTTTCAGAACCCAACAGTATATATTATTGTAATGTATTATAATTATTATTATTATAGAACAGTTCAGTCGCCTGTGGATCTACAGCCACCACATCTATAATAAGAGGAAGAGGAAGAACATTCTGGAGTGGTCCAAGGAGCTGGATCTGTCAGGGTTCAGTATGCCTGGCAAGCCTGGCATCATCTGTGTGGAAGGCCCTCAGTCGGCCTGCGAAGACTTCTGGGCCAGGTATTTTTTTGGAGGGGGAGGGGGGACTCTCCATCCATTCAACATTTATATAGTTTTTGGGGGAGGGGGGAACTCTCCATCCATTCAACATTTATATAGTTTTTTGGGGGAGGGGGGACTCTCCATCCATTCAACATTTATATAGTTTTTGGGGGAGGGGGGACTCTCCATCCATTCAACATTTATATATTTTTTTTGGGGGGACTCTCCATCCATTCAACATTTATATAGTTTTTTGGGGGGAGGGGGGGGGGGACTCTCCATCCATTCAACATTGACATTTTATAGTGTATTTTATTTTTTACAAACGTACTATTCTCAATAGGAATAGCATCAGACTGTAATATAGCATGTCACCATGTGTGTTGGTGTATTCTAAAGCTTCTAGAACACTCTCCTCTGTCTGTTTCCAGGGTGAAGGTTCTAACCTGGAAGAAAATCATTATTCGTCACAGAGAGGATGTTGCCGTGGACAGTCGGAGGGCTGAGGCCAGCGTGGCAGACCACACGGATTCCCTCCGTAGGTTCACAGGGTTCGAGGAGGCCGTGTTTGATCCACACGGGAACAGAAGAAACCATATGAACCTGGGCCAGCTCTATCAGTACCTCAACGAGAGAGGATGTGGAGACGTCTTTCAGCTTTACTTTGGAATTGAAGGAAGGTAGTATAGCTGATAGGATAGGTCCCATAACTGTTGGTTGTACCCAAATGTACGCTGTATCCACATGAACCAATGGCAGGAATCAAATACCCACATGAACCAATGGCAGGAATCATGTAACCAAATGAACCAATGGCAGGAATCAAGTACCCACATGAACCAATGGCAGGAATCAAGTACCCACATGAACCAATGGCAGGAATCAAGTACCCACATGAACCAATGGCAGGAATCAAATACCCACATGAACCAATGGCAGGAATCAAGTACCCACATGAACCAATGGCAGGAATCAAGTACCCACATGAACCAATGGCAGGAATCAAATACCCACATGAACCAATGGCAGGAATCAAATACCCACATGAACCAATGGCAGGAATCAAGTACCCACACGAACCAATGGCAGGAATCAAGTACCCACATGAACCAATGGCAGGAATCAAATACCCACATGAACCAATGGCAGGAATCAAGTACCCACACGAACCAATAGCAGGAATCAAGTACCCACAGGAACCAATGGCAGGAATCAAATACCCACATGAACCAATGGCAGGAATCAAGTACCCACACGAACCAATGGCAGGAATCAAGTACCCACACGAACCAATGGCAGGAATCAAGTACCCACATGAACCAATGGCAGGAATCAAGTACCCACATGAACCAATGGCAGGAATCAAGTACCCACACGAACCAATGGCAGGAATCAAGTACCCACACGAACCAATGGCAGGAATCAAGTACCCACACGAACCAATGGCAGGAATCAAATACCCACATGAACCAATGGCAGGAATCAAATACCCACATGAACCAATGGCAGGAATCAAGTACCCACATGAACCAATGGCAGGAATCAAGTATCCACATGAACCAATGGCAGGAATCAAATACCCACATGAACCAATGGCAGGAATCATGTAACCGAATGAACCAATGGCAGGAATCAAGTACCCACACGAACCAATGGCAGGAATCAAATACCCACATGAACCAATGGCAGGAATCAAGTACCCACATGAACCAATGGCAGGAATCAAGTACCCACATGAACCAATGGCAGGAATCAAATACCCACATGAACCAATGGCAGGAATCAAATACCCACACGAACCAATGGCAGGAATCAAATACCCACACGAACCAATGGCAGGAATCAAGTACCCACACGAACCAATGGCAGGAATCAAGTACCCACACGAACCAATGGCAGGAATCAAATACCCACATGAACCAATGGCAGGAATCAAATACCCACACGAACCAATGGCAGGAATCATGTAACCAAATGAACTAATGGCAGGAATCAAATACCCACATGAACCAATGGCAGGAATCAAGTATCCACACGAAACAATGGCAGGAATCAAATACCCACACGAACCAATGGCAGGAATCAAATACCCACATGAACCAATGGCAGGAATCAAATACCCACATGAACCAATGGCAGGAATCAAGTATCCACACGAACCAATGGCAGGAATCAAATACCCACACGAACCAATGGCAGGAATCAAGTACCCACACGAACCAATGGCAGGAATCAAGTACCCACATGAACCAATGGCAGGAATCAAATACCCACACGAACCAATGGCAGGAATCAAGTACCCACACGAACCAATGGCAGGAATCAAGTACCCACACGAACCAATGGCAGGAATCAAATACCCACATGAACCAATGGCAGGAATCAAATACCCACACGAACCAATGGCAGGAATCATGTAACCAAATGAACTAATGGCAGGAATCAAATACCCACATGAACCAATGGCAGGAATCAAGTATCCACACGAAACAATGGCAGGAATCAAATACCCACACGAACCAATGGCAGGAATCAAATACCCACATGAACCAATGGCAGGAATCAAATACCCACATGAACCAATGGCAGGAATCAAGTATCCACACGAACCAATGGCAGGAATCAAATACCCACACGAACCAATGGCAGGAATCAAGTACCCACACGAACCAATGGCAGGAATCAAGTACCCACATGAACCAATGGCAGGAATCAAGTACCCACATGAACCAATGGCAGGAATCAAATACCCACATGAACCAATGGCAGGAATCAAATACCCACATGAACCAATGGCAGGAATCATGTAACCGAATGAACCAATGGCAGGAATCAAATACCCACACGAACCAATGGCAGGAATCAAGTACCCACACGAACCAATGGCAGGAATCAAAGGATTTGTACATTAGATGATTCATTCTCAGTAGGAGCCTAGTATGCTTTTATTTGTTTACTGCATACATTACTAAACAGTACGATTATTACAGTATGTTGTTTCAGTAAGTAGTATGCAAGACAGATTTTGTCTATGGGGGTTATTTTTGAATGTTAAAGAAATCTGCTTCATACCAAAATAATCTACAGGTTGAGCTCCAACTACAGAATACAGACACATGAGCCACAAAGTCCTTACGTACAGAACAGTTGCTTCTCTGTGGAATCCCTCTTACTGTTCTTCGCCTGATGCTCACCAACCAATGTAGCACCACAGGAGTCAGGGACAACAGAAATTAAGAGAGAGGTGCAGCTAATCCACACGGCGAAGAGCCCACAGCTAATCCACACGGCGAAGAGCCCACAGCTAATCCACACGGCGAAGAGCCCACAGCTAATCCACACAGAGATGAGCCCACAGCTAATCCACACAGAGATGAGCCCACAGCTAATCCACACAGAGATGAGCCCACAGCTAATCCACACAGAGATGAGCCCACAGCTAATCCACACGGCGAAGAGCCCACAGCTAATCCACACAGAGATGAGCCCACAGCTAATCCACACAGAGATGAGCCCACAGCTAATCCACACAGAGATGAGCCCACAGCTAATCCACACAGAGATGAGCCCACAGCTAATCCACACAGAGATGAGCCCACAGCTAATCCACACAGAGATGAGCCCACAGCTAATCCACACAGAGATGAGCCCACAGCTAATCCACACAGAGATGAGCCCACAGCTAATCCACACAGAGATGAGCCCACAGCTAATCCACACAGAGATGAGCCCACAGCTAATCCACACAGAGATGAGCCCACAGCTAATCCACACAGAGATGAGCCCACAGCTAATCCACACAGAGATGAGCCCACAGCTAATCCACACGGCGAAGAGCCCACAGCTAATCCACACAGAGATGAGCCCACAGCTAATCCACACAGAGATGAGCCCACAGCTAATCCACACAGAGATGAGCCCACAGCTAATCCACACAGAGATGAGCCCACAGCTAATCCACACAGAGATGAGCCCACAGCTAATCCACACAGAGATGAGCCCACAGCTAATCCACACAGAGATGAGCCCACAGCTAATCCACACAGAGATGAGCCCACAGCTAATCCACACAGAGATGAGCCCACAGCTAATCCACACAGAGATGAGCCCACAGCTAATCCACACAGAGATGAGCCCACAGTAACGTGAGAATGGTGGTTGGCTGGGGGGTTTACTGAACCCCTTCTCAAATACAAGCCTTGAAGTCTAACCCCTACTGGAGTTTATCCTTCCTCTCTAAACACAGATTCAGAACTGTGACACCAGGTAGGGGGGAATCCCTAACCACCAGGGGGGGGGGGAATCCCTAACTACCAGGGGGGGGGATCCCTAACCACCAGGGAGATAAGACAACCACCAGTGCTGTGGATACCATTGCTCAGATTTGTGTACGCCTAGTTTCCACACCTCGTCTCCATCAGCCCCTATTTTCAGAAGCGTCAGCTCCAAATCCTTTGTCCAGGATCATCTGAAAGGTGGGATGGTAGTTTGAACCATAGTAGCAGTCAAATGGAACAAACTGAAACACAAAGTGAGAATGGTTTTACAGATTCGTCACAAGTCTGATCAAACTTCTTATTTTATGCATTCAATACATTCTACAAGCAAACAAACTCATGTAAAATATATCCAACTATAAATAAGAATAGGGGTGGTAAATGACTGAGTTAAAAAAAACTCAATGGTGCTCGGATAGGGAATTTACTGTGCTAATGGCTATGAATGGTTTGTCCCGGGAGATGAGTAACCTTGCCTGAGAACTGAAAACGTACGTTAGCTTCCTGAGCCAATGTCTTGGCTTTAGCACAGTTCATCATGTCAAATACAGTACGAGTTGCGCCTGTATAATGATTTTGTAGATACAAACGATGTTTGAGGATAAATGCAACACTTGCAAGTGCATATAACGTGTGTGTGAATAAATACAACACTTGTAAGCATGTCAATTGATATGTGAATAAATTCAACGGGAATTGCAAGCATGCAACTAAATTTGAAAATGATGAATACAACTAATTTACTAAACTTGCAACTGGTGAATCTTCTGTGAATCAAAACTACATTTTGCCCTCTGAGTTTTGGCACTAATTCCGCGACTAACCTCTGCCAAAAGTGTTGTAGCTGCAAACCCCGTGGACCAACCGGGTGAGGCGTTGTCATGCTTTCACGTTTCACTGGGTTCCGGTCTGGAAGCATGTTTTCCATTGTGATAAATATGGATCAAATGTGTTAAAATTACGAGCTAGCTAAATGATATTCACAGAATTTGAAAGCTACGTCAATGCGTTACTGATGAAGAATTAAAACTAGTGGTTCCACATAGCATAACCGCTACAAAGCTGGTGCAAGCTACCCAGCCTATTTTCTATTGGCACAACATGTCTGTTTAGCGAGTGAGCTATCATTAGAGCCTTCTGGCCAGCCTGCATCTTGTGGTTCTTACTTTCTGTAACAGAGCAATAGGTCTAGCTATGTACTTGTCATTTCTTACTAAACGACAGCTGTTGCAGAGATATTATAGAATGGAGGAGATAGGAATCTCATTGGACAATAAATGGAGGAACGTGTAACGCCCCATTCAGCAGACTGATCAATGGCGTTCGCGTTGTCATGGTGCGTCACACCTTTGCTAAGATCAGTAACGCAATCCTTTTCATCAAAGTCAAGGGTATGAGTCGATAAACCTGCCTATTATCCTCGAAAGTATGTAATGTCACGATTTCAAAAGCTATACGATATTACAGAAAACAAGTTAATTATCTCACATCTAGGAAAAGAGATAGAATGTACTTCTTCGTGTAAATTCTTCTTCAGTAGGAGTTGTTGGCAGCTGGCATCCAACAGTATGGCGCATTACCGCCACCTAGTGTACTGGAGTGTAGGCGACTGTTTCTAATGGCGACGTTCTCAGTATACTCTTTAAACTGATTTCCTGGTTCCCCTTCATGCTGGATCTCAGTCTCTCTCTCTTTCCTTCTCATACTGACCACACTGTATCAATACATACTCCACCATCTCTGTTTCCAGGCAATAATCACACTTTCCTATCACATTTAAAGATGTATTCAACCGACTGTGTCCCAACCTTAATCTTGTAAAACAAATAGCCCCCCCCCTCTTCTGTTCCTTCCTGCCATCCTCCCCGACTTTCCTCTGTACTTGAAATAAATGCCTGCTCTTTGTATCTCTATTCCACTGCTCCTGCCATCTCTGCACCGTCACTAGCTAGCATCATGTCCATATCAGACTTTTAGCCTCTGCTTACTACTAAGTGCTTGTTTAGCCAGTACATCAGCTGCCTCGTTCCCCTCCACCCCCACATGGAACACCCTCCCTATCTTCCTGTAGTCTCTCCAATCAGATGGATCAACACCCTCCTATCTTCCTGTAGTCTCTCCAATCAGATGGATCAACACCCTCCCTATCTTCCTGTAGTCTCTCCAGATGGATCAACACCCTCCCTATCTTCCTGTAGTCTCTCCAATCAGATGGATCAACACCCTCCCTATCTTCCTGTAGTCCAATCAGATGGATCAACACCCTCCCTATCTTCCTGTAGTCTCTCCAGATGGATCAACACCCTCCCTATCTTCCTGTAGTCTCTCCAGATGGATCAACACCCTCCCTATCTTCCTGTAGTCTCTCCAGATGGATCAACACCCTCCTATCTTCCTGTAGTCTCTCCAGATGGATCAACACCCTCCCTATCTTCCTGTAGTCTCTCCAGATGGATCAACACCCTCCCTATCTTTCTGTAGTCTCTCCAGATGGATCAACACCCTCCTATCTTTCTGTAGTCTCTCCAGATGGATCAACTACTGGAGGTGGGAGGAGCCATGGTGGATTTACAGGAATACCTACCGTTGGACTAAACTCCCTTCCATTACAGTCCTGTCTCCCTCGCCTGGGTATTACCCACCCACCCAAAGTGTTGTGTCCTCGCTCATGTTCCCAGCATGCCTGTAAAATCCGTTTCGAAGGATGAGAAACCCCATGTCCCTGTAGGTTGACCCAATAATTTATTGCCTGTTGTTGGCTCCTAATCCATTCATCCTATATGACCTCTAGCCTGTCCAATGAATTCCGGGCTGTATACTATGCTATACTGCCACAATCTATTACAGATCGGTTCAATGCAACATACAAGGTCCTCAATGAGGAACGCCCAGCCCCTCCACTCCCAGCCCCCCTCACCACCAATGAGGAACGCCCAGCCCCCCCACCACCACCACCACCAATGAGGAACGCCCAGCCCCTCCACTCCCAGTCCCCCACCACCAATGAGGAACTCCCACAATCCTCCTGGTAAAGAACACTGTCTTGAGTTGTCTCTACAGAGAACCCGAATCCCCGCGTTAAATGCCCACTGCTCTACCTCGTCAATCGCTTTCTGTACCTTCCTGACCATATATGGCACATTTCTTCTTCTCTTCCGTAAGGCTCCATCATCTGCAAATAACGACCTCCCGATATCCGACCGTACCTGAGAGTAAACCTCATTGATCATGATTGAGAACAGAGGAGTAATCGCTCTCCCCTGCAGTGTGCTGTTATCCACCAGTTAGCTGCCTGATGTTGTTTCAAGACTGCCCAAATGTGCCTAATGTGTTTATAAATAACTTTTCATGTTCAAAATTGTACACTCTCCTCAAACAATAGCATGGTGTTCTTTCACTGTAATAGCTACTGTAAAAGGGGACAGTGCAGTTAGATGAACAGGAATTTAAGCTTTCTGTCCAATATCAGATATGTCTATGTCCTCGGAAATGTTCTTGTTACTTACAACCTCATGCTAATTACATTAGCCTACGTTAGCTCTACCTCATGCTAATTACATTAGCCTACGTTAGCTCTACCTCATGCTAATTACATTAGCCTACGTTAGCTCTACCTCATGCTAATTACATTAGCCTACGTTAGCTCTACCTCATGCTAATTACATTAGCCTACGTTAGCTCTACTAATTACATTAGCCTACGTTAGCTCTACCTCATGCTAATTACATTAGCCTACGTTAGCTCTACCTCATGCTAATTACATTAGCCTACATTAGCTCTACCTCATGCTAATTACATTAGCCTACGTTAGCTCTACTGTCCCGTGGACGGGATACCGATCCCGAATACGTTTTTTTAGCTGACTTGCCTAGTTTAAATAAAGGCTAAATAATAAAATAAAATTGTCATTTAGATCTTATCCAGCTCTCCAGGATGCTCCTCTCTCGTTGTCCCTCTGCCCCTCTGACAGATTAGCAGAGCTATGCATGTGGACAAACGCTTTGGCCATCGTCTCTGCCTTCTCATCAGTTACTGTCACATCCTTCCAACTCGTCAACACTGGATAATCCCACTCCATTCTGACCCCACACATCCTCTTAATCATCCCCCACACTTCTCCCACTGGTGTCATCCTTCCAATGGTGTCACAGAACCGATGCCAACATGACCTCTTTGCCTGACGGCTGATACTGAATCAGACTGAGGGATAGTTCTCCTCACCAGGGCCTGCTTATACTGAATCAGACTGAGGGATAGTTCTCACCAGGGCCTGCTGATACTGAATCAGACTGAGGGATAGCTCTCCTCACCAAGGTCTGGGCCTGCTGATACTGAATCAGACTGAGGGATAGTTCTCCTCACCAGGGCCTGCTGATACTGAATCAGACTGAGGGATAGTTCTCCTCACCAGGGCCTGCTGATACTGAATCAGACTGAGGGATAGCTCTCCTCACCAAGGTCTGGGCCTGCTGATACTGAATCAGACTGAGGGATAGTTCTCCTCACCAGGGCCTGCTGATACTGAATCAGACTGAGGGATAGTTCTCCTCACCAGGGCCTGTTGATACTGAATCAGACTGAGGGATAGTTCTCCTCACCAGGGCCTGGGTCTGCTGATACTGAGTCAGACTGAGGGATAGTTCTCCTCACCAGGGCCTGTTTATACTGAATCAGACTGAGGGATAGTTCTCACCAGGGCCTGGGTCTGCTGATACTGAATCAGACTGAGGGATAGTTCTCCTCACCAGGGCCTGCTGATACTGAATCAGACTGAGGGATAGTTCTCCTCACCAGGGCCTGGGCCTGCTTATACTGAATCAGACTGAGGGATAGTTCTCCTCACCATGGCCTGCTGATACTAAATCAGACTGAGGGATAGTTCTCCTCACCAGGGCCTGTTGATACTGAATCAGACTGAGGGATAGTTCTCCTCACCAGGGCCTGGGTCTGCTGATACTGAGTCAGACTGAGGGATAGTTCTCCTCACCAGGGCCTGTTTATACTGAATCAGACTGAGGGATAGTTCTCCTCACCAGGGCCTGGGTCTGCTGATACTGAATCAGACTGAGGGATAGTTCTCACCAGGGCCTGTTGATACTGAATCAGACTGAGGGATAGTTCTCCTCACCAGTGCCTGGGCCTGCTGATACTGAATCAGACTGAGGGATAGTTCTCCTCACCAGGGCCTGCTGATACTGAATCAGACTGAGGGATAGTTCTCCTCACCAGGGCCTGCTGATACTGAATCAGACTGAGGGATAGTTCTCCTCACCAGGGCCTGCTGATACTGAATCAGACTGAGGGATAGTTCTCCTCACCAGGGCCTGTTGATACTGAATCAGACTGAGGGATAGTTCTCCTCACCAGGGCCTGTTGATACTGAATCAGACTGAGGGATAGTTCTCCTCACCAGGGCCTGCTGATACTGAATCAGACTGAGGGATAGTTCTCCTCACCAGGGCCTGTTGATACTGAATCAGACTGAGGGATAGTTCTCCTCACCAGGGCCTGGGTCTGCTGATACTGAATCAGACTGAGGGATAGTTCTCCTCACCAGGGCCTGCTGATACTGAATCAGACTGAGGGATAGTTCTCCTCACCAGGGCCTGGGTCTGCTGATACTGAATCAGACTGAGGGATAGTTCTCCTCACCAGGGCCTGCTGATACTGAATCAGACTGAGGGATAGTTCTCCTCACCAGGGCCTGCTGATACTGAATCAGACTGAGGAATAGTTCTCCTCACCAGGGCCTGCTGATACTGAATCAGACTGAGGAATAGTTCTCCTCACCAAGGCCTGGGCCTGCTGATACTGAATCAGAGGTTGGAAGTTGTGTGTCCTCTTCAGTACTCTAAACGCCCTGTTCCTACTCCTCACCGCTGCCCCTCCGTCCACCAAGGGACTGTTTTCCTCCTCCTCCTCCCTGAACTCTTAGGTATAACCTCAGTAGCTGCCCCCACTAACGCTGTTCTCCCCCGGTTGTTCATACTATCCACATCCCCTCTCATATCCACCCATCACCTGCTCACTCAGCTCCTGAAACGGATCCCACTTTGCCCTTCCGAACACCCATCTATCTACTCCATCCACTGACACCTCCTCCCTCCCTTCCGGCCTACTGTGCATACTATATGGGGTAATGATCACTCCCTACTGTCGACTCCTCCCATACCTCCCACTCACAGTTTCCTGCCATGGCACTAGATACCAGAGGTCCAAGACTCGTTCCCTGTGGCTACATCCATCCTGGTCCCTCGGCCGTCATTCAGGCACACCAGATCCTTCATTTCTATCAGATTTTCCAACACTTGCCCCCCCCCCACACACACACACCCACCCACAGAGCATTTTGTGGGCATTAAAATCCCCACACCACATGACCTTACTTCTATCACACCCTGGCCTGACCAAAATATATAACGAAAACACAAAACACTATGACCAAGGCGTGACAAAAACCTAGTTAATATCTAGTTAAAACCTAGTTAATATCTAGTTAACCTAGTGAAAACCTAGTTAAAACCTAGTTAATATCTAGTTAACCTAGTTCATATCTAGTTAACCCAGTTAAAACCTAGTTAACCTAGTTCATATCTAGTTAACCTAGTTAAAATCTAGTTAAAACCTAGTTAATATCTAGTTAACCTTGTTAAAACCTAGATAATATCTAATTAACCTAGTTCATATCTAGTTCAATTCTAGTTAACCTAGTTCATATCTAGTTAAAACCTAGTTAACCTAGTTCATATCTAGTTAAAACCTAGTTAATATCTTGTTAATATCTAGGTAACCTAGTTCATATCTAGTTAAAATCTAGTTAACCTAGTTGATATCTAGATGATATCTAGTTAACCTAGTTCATATCTAGTTCAAATCTAGTTAATATCTAGTTAACCTAGTTAATATCTAGTTAACATCTAGTTAATATCTAGTTAACATAGTTAAAACCTAGTTAATATAGTTAAAACCTAGTTAATTTCTAGTTAACCTAGTTAATATCTAGTTAAAATCGAGTTAATATCTAGTTAACCTAGTTAATATCAAGTTAATAACTAGTTAATATCTAGTTAAAACCTAGTTGATATCTAGTTACACCTAGTTAATATCTAGTTAATCTAGTTAAAACCTAGTTCATATCAAATTAAAACCTAGTTAATATCAAGTTAAAACCTAGTTAATATCTAGTTAACCTAGTTAATATCTAGTTAGCCTAGTTAAAAACCTAGTTAATATCTAGTTAAAACAGTTAATATCTAGTTAGCCTAGTTCATATCTAGTTAGCCTAGTTCATATCTAGTTAGCCTAGTTCATATCTAGTTAAAAACTAGTTAATATCGAGTTAACCTAGTTCATATCTAGTTAAAAATCTAGTTCATATCTCGTTAAAACCTAGTTAATATCTAGTTAAAACCTAGTTAATATCTAGTTAGCCTAGTTCATATCGAGTTAAAACCTAGTTCATATCTAGTTAAACCCTTGTTAACAATGTAGTTCATATCTAGTTTTCGTTTTTAACATCGTTTTTTTGTTTTTAAATCCAATATTCCCTCTTCATAATGCTGAAACACAGCTCTGTTTCCTGCCCCCATGTCCTCTGTTATGTCTTTATCTCATAATGTACTCCTCTGTTTCCTCCCACCAAGTCCTCTATCTTCTCCAGCAGTTCTGTGACCTGAGTACCATCACCTCTGTTCCTATTGTTGAAGACATGATACCTGTTCTCACATTTCTCAACAAGTCACTGGGGGGCCTTCCCTTCATTCTCAATGTGCTGCTCAGTGGTTTGTTTCCCCGACAATCCCCACAGGTGACTCCAGACTCTCTTACACAGAACATCAATAGAGAAAGAGTATCTTAGTGAATGATTCATCCACTTGTATGACCAGGAGGAGAGTGTGGGGTCCTGGGGGACACAGAGACACACTGAGCACAATTTCAGCAGTGTACAGTACAGGAAGATTATTCCACCAGCCTGGAGTGTCTCCCTGCAGAGTGGCCTAGTGGTTAGAGTGTAGAGGTGGCAGGGTAGCCTAGTGGTTAGAGTGTAGAGGTGGAAGGGTAGCCTAGTGGTTAGAGTGTTGGACTAGTAACCGAAAGGTTGCAAGTTCGAATCCCCGAGCTGACAAGGTACAAATCTGTCGTTCTACCCCTGAACAGGCAGTTAACCCACTGTTCCTAGGCCGTCATTGAAAATAAGTATGTGTTCTTAACTGACTTGCCTAGTAAAATAAAGGTAAAATAAAAATAAATCAACTTCTCCTGTCTCTTCACACACTGAGCAGCTGTCCTCAGGTCAAACTCCTCTCTGGTCAGGATGACGTTTCCTGCTGAACTCTTTTCCCAAGTCGATATCTTCCCCCCTGCATCACAATAATCTTCAGCTTCTGAGAAATGGAATTGAGTCACCTGTCATTAGAAAACATCTAATAACCAGAAGCACAATAAATAATAGTGTTCATCCCCTCTGTCAGAAACATTTCAGTCTCAATGCAGCAATATACATCCGTTGCCTTTGTCTGCCATCACTATAAACTTTTCAATGCATTTGTAAATATATAAATAAATTAATCACATGCACATGAATAATTATTTAATTACATGTACATAAATAATGTTTTTTTGTTTTGCTTTTTCAATATACTGCATCATTCACATACCTCGGTAGTAAATTGTAAGTATGTACATTTGAAAGAATGTCTGTGTGAATACTCGTGAAAATAATTTAGAGTACTCGACAACGTGAAAAGGGGTTCTGAAGGCAACAACAACAGCAACAACAACAACAACAATTGTCCGATGTTCCAATTACTGTCATATTTTCACAGCTCTTGACCTTCCTTCTCCACATAAACACATCAGATTTCTCCGTGCTTATAATTTGAACCTGCTTAATAACCAAAGTACATTTTGAGAGCTTGTATATAAGAAATTGAATGTTAATCTTGAATCGACTACTCACGCGTCATCCCTAGTAAATAGAGTCAAAGCCAGTTTTACTTGAATCCAGGATTATTGTAGGTAAATAACAGATTATAATTTATAGAAATGACCTAATTTTGTGTTTAATCCACTGGAAGCTATTCTTATTTACTCTTTCTCCCTCCCACCTCCAGCCTGGAACACTCCTGCAGTGATAGAAACAGTCTTTCTCCCTCCCACCTCCAGCCTGGAACACTCCTGCAGTGATAGAAACAGTCTTTCTCCCTCCCACCTCCAGCCTGGAACACTCCTGCAGTGATAGAAACACTCTTTCTGTCTCCCACCTCCAGCCTGGAACACTCCTGCAGTGATAGAAACAGTCTTTCTCTCTCCTCCCTGGAACGCTCCTGCAGTGATAGAAACAGTCTTTCTCCCTCCCACCTCCAGCCTGGAACACTCCTGCAGTGATAGAAACAGTCTTTCTGTCTCCTCCCTCCCCCCTCCTCCCTGGAACACTCATGCAGTGATAGAAACAGTCTTTCTGTCTCCTCCCTCCCCCCTCCTCCCTGGAACACTCCTGCAGTGATAGAAACAGTCTTTCTCTCTCCCACCTCCAGCCTGGAACGCTCCTGCAGTGATAGAAACAGTCTTTCTGTCTCCTCCCTCCCCCCTCCTCCCTGGAACACTCCTGCAGTGATAGAAACAGTCTTTCTCTCTCCCACCTCCCCTCCTCCCTGGAACGCTCCTGCAGTGATAGAAACAGTCTTTCTGTCTCCTCCCTCCCACCTCCAGCCTGGAACACTCCTGCAGTGATAGAAACAGTCTTTCTGTCTCCTCCCTCCCCCCTCCTCCCTGGAACACTCCTGCAGTGATAGAAACAGTCTTTCTCTCTCCCACCTCCCCCCTCCTCCCTGGAACGCTCCTGCAGTGATAGAAACAGTCTTTCTGTCTCCTCCCTCCCACCTCCAGCCTGGAACACTCCTGCAGTGATAGAAACAGTCTTTCTGTCTCCTCCCTCCCCCCTCCTCCCTGGAACACTCCTGCAGTGATAGAAACAGTCTTTCTGTCTCCTCCCTCCCCCCTCCTCCCTGGAACACTCCTGCAGTGATAGAAACAGTCTTTCTCTCTCCCCCTCCAGCCTGGAACGCTCCTGCAGTGATAGAAACAGTCTTTCTGTCTCCTCCCTCCCCCCTCCTCCCTGGAACACTCCTGCAGTGATAGAAACAGTCTTTCTCTCTCCCCCTCCAGCCTGGAACACTCATGCAGTGATAGAAACAGTCTTTCTCTCTCCCCCTCCAGCCTGGAACACTCATGCAGTGATAGAAACAGTCTTTCTGTCTCTCCTCTCTCCCCCTCCTCCCTGGAACACTCCTGCAGTGATAGAAACAGTCTTTCTCTCTCCCCCTCCAGCCTGGAACGCTCCTGCAGTGATAGAAACAGTCTTTCTCCCTCCCACCTCCAGCCTGGAACACTCCTGCAGTGATAGAAACAGTCTTTCTCCCTCCCCCTCCAGCCTGGAACACTCCTGCAGTGATAGAAACAGTCTTTCTCCCTCCCACCTCCAGCCTGGAACACTCCTGCAGTGATAGAAACAGTCTTTCTCTCTCCCCCTCCAGCCTGGAACACTCCTGCAGTGATAGAAACAGTCTTTCTGTCTCCTCCCTCCCCCCTCCTCCCTGGAACACTCCTGCAGTGATAGAAACAGTCTTTCTCTCTCCCCCTCCAGCCTGGAACACTCATGCAGTGATAGAAACAGTCTTTCTCTCTCCCCCTCCAGCCTGGAACACTCCTGCAGTGATAGAAACAGTCTTTCTCCCTCCCACCTCCAGCCTGGAACACTCCTGCAGTGATAGAAACAGTCTTTCTCCCTCCCACCTCCAGCCTGGAACACTCCTGCAGTGATAGAAACAGTCTTTCTCCCTCCCACCTCCAGCCTGGAACACTCCTGCAGTGATAGAAACAGTCTTTCTCTCTCCCCCTCCAGCCTGGAACACTCCTGCAGTGATAGAAACAGTCTTTCTGTCTCCTCCCTCCCCCCTCCTCCCTGGAACACTCCTGCAGTGATAGAAACAGTCTTTCTGTCTCCTCCCTCCCCCCTCCTCCCTGGAACACTCCTGCAGTGATAGAAACAGTCTTTCTCTCTCCCCCTCCAGCCTGGAACACTCATGCAGTGATAGAAACAGTCTTTCTCTCTCCCCCTCCAGCCTGGAACACTCCTGCAGTGATAGAAACAGTCTTTCTCCCTCCCACCTCCAGCCTGGAACACTCCTGCAGTGATAGAAACAGTCTTTCTCTCTCCCCCTCCAGCCTGGAACACTCATGCAGTGATAGAAACACTCTTTCTCTCTCCCCCTCCAGCCTGGAACACTCATGCAGTGATAGAAACAGTCTTTCTGTCTCCTCCCTCCCCCCTCCTCCCTGGAACACTCCTGCAGTGATAGAAACAGTCTTTCTCTCTCCCCCTCCAGCCTGGAACACTCATGCAGTGATAGAAACACTCTTTCTCTCTCCCCCTCCAGCCTGGAACACTCATGCAGTGATAGAAACAGTCTTTCTCTCTCCCCCTCCTCCCTGGAACACTCCTGCAGTGAAATAAATAGTATTTCTCTCTCCCCCTCCAGCCTGGAACACTATTACAAAAAAAAAAACATTTCTGCGAACAGAGGTTTCCAGTGCGTCATCATGAGGACACAGTTGTTTATTATACAAGAAGATGGACAACAGATTATACAGGAAGAGAGACAACAGATTATACAAGAAGAGAGACAACAGATTATACAGGAAGAGAGACAACAGATTATACAGGAAGAGAGACAACAGATTATACAGGAAGAGAGACAACAGATTATACAAGAAGAGAGACAACAGATTATACAGGAAGAGAGACAACAGATTATACAGGAAGAGAGCCAACAGATTATACAAGAAGAGAGACAACAGATTATACAGGAAGAGAGACAACAGATTATACAGGAAGAGAGACAACAGATTATACAAGAAGAGAGAACAGATTATACTGGAAGAGAGCCTGTCATGACATGACATAGAAGAAAGGCACATCATACGGTGAGTAACACAAGGTAGGGTGCTGTATGGAAGGTCTTCCTCGGTAAGTAACACAAGGTAGGGTGCTGTAAGGAGAGTCTTCCTCGGTGAGTAACACAAGGTAGGGTGCTGTAAGGAGAGTCTTCCTCGGTGAGTAACACAAGGTAGGGTGCTGTAAGGAGAGTCTTCCTCGGTGAGTAACACAAGGTAGGGTGCTGTAAGGAGAGTCTTCCTCGGTGAGTAACACAAGGTAGGGGAACTGTAAGGAGAGTCTTCCTCGGTGAGTAACACAAGGTAGGGTACTGTAAGGAGAGTCTTCCTCGGTGAGTAACACAAGGTAGGGTGCTGTAAGGAGAGTCTTCCTCGGTGAGTAACACAAGGTAGGGTGCTGTAAGGAGAGTCTTCCTCGGTGAGTAACACAAGGTAGGGGAACTGTAAGGAGAGTCTTCCTCGGTGAGTAACACAAGGTAGGGTACTGTAAGGAGAGTCTTCCTGATGGGGAAATTGCGTCACCTGGCTGTCATACAGACTGGAACGAGACTAAAAAGAGCATTAATATAATCAGTGTGACTAATACGTTTCCCAGAAACTATTGAGCAAAACGGCCAACAGAGACATTGCTGAACTAACACAAGAGTTCAGGCGTGTCAAACTCATTCCACGGAGGGCCGAGCGTCTGCGTTCTTTTTTTGGGGGGGGGGGTTTCCTTTCAATTAAGACCTAGACATCCAGGTGAGGAGAGTTCTTTACTAATTAGTGACCTTTAGTCATCCATCTAGTACAAGGTGGCGCGGAAAACCCCGCAGACACTCGGCCCTATGTGGCACGAGTTTACCACGTGACAGATGGTCCAGCAGTTTCTGCAGAAGAGCAATGAGGAGCGGTAATTGGGTTTGTTCCACAGGTGACCGACTGATCTACAAAAGAACCTTGAGTCATAAATAACTCCTGATTATTTCACGGTAATGGATACTCTCGGACACGGTCCGAGTTCCTGCCTGACTAGATGTGTGGAGGCGTTGCATCACATCAAAAGTACAGCACTTTGTGACATCGGCTGATGTAAAAAAAAATTAAAAACGGCTTTGTAAATACATTTGATTGGTCAACCAATGGTTGCGAGCCAAGTCATTGGGCGCGGTTGAGCGGATCCCTTTTGTCAAGTCGCTCACCGCCTTTCAGTGTGTTGCATTATGGGTAGGGGTGTAGCGCTGCCGGAGCACAGAGGAGCGGCACTCCCTCACTTTTTTTCCAATTTGACTAGAGAGAATACACAGAGCTGGTAAAACTATTTATGGAAATAAATTATATTTAATTATCACTAAAATTGTATGAAAAACTAAAGAATGACAAACCGGACAAATACGTATAACATGGTAGTTTCTACCTCTGTATAGCAGACAGACTAGAGGTACATGGTAGTTTCTTCTCTGTCTTCTCTCTGTATAGAAGACAGACTAGAGGTACATGGTAGTTTCTACCTCTATATAGCAGACAGACTAGAGGTACATGGTCATTTCTTCTCTGTCTTCTCTCTGTATAGCAGACAGACTAGAGGTACATGGTAGTTTCTACCTCTGTATAGCAGACAGACTAGAGGTACATGGTAGTTTCTACCCCGTCTTCTCTCTGTATAGCAGACAGACTAGAGGTACATGGTAGTTTCTACCTCTGTATAGCAGACAGACTAGAGGTACATGGTAGTTTCTATCTCTGTATAGCAGACAGACTAGAGGTACATGGTAGTTTCTACCTCTGTATAGCAGACAGACTAGAGGTACAGTTGAAGTCGGAAGTTTACATACATCTTAGCCAAATACATTTAAACTCAGTTTTTCAAAATTCCTGACATTTAATCCTAGTAGAAATTCTCTGTTTTAGGTCAGTTAGGATCACCACTTTATTTTAAGAATGTGAAATGTCAGAATAATAGTAGAGAGAATTATTTATTTTAGCTTTTGCTTATTTCATCACATTCCCAGTGGGTCAGAAGTTTACATACACTCAATTAGTATTTGGTAGCATTGCCTTTAAATTGTTTAACGTGGGTCAAATGTTTTGGGTAGCCTTCCACAAGCTTCCCACAATAAGTTGGGTGAATTTTGGCCCATTCCTCCTGACAGAGCTGGTGTAACTGAGTCAGGTTTGTAGGCCTCCTTGCTCACACACACTTTTTCAGTTCTGCTAACGAATTGTCTATAGGATTGAGGTCAGGGCTTTGTGATGGCCACTCCAATACCTTGACTTTGTTGTCCTTAAGCCATTTTGCCACAACTGTGGAAGTATGCTTGGGGTCATTGTCCATTTGGAAGACCCATTTGCGACCAAGCTTTAACTTCCTGACTGATGTCTTGATGTTGCTTCAATATATCCACATAATTTTCCTTCCCCATGAAGCCATCTATTTTGTGATGTGCACCAGTCCCTCCTGCAGCAAAGAACCCCCACAACATGATGCTGCCACCCCCGTGCTTCATGGTTGGGATGGTGTTCTTCGGCTTGCAAGCCTCCCCCTTTTTCCTCCAAACATAACGATGGTCATTATGGCTAAACAGTTCTATTTTTGTTTCATCAGACCAGAGGACATTTCTCCAAAAAGTACGATCTTTGTCCCCATGTGCAGTTGCAAACCGTAGTCTGGCTTTTTCATCGCGGTTTTGGAGCCGTGGCTTCTTCCTTGCTGAGCGGCCTTTCAGGTTATGTCGATATAGGACTCATTTTACTGTGGATATAGATACTCTTTGTACCTGTTTCCTCCAGCATCTTCACAAGGTCCTTTATTGTTGTTCTGGGATTGATTTGCACTTTTCGCACAAAAGTGTGTTCATCTCTAGGAGACAGAACACGTCTCCTTCCTGAGCGGTATGACGGCTGCGTGGTCCCATGGTGTTTATACTTGTCTACTATTGTTTGTACAGATGAACGTGGTACCTTCAGGCATTTGGAAATTGCTCCCAAGGATGAACCAGACTTGCGGAGGTCTACAATTATTTTTCTGAGGTCTGATTGGCTGATTTCTTATGATTTTCTCATGATGTCAAGCAAAGAGGCACAAGAGTTTGAAAGTTGGCCTTGAAATTCATCCACAGGTACACCTCCAATTGACTCAAATGAGGTCAATTAGTGTATCAGAAGCTTCTAAAGCCATGACATCATTTTCTGAAATTTTCCAAGCTGTTTAAAGGCACAGTCAACTTAGTGCATGTAAACTTCTGACCCACTGGAATTGTGGTACAGTGAATTAAGTGAAATAATCTGTCTGTAAACAATTGTTGGAAAAAATGACTTGTGTCTTGTACAAAGTAGATGTCCTAACCGACTTGCCAAAACTATAGTTTGTTAACAAGAAATTTGTAGAGTGGTTGAAGAACGAGTTTTAATGAGGGTAAATGGTGGTTTCTTCCCTGTCTTCTCTCTGGCGGTGGGCAGAATGACAAACATCTATACGGTCCCTGCTACAGCAGAGGGCCGTTGGAGTCTTGACCACTTTGGCCAATCAGAACATTTTTTTGGGGGGGGGAGGGGGGCGATGAGTTGACAGTGTGACAGCCTTCAGGATATTCCTAAAACTCCCTCGACCCTTCAACAGGATGTTCCTAAAACTCCCTCAACCCTTCAACAGGATGTTCCTAAAACTCCCTCAACCTTTCAACAGGATGTTCATAACGCTCCCTCAACCCTTCAACAGGATGTTCATAACGCTCCCTCAACCCTTCAACAGGATGTTCATAACGCTCCCTCAACCCTTCAACAGGATGTTCCTAAAAGTGGAACCCCGAACGATATGTGACCACTTTCGCAGAGGACACCCAAACCAGAGTGGCCACCTTAAAGCCCAAGGAGCCCGACTCTCCTCTGGAAGTTTCTATAGCCCTGCTTTGGATACTTAGCCTAAATTGACTAGCTTGGTATGTCAGGATGGGAAATTGGAAATGTGAATTTGGAGGTAATAATGCATTTAGGTTATAGTTTATGAGATGCATGAGTACACTAACACGCACAAAAAAAAAGAGATTTCATGGCTGTTTAAAAAATAAATAAATAAAAAAAATCCTGCAATTCTACATATAAATGATTTATGCACACGGGCAATTCATTTGATGATTTAATCTAATGCAAATAAAAGTGATTTATTTCTGTAATAGAGTATATTGTGTTCAAGCTAATCCTATCAAAGTTTATTTATAAAGACAACGGGTAAACTACACAATACAATGAAACGACTAGTCACAGTAAAGCTCTGTATTTCTATGTGTTTAAGTAAAGCTCTCCTCACAAACAGTGCAATGTATCTCTATGTGTTCATGGCTCAAAGTGGAGGAGAAATTGACTTCATCACTACTTGTATTTGTGAAAGTGTTATGTAATGTCATGTAATATTTAAAATTGTATATAACTTCCTGTTGCTGGGCCCCAGGAAGAGTAGCTTCTGCCTTGGCAGGAACTAATGGGGATCCATAATAAACCCCCAGGAAGAGTAGCTTCTGCCTTGGCAGGAACTAATGGGGATCCATAATAAACCCCCAGGAAGAGTAGCTGCTGCCTTGGCAGGAACTAATGGGGATCCATAATAAACCCCCAGGATGAGTAGCTGCTGCCTTGGCAGGAACGAATGGGGATCCATAATAAACCCCCAGGAAGAGTAGCTTCTGCCTTGGCAGGAACTAATGGGGATCCATAATAAACCCCCAGGAAGAGTAGCTTCAGCCTTGGCAGGAACTAATGGGGATCCATAATAAACTCCAGGAAGAGTAGCTGTTGCCTTGGCAGGAACTAAGGGGGATCCATAATAAACCCCCAGGAAGAGTAGCTGTTGCCTTGGCAGGAACTAATGGGGATCCATAATAAACCCCCAGGAAGAGTAGCTTCTGCCTTGGCAGGAACGAATGGGGATCCATAATAAACCCCCAGGAAGAGTAGCTTCTGCCTTGGCAGGAACTAATGGGGATCCATAATAAACTCCAGGAAGAGTAGCTGTTGCCTTGGCAGGAACTAAGGGGGATCCATAATAAACCCCCAGGAAGAGTAGCTGTTGCCTTGGCAGGAACTAATGGGGATCCATAATAAACCCCCAGGAAGAGTAGCTTCTGCCTTGGCAGGAACTAATGGGGGTCCATAATAAACCCCCAGGAAGAGTAGCTGCTGCCTTGGCAGGAACTAATGGGGATCCATAATAAACACCCAGGAAGAGTAGCTGCTGCCTTGGCAGGAACTAATGGGGATCCATAATAAACCCCCAGGAAGAGTAGCTTCTGCCTTGGCAGGAACTAATGGTAGCAGCACAACATGGTAGAAGCATAACATGGTAGCGGCCTAAGAGGGTTGTGGAGGATGAGGGCTGCAGTAGATATCTCAGAGAGGGGGGCGTGAGGCCTAAGAGGGTTGTGGAGGATGAGGGCTGCAGTAGGTACTCAGATAGGGGGAGTGAGGCCTAAGAGGGTTGTGGAGGATGAGGGCTGCAGTAGATATCTCAGATAGGGGGAGTGAGGCCTAAGAGGGTTGTGGAGGATGAGAGCTGCAGTAGATATCTCAGATAGGGGGCGTGAGGCCTAAGAGGGTTGTGGAGGATGAGGGCTGCAGTAGGTATCTCAGATAGGGGGGAGTGAGGCCTAAGAGGGTTTTGTAAATAAGCATCAACCAGTGGGTCTTTCAACGGGTTTACAGAGATGACCAGTTTACAGAGGACTACAGAGTGCAGTAAGGTGTCCTATAAGGAGCATTGGTGGCAAATCTGATGGCCGAATGGTAAAGAACATCTAGCCGCTCGAGAGCACCCTTACCTGCTGATCTATAAATGATGTCTCCGTAATCTAGCATGGGTAGGATGGTCATCTGAATCAGGGTTAGTTTGGCAGCTGGGGTGAAAGAGGAGCGATTACGATAGAGGAAACCAAGTCTAGATTTAACTTTAGCCTGCAGCTTTGATCTGTGCTGAGAGGACAGTGTACCATCTAGCCATACTCCCAAGTACTTGTATGAGGTGACTACCTCAAGCTCTAAACCCTCAAGAGGTAGTAGTCACACTGATGGGGAGACGGGCATTCTTCTTACCAAACCACATGACCTTTGTTTGGGAGGTGTTCAGAACAAGGTTAAGTGCAGAGAAATCTTGTTGGACACTAAGAAATCTTTGTTGTAGAGTGTTTTACACAAAATCCGGGGAGGGGCCAGCTGAGTATAAGACTGTATCATCTGCATATAAATGGCTGAGAGAGCTTCCTACTGCCTGAGCTCTCTTGTTTTATAGATAACCATTTTCAATAGAGCATGTGGTTGTGTACACCACATACTTGTTTTAGAGAACAAAGAAATAACAGAGTAAGAGTAATGGTAGTTGTCACAGGCATCTTCTCTTCTTCCAGTGTTGTTGAGGGGAGGGGAGACACCAAAACCCTGTTCTCCCTCGCCCCCTGCTGGTGGAAACAGGCATAAACAATTCCCAATGGAAATCCTTAGAGGACTCAAAATAATGGATTACAACCATATACAGTCATTGATTACAACAACATATAAACCATGTTTTATACAGTTGAAGTCAGAAGTTTACATACACTTAGGTTGGAGTCATTAAAACTCGTTTTTCAACCACTCCACAAATTTCTTGTTAACAAACTATAGTTTTGGCAAGTCGGTTAGGACATCTACTTTGTACATGACACAAGTCATTTTTCCAACAATTGTTTAAAGACAGATTATTTCACTTACAATTCACTATATCACAATTCCAGGGGGTCAGAAGTTTACATACACTAAGTTGACTGTTCCTTTAAACAGCTTGGAAAATTCCAGAAAATGATGTCATGGCTTTAGAAGCTTCTGATGGATTGGAGGTGTACCTGTGGATGTATTTCAAAGCCTACCTTCAAACTCAGTGCCTGTTTGCTTGACATCATGGGAAAATCTAAATAAATCAGCCAAGACCTTAGAAAAATTATTGTAGACCTCCACAAGTCTGCTTCATCCTTGGGAGCAATTTCCAAATGCCTGAAGGTACCACGTTCATCTGTACAAACAATAGTACGCAAGTATAAACACCATGGGACCACGCGGCCGTCATACCGCTCAGGAAGGAGACACGTTCTGTCTCCTAGAGATGAACGTACTTTTGTGCAAAAAGTGCAAATCAATCCCAGAACAACAGCAAAGGACCTTGTGAAGATGCTGGAGGAATCAGGTACAAAAGTATCTATATCCACAGTAAAACGAGTCCTATATCGACATAACCTGAAAGGCCGCTCAGCAAGGAAGAAGACACTGCTCCAAAACTGCCATAAAAAAGCCAGACTACGGTTTGCAACTGCACATGGGGACAAAGATTGTACTTTTTGGAGAAATGTCCTCTGGTCTGATGAAACAAAAATAGAACTGTTTGGCCATAATGACAATGACCCCAAGCATGCTTCCAAAGTTGTGGAAAAATGGCTTAAGGACAACAAAGTCAAGGTATTGGAGTGGCCATCACAAAACCCTGACCTCAATCCTACAGACAAGTTGTGGGCAGAACTGAAAAAGTGTGTGCGAGCAAGGAGTCCTACAAACCTGACTCCGTTACACCCGCTCTGTCACGAGGAATGGGCCAAAATTCACCCAATTTATTGTGGGAAGCTTGTGGAAGGCTACCTGAAACGTTTGACCCAAGTTAAACAATTTGAAGGCAATGCTACCAAATACTAATTGAGTGTATGTAAACTTCTGACCCACTGGGAATGTGATGAAAGAAACAAAAGCTGAAATAAATAATTATCTACTATTATTCTGACATTTCACATTCTTAAAATAAAGTGGTGATTCTAACTGACCTAAAACAGGGAATTTCTACTAGGATTAAATGTCAGGAATTGTGAAAAACTGAGTGTAAATGTATTTGGCTAAGATGTATGTAAATTTCCGATTTCCAACTGTATATATATTTATTAATCCAGTCAGGTTAACACTCCAAACAGCCTACCTGACCGCTCGGAGATGTCCGCATGGTCCTAAAGCACACGTTTCCCCGTTTTTTAATCACATTCCAATTATTATATTCCAATTATAAAACTGGAGCGGGGGACAAAAATGCCATTTCAGAATCTGGGGGGGACATGTCCCCCCTGTCCCCAGTGAAAGTTAGACAATATACTACATTGCCGTATGTGATGACACCGTCGGTGTGATCGAGGCGATATGCCGAATATACGCTACTTGATTTTTGGCCCCGTTTTAGCCGTCCCAGACTAGTTTTTGAGATCGGAGACAAAAATCCCCGTGTCGTTGCCTACTCGTGACGCTCCTTTATTGTGAGTGGGTCAGAGACGGAGGGCTACCGATCTCGTCTTTGAATGTCAACCGATTATTTTCAAACGTTTGATTTTAATCAACACATAATCTGCAATGCTCTTGTAATGTGAGATGTGCAACGACAAGTTTTGAGAACGGTGATCAGCCATAGCCAATGAGAGCTGGCCAGAGACGCAGCCAGAGAGATGATGCCTTTAACCAAAAGCCAAAGTGTCATCGTTACAACTCTGGAATGCACAAGCAATTTTACTCAATTCAAAATATCGGCTAGACATTTCAACTCTTTATAGCAAGCGTGAATGTCTGACTGAAAACGTTTGAGGAGCCACAGCTTGTTGTAGCTATGTTAATAAATCACATCATTATTTTTTTAGCGAGACAGCGTGGTATCGACAAAATCCTCACGACCAAGTGAAGAATCTTGTAGTCAGCGGGACCCCCGTGTGTGCCACTTCGTTTGGTGTGTGCGCCACTACCTTGGCTATACTTTGTTTAATGTGAGACGCTCAGCGATGTTAGGATTTTTAAAGTCATGTCGTGTACACCCGGCGTTAGATAACAAGCGTTAATTAATAACGATGGTTTTGGGAAAACAGCTCGGAGATTTATCGATTCACATACGAACGGTCTAACGATGAATTTAGCCGTAAAATTATTTTTTGGAAACCGGGCCCTGAGCCTTGCTGTTGGAAAACCACATAGTGTCCAACGTTTAGTCTGTCGCAAACGCCCCCCCAGACTTCACTCCTCAACTTTAATCAACAGTCGTTGCTTTTGCTTTACCTCAAACACACCCACTATCAGATTGCTATATCATATGATGTGGTTAGCTGATATGTTAAATACCTATCCAGGCGTCTGTAACGTAGTCAGGGCAGCGTCTGTAACGTAGTCAGGGCAGCGTCTGTAACGTAGTCAGGGCAGCGTCTGTAACGTAGTCAGGGCAGCGTCTGTAACGTAGTCGGGCAGCGTCTGTAACATAGTCAGGGCAGCGTCTGTAACGTAGTCGGGCAGCGTCTTCAACGTAGTCAGGGCAGCGTCTGTAACGTAGTCAGGGCAGCGTCTGTAACGTAGTCGGGGCAGCGGGCAGCGTCTGTAACGTAGTCAGGGCAGCGTCTGTAACGTAGTCAGGGCAGCGTCTGTAACGTAGTCAGGGCAGCGTCTGTAACGTAGTCAGGGCAGCGTCTAACGTAGTCGGGCAGCGGCCAGCGTCTGTAACGTAGTCAGGGCAGCGTCTGTAACGTAGCCGGGCAGCGGGCAGCGTCTGTAACGTAGTCGGGCAGCGTCTGTAACGTAGTCGGGCAGCGGGCAGCGTCTGTAACGTAGTCAGGGCAGCGTCTGCAACGTAGTCAGGGCAGCGTCTGTAACGTAGTCAGGGCAGCGTCTGTAACGTAGTCAGGGCAGCGTCTGTAACGTAGTCGGGCAGCGTCTGTAACATAGTCGGGCAGCGGGCAGCGTCTGTAACGTAGTCAGGGCAGCGTCTGTAACGTAGTCAGGGCAGCGTCTGTAAAGTAGTCAGGGCAGCATCTGTAACGTAGTCAGGGCAGCGTCTGTAAAGTAGTCAGGGCAGCATCTGTAACGTAGTCGGGCAGCGTCTGTAACGTAGTCGGGCAGCGGGCAGCGTCTGTAACGTAGTCAGGGCAGCGTCTGTAACGTAGTCAGGGCAGCGTCTGTAACGTAGTCAGGGCAGCGTCTGTAACGTAGTCGGGGCAGCGTCTGTAATGTAGTCAGGGCAGCGTCTGTAACGTAGTCAGGGCAGCGTCTGTAACGTAGTCGGGGCAGCGGGCAGCGTCTGTAACGTAGTCGGGCAGTGGGCAGCGTCTGCAACGTAGTCAGGGCAGCGTCTGTAACGTAGTCGGGCAGCGTCTGTAACGTAGTCGGGCAGCGGGCAGCGTCTGCAACGTAGTCAGGGCAGCGTCTGTAACGTAGTCAGGGCAGCATCTGTAACGTAGTCAGGGCAGCGTCTGTAACGTAGTCAGGCAGCGTCTGTAACGTAGTCGGGCAGCGTCTGTAACATAGTCGGGCAGCGGGCAGCGTCTGTAACGTAGTCAGGGCAGCGTCTGTAACGTAGTCGGGCAGCGTCTGTAACGTAGTCGGGCAGCGGGCAGCGTCTGTAACGTAGTCAGGGCAGCGTCTGTAACGTAGTCAGGGCAGCGTCTGTAACGTAGTCAGGGCAGCATCTGTAACGTAGTCAGGGCAGCGTCTGTAACGTAGTCAGGGCAGTGTCTGTAACGTAGTCAGGGCAGCGTCTGTAACGTAGTCAGGGCAGCGTCTGTAACGTAGTCGGGCAGCGTCTGTAACGTAGTCAGGGCAGCGTCTGTAACGTAGTCGGGGCAGCGTCTGTAACGTAGTCGGGGCAGCGGGCAGCGTCTGTAACGTAGTCGGGCAGCGGGCAGCGTCTGCAACATAGTCAGGGCAGCGTCTGTAACGTAGTCGGGCAGCGTCTGTAACGTAGTCGGGCAGCGGGCAGCGTCTGCAACGTAGTCAGGGCAGCATCTGTAACGTAGTCAGGGCAGCGTCTGTAACGTAGTCAGGGCAGCGTCTGTAACGTAGTCGGGCAGCGGGCAGCGTCTGTAACGTAGTCAGGGCAGCGTCTGTAACGTAGTCAGGGCAGCGTCTGTAACGTAGTCGGGGCAGCGGGCAGCGTCTGTAACGTAGTCAGGGCAGCGTCTGTAACGTAGTCGGGCAGCGTCTGTAACGTAGGGCAGCGTCTAACGTAGTCAGGGCAGCGTTTGTAACGTAGTCAGGGCAGTGTCTGTAACGTAGTCAGGGCAGCGTCTGTAACGTAGTCGGGCAGCGTCTGTAACGTAGGGCAGCGTCTGTAACGTAGTCGGGCAGCGTCTGTAACGTAGTCAGGGCAGCGTCTGTAACGTAGTCACGGCAGCGTCTGTAACGTAGTCAGGGCAGCGTCTGTAACGTAGTCGGGCAGCGTCTAACGTAGTCGGGGCAGCGTCTGTAATGTTGTTGGGCAGCGTCTGTAACGCAGCGTCTGTAACGTAGTCAGGGCAGCGTCTGTAACGTAGTCAGGGCAGCGTCTGTAACGTAGTCAGGGCAGCATCTAACGTAGTCGGGCAGCGTCTGTAACGTAGTCAGGGCAGCGTCTGTAACGTAGTCAGGGCAGCGTCTGTAACGTAGTCAGGGCAGCGTCTGTAACGTAGTCGGGCAGCGGGCAGCGTCTGTAACGTAGTCGGGCAGCGTCTGTAACGTAGTCGGGCAGCGTCTGTAACGTAGTCGGGCAGCGTCTGTAACGTAGTCGGGCAGCGTCTGTAACGTAGTCGGGCAGCGTCTGTAACGTAGTCGGGCAGCGTCTGTAACGTAGTCGGGCAGCGTCTGTAACGTAGTCGGGGCAGCGTCTGTAACGTAGTCGGGCAGCGTCTGTAACGTAGTCGGGGCAGCGTCTGTAACGTAGTCAGGGCAGCGTCTGTAACGTAGTCAGGGCAGCGTCTGTAACGTAGTCAGGGCAGCGTCTGTAACGTAGTCAGGGCAGCGTCTGTAATGTAGTCAGGGCAGCGTCTGTAACGTACGGCAGCGTCTGTAATGTAGTCAGGGCAGCGTCTGTAACGTAGGGCAGCGTCTGTAACGTAGTCGGGCAGCGTCTGTAACGTAGTCAGGGCAGCGTCTGTAACGTAGTCGGGCAGCGTCTGTAACGTAGTCAGGGCAGCGTCTGTAACGTAGTCAGGGCAGCGTCTGTAACGTAGTCGGGCAGCGTCTAACGTAGTCGGGCAGCGTCTGTAAGGTAGTCGGGGCAGCGTCTGTAACGTAGCCGGGCAGCGTCTGTAACGTAGGGCAGCGTCTGTAACGTAGTCAGGGCAGCGTCTGTAACGTAGTCAGGGCAGCGTCTGTAACGTAGTCAGGGCAGCGTCTGTAACGTAGTCGGGCAGCGTCTGTAACGTAGTCGGGCAGCGTCTGTAACGTAGTCGGGCAGCGGGCAGCGTCTGTAAGGTAGTCGGGGCAGCGTCTGTAACATAGTCAGGGCAGCGTCTGTAACGTAGTCGGGCAGCGTCTGTAACGTAGTCGGGCAGCGTCTGTAACGTAGTCGGGGCAGCGTCTGTAACGTAGTCGGGGCAGCGTCTGTAACGTAGTCGGGGCAGCGTCTGTAACGTAGTCAGGGCAGCGTCTGTAACGTAGTCGGGCAGCGTCTGTAATGTAGTCAGGGCAGCGTCTGTAACGTAGTCAGGGCAGCGTCTGTAACGTAGTCAGGGCAGCGTCTGTAACGTAGTCAGAGCAGCGTCTGTAATGTAGTCAGGGCAGCGTCTGTAACGTACGGCAGCGTCTGTAATGTAGTCAGGGCAGCGTCTGTAACGTAGGGCAGCGTCTGTAACGTAGTCGGGCAGCGTCTGTAACGTAGTCAGGGCAGCGTCTGTAACGTAGTCGGGCAGCGTCTGTAACGTAGTCAGGGCAGCGTCTGTAACGTAGTCGGGCAGCGGGCAGCGTCTGTAACGTAGTCAGGGCAGCGTCTGTAACGTAGTCAGGGCAGCGTCTGTAACGTAGTCGGGCAGCGTCTAACGTAGTCGGGCAGCGTCTGTAAGGTAGTCGGGGCAGCGTCTGTAACGTAGCCGGGCAGCGTCTGTAACGTAGGGCAGCGTCTGTAACGTAGTCAGGGCAGCGTCTGTAACGTAGTCAGGGCAGCGTCTGTAACGTAGTCAGGGCAGCGTCTGTAACGTAGTCGGGCAGCGTCTGTAACGTAGTCGGGCAGCGTCTGTAACGTAGTCGGGCAGCGGGCAGCGTCTGTAAGGTAGTCGGGGCAGCGTCTGTAACATAGTCAGGGCAGCGTCTGTAACGTAGTCAGGGCAGCGTCTGTAACGTAGTCAGGGCAGCGTCTGTAACGTAGTCGGGCAGCGTCTGTAATGTAGTTGGACAGCGTCTGTAACGTAGTCAGGGCAGTGTCTGTAACGTAGTCAGGGCAGCGTCTGTAACGTAGTCGGGCAGCGTCTGTAACGTAGTCAGGGCAGCGTCTGTAACGTAGTCAGGGCAGCGTCTGTAATGTAGTCAGGGCAGCATCTGTAACGTAGGGCAGCGTCTGTAATGTAGTCAGGGCAGCGTCTGTAACGTAGTCGGGCAGCGTCTGTAATGTAGTTGGACAGCGTCTGTAACGTAGTCAGGGCAGCGTCTGTAACGTAGTCGGGCAGCGTCTGTAACGTAGTCAGGGCAGCGTCTGTAACGTAGTCAGGGCAGCGTCTGTAACGTAGTCGGGGCAGCGTCTGTAACGTAGTCGGGCAGCGGGCAGCGTCTGTAAGGTAGTCGGGGCAGCGTCTGTAACATAGTCAGGGCAGCGTCTGTAACGTAGTCAGGGCAGCGTCTGTAACGTAGTCAGGGCAGCGTCTGTAACGTAGTCGGGCAGCGTCTGTAATGTAGTTGGACAGCGTCTGTAACGTAGTCAGGGCAGTGTCTGTAACGTAGTCAGGGCAGCGTCTGTAACGTAGTCGGGCAGCGTCTGTAACGTAGTCAGGGCAGCGTCTGTAACGTAGTCAGGGCAGCGTCTGTAATGTAGTCAGGGCAGCATCTGTAACGTAGGGCAGCGTCTGTAATGTAGTCAGGGCAGCGTCTGTAACGTAGTCGGGCAGCGTCTGTAATGTAGTTGGACAGCGTCTGTAACGTAGTCAGGGCAGCGTCTGTAACGTAGTCGGGCAGCGTCTGTAACGTAGTCAGGGCAGCGTCTGTAACGTAGTCAGGGCAGCGTCTGTAATGTAGTCAGGGCAGCATCTGTAACGTAGGGCAGCGTCTGTAATGTAGTCAGGGCAGCGTCTGTAACATAGGGCAGCGTCTGTAACGTAGTCGGGCAGCGTCTGTAACGTAGTCAGGGCAGCGTCTGTAACGTAGTCGGGCAGCGTCTGTAACGTAGTCAGGGCAGCGTCTGTAACGTAGTCGGGCAGCGTCTGTAACGTAGTCAGGGCAGCGTCTGTAACGTAGTCAGGGCAGCGTCTGTAACGTAGTCGGGCAGCGTCTAACGTAGTCGGGCAGCGTCTGTAAGGTAGTCGGGGCAGCGTCTGTAACGTAGGGCAGCGTCTGTAACGTAGTCAGGGCAGCGTCTGTAACGTAGTCAGGGCAGCGTCTGTAACGTAGTCAGGGCAGCGTCTGTAACGTAGTCAGGGCAGCGTCTGTAACGTAGTCGGGCAGCGTCTGTAACGTAGTCGGGCAGCGTCTGTAACGTAGTCGGGCAGCGGGCAGCGTCTGTAAGGTAGTCGGGGCAGCGTCTGTAACATAGTCAGGGCAGCGTCTGTAACGTAGTCAGGGCAGCGTCTGTAACGTAGTCGGGCAGCGTCTGTAACGTAGGGCAGCGTCTGTAACGTAGTCAGGGCAGCGTCTGTAACGTAGTCGGGCAGCGTCTGTAACGTAGTCGGGCAGCGGGCAGCGTCTGTAAGGTAGTCGGGGCAGCGTCTGTAACATAGTCAGGGCAGCGTCTGTAACGTAGCCGGGCAGCGGACAGCGTCTGTAACGTAGTCGGGGCAGCGTCTGTAACGTAGTCAGGGCAGCGTCTGTAACGTAGTCAGGGCAGCGTCTGTAACGTAGTCAGGGCAGCGTCTGTAACGTAGTCAGGGCAGCGGGCAGCGTCTGTAACGTAGTCGGGCAGCGGGCAGCGTCTGTAACGTAGTCAGGGCAGCGGGCAGCGTCTGTAACGTAGTCGGGGCAGCGGGCAGCGTCTGTAACGTAGTCGGGCAGCGGGCAGCGTCTGTAACGTAGTCAGGGCAGCGTCTGTAACGTAGTCAGGGCAGCGTCTGTAACGTAGTCGGGCAGCGTCTGTAACGTAGTCAGGGCAGCGTCTGTAACGTAGTCGGGCAGCGTCTGTAACGTAGTCAGGGCAGCGTCTGTAACGTAGTCGGGGCAGCGTCTGTAACGTAGTCGGGCAGCGTCTGTAACGTAGTCAGGGCAGCGTCTGTAACGTAGTTGGGGCAGCGTCTGTAACGTAGTCAGGGCTTCGTCTGTAACGTAGTCAGGCAGCGTCTGTAACGTAGTCAGGGCAGCGTCTGTAAGGTAGTCGGGGCAGCGTCTGTAACGTAGTCAGGGCAGCGTCTGTAACGTAGTCAGGGCAGCGGGCAGCGTCTGTAACGTAGTCGGGCAGCGGGCAGCGTCTGTAACGTAGTCAGGGCAGCGGGCAGCGTCTGTAACGTAGTCAGGGCAGCGGGCAGCGTCTGTAACGTAGTCGGGCAGCGTCTGTAACGTAGTCGGGCAGCGTCTGTAACGTAGGGCAGCGTCTGTAACGTAGTCAGGGCAGCGTCTGTAGCGTAGTCAGGGCAGCGTCTGTAACGTAGTCAGGGCAGCGTCTGTAACGTAGTTGGGGCAGCGTCTGTAACGTAGTCAGGGCAGTGTCTGTAACGTAGTCAGGGCAGCGTCTGTAACGTAGTCAGGCAGCGTCTGTAACGTAGTCGGGCAGCATCTGTAACGTAGTCAGGGCAGCGTCTGTAACGTAGGGCAGCGTCTGTAACGTAGTCGGGCAGCGGGCAGCGTCTGTAACGTAGTCAGGGCAGCGTCTGTAAGGTAGTCGGGCAGCGTCTGTAACGTAGTCGGGCAGCGTCTGTAACGTAGTCAGGGCAGCGTCTGTAACGTAGGGCAGCGTCTGTAACGTAGTCAGGGCAGCATCTGTAACGTAGTCAGGGCAGCGTCTGTAACATAGTCGGGCAGCGGGCAGCGTCTGTAACGTAGTCAGGGCAGCGTCTGTAACGTAGTCGGGCAGCGTCTGTAACGTAGTCAGGGCAGCGTCTGTAACGTAGTCGGGGCAGCGTCTGTAACATAGTCAGGGCAGCGTCTGTAACGTAGCCGGGCAGCGGACAGCGTCTGTAACGTAGTCGGGGCAGCGTCTGTAACGTAGTCAGGGCAGCGTCTGTAACGTAGTCAGGGCAGCGTCTGTAACGTAGTCAGGGCAGCGTCTGTAACGTAGTCAGGGCAGCGGGCAGCGTCTGTAACGTAGTCGGGCAGCGGGCAGCGTCTGTAACGTAGTCAGGGCAGCGGGCAGCGTCTGTAACGTAGTCGGGGCAGCGGGCAGCGTCTGTAACGTAGTCGGGCAGCGGGCAGCGTCTGTAACGTTGTCAGGGCAGCGTCTGTAACGTAGTCGGGCAGCGTCTGTAACGTAGTCGGGGCAGCGTCTGTAACGTAGTCGGGGCAGCGTCTGTAACGTAGTTGGGGCAGCGTCCGTAACGTAGTCAGGGCTTCGTCTGTAACGTAGTCAGGCAGCGTCTGTAACGTAGTCAGGGCAGCGTCTGTAAGGTAGTCGGGGCAGCGTCTGTAACGTAGTCAGGGCAGCGGGCAGCGTCTGTAAGGTAGTCGGGCAGCGTCTGTAACGTAGTCAGGGCAGCGGGCAGCGTCTGTAACGTAGTCGGGCAGCGTCTGTAACGTGGTCGGGCAGCGTCTGTAACGTAGTCAGGGCAGCGGGCAGCGTCTGTAACGGGTCGGGCAGCGTCTGTAACGTAGTCAGGGCAGTGTCTGTAGCGTAGTCAGGGCAGCGTCTGTAACGTAGTCAGGGCAGCGTCTGTAACGTAGTTGGGGCAGCGTCTGTAACGTAGTCAGGGCAGTGTCTGTAACGTAGTCAGGGCAGCGTCTGTAACGTAGTCAGGCAGCGTCTGTAACGTAGTCGGGCAGCATCTGTAACGTAGTCAGGGCAGCGTCTGTAACGTAGGGCAGCGTCTGTAACGTAGTCGGGCAGCGGGCAGCGTCTGTAACGTAGTCAGGGCAGCGTCTGTAAGGTAGTCGGGCAGCGTCTGTAACGTAGTCGGGCAGCGTCTGTAACGTAGTCAGGGCAGCGTCTGTAACGTAGGGCAGCGTCTGTAACGTAGTCAGGGCAGCATCTGTAACGTAGTCAGGGCAGCGTCTGTAACGTAGTCAGGGCAGCGTCTGTAACGTAGTCGGGCAGCGGGCAGCGTCTGTAACGTAGTCAGGGCAGCGTCTGTAACGTAGTCGGGCAGCGTCTGTAACGTAGTCAGGGCAGCGTCTGTAACGTAGTCAGGGCAGCGTCTGTAACGTAGTCAGGGCAGCGTCTGTAACGTAGTCAGGGCAGCGTCTGTAACGTAGTCAGGGCAGCGTCTGTAACGTAGTCGGGCAGCGGGCAGCGTCTGTAACGTAGTCAGGGCAGCGTCTGTAACGTAGGGCAGCGTCTGTAACGTAGTCGGGCAGCGGGCAGCGTCTGTAACGTAGTCAGGGCAGCGTCTGTAAGGTAGTTGGGCAGCGTCTGTAACTTAGTCAGGGCAGCGTCTGTAACGTAGTCAGGGCAGCGTCTGTAACGTAGTCGGGCAGCGGGCAGCGTCTGTAACGTAGTCAGGGCAGCGTCTGTAACGTAGTCGGGCAGCGTCTGTAACGTAGTCAGGGCAGCGTCTGTAACGTAGTCGGGGCAGCGTCTGTAACGTGGTGTAGTCTGTAACGGGCAGCGTCTGTAACGTAGTCAGGCAGCGTCTGTAACGTAGTTGGGGCAGCGTCTGTAACGTAGTCAGGGCAGCGTCTGTAACGTAGTCAGGCAGCGTCTGTAACGTAGTCAGGGCAGCGTCTGTAACGTAGTCAGGGCAGCGTCTGTAACGTAGTCGGGCAGCGTCTGTAACAGCGGCAGCGTCTGTAACGTAGTCAGGGCAGCGGGCAGCGTCTGTAACGTAGTCGGGCAGCGGGCAGCGTCTGTAACGTAGTCAGGGCAGCGGGCAGCGTCTGTAACGTAGTCAGGGCAGCGGGCAGCGTCTGTAACGTAGTCGGGCAGCGTCTGTAACGTAGTCGGGCAGCGTCTGTAACGTAGGGCAGCGTCTGTAACGTAGTCAGGGCAGCGTCTGTAGCGTAGTCAGGGCAGCGTCTGTAACGTAGTCAGGGCAGCGTCTGTAACGTAGTTGGGGCAGCGTCTGTAACGTAGTCAGGGCAGTGTCTGTAACGTAGTCAGGGCAGCGTCTGTAACGTAGTCAGGCAGCGTCTGTAACGTAGTCGGGCAGCATCTGTAACGTAGTCAGGGCAGCGTCTGTAACGTAGGGGCAGCGTCTGTAACGTAGTCGGGCAGCGGGCAGCGTCTGTAACGTAGTCAGGGCAGCGTCTGTAAGGTAGTCGGGCAGCGTCTGTAACGTAGTCGGGCAGCGTCTGTAACGTAGGTCAGGGCAGCGTCTGTAACGTAGGGCAGCGTCTGTAACGTAGTCAGGGCAGCATCTGTAACGTAGTCAGGGCAGCGTCTGTAACATAGTCGGGCAGCGGGCAGCGTCTGTAACGTAGTCAGGGCAGCGTCTGTAACGTAGTCGGGCAGCGTCTGTAACGTAGTCAGGGCAGCGTCTGTAACGTAGTCGGGGCAGCGTCTGTAACGTAGTCAGGGCAGCGTCTGTAACGTGGTAGCCGGGCAGCGGACAGCGTCTGTAACGTAGTCGGGGCAGCGTCTGTAACGTAGTCAGGGCAGCGTCTGTAACGTAGTCAGGGCAGCGTCTGTAACGTAGTCAGGGCAGCGTCTGTAACGTAGTCAGGGCAGCGGGCAGCGTCTGTAACGTAGTCGGGCAGCGGGCAGCGTCTGTAACGTAGTCAGGGCAGCGGGCAGCGTCTGTAACGTAGTCGGGGCAGCGGGCAGCGTCTGTAACGTAGTCGGGCAGCGGGCAGCGTCTGTAACGTTGTCAGGGCAGCGTCTGTAACGTAGTCGGGCAGCGTCTGTAACGTAGTCAGGGCAGCGTCTGTAACGTAGTCAGGGCAGCGTCTGTAACGTAGTTGGGGCAGCGTCCGTAACGTAGTCAGGGCTTCGTCTGTAACGTAGTCAGGCAGCGTCTGTAACGTAGTCAGGGCAGCGTCTGTAAGGTAGTCGGGGCAGCGTCTGTAACGTAGTCAGGGCAGCGGGCAGCGTCTGTAAGGTAGTCGGGCAGCGTCTGTAACGTAGTCAGGGCAGCGGGCAGCGTCTGTAACGTAGTCGGGCAGCGTCTGTAACGTAGTCGGGCAGCGTCTGTAACGTAGTCAGGGCAGCGGGCAGCGTCTGTAACGTAGTCGGGGCAGCGTCTGTAACGTAGTCAGGGCAGTGTCTGTAGCGTAGTCAGGGCAGCGTCTGTAACGTAGTCAGGGCAGCGTCTGTAACGTAGTTGGGGCAGCGTCTGTAACGTAGTCAGGGCAGTGTCTGTAACGTAGTCAGGGCAGCGTCTGTAACGTAGTCAGGCAGCGTCTGTAACGTAGTCGGGCAGCATCTGTAACGTAGTCAGGGCAGCGTCTGTAACGTAGGGCAGCGTCTGTAACGTAGTCGGGCAGCGGGCAGCGTCTGTAACGTAGTCAGGGCAGCGTCTGTAAGGTAGTCGGGCAGCGTCTGTAACGTAGTCGGGCAGCGTCTGTAACGTAGTCAGGGCAGCGTCTGTAACGTAGGGCAGCGTCTGTAACGTAGTCAGGGCAGCATCTGTAACGTAGTCAGGGCAGCGTCTGTAACGTAGTCAGGGCAGCGTCTGTAACGTAGTCGGGCAGCGGGCAGCGTCTGTAACGTAGTCAGGGCAGCGTCTGTAACGTAGTCGGGCAGCGTCTGTAACGTAGTCAGGGCAGCGTCTGTAACGTAGTCAGGGCAGCGTCTGTAACGTAGTCAGGGCAGCGTCTGTAACGTAGTCAGGGCAGCGTCTGTAACGTAGTCAGGGCAGCGTCTGTAACGTAGTCGGGCAGCGGGCAGCGTCTGTAACGTAGTCAGGGCAGCGTCTGTAACGTAGGGCAGCGTCTGTAACGTAGTCGGGCAGCGGGCAGCGTCTGTAACGTAGTCAGGGCAGCGTCTGTAAGGTAGTTGGGCAGCGTCTGTAATGTAGTCGGGCAGCGGGCAGCGTCTGTAACGTAGTCGGAGCAGCGTCTGTAACGTAGTCGGGCAGCGTCTGTAACGTAGTCAGGGCAGCGTCTGTAACGTAGTCAGGGCAGCGTCTGTAACGTAGTCAGGGCAGCGTCTGTAACGTAGTCAGGGCAGCGTCTGTAACGTAGTCAGGGCAGCGTCTGTAACGTAGTCGGGGCAGCGTCTGTAACGTAGTCGGGGCAGCGTCTGTAACGTGGTCGGGCAGCGTCTGTAACGTAGTCGGGGCAGCGTCTGTAACGTAGTCGGGGCAGCGTCTGTAACGTAGTCGGGGCAGCGTCTGTAACGTAGTCGGGGCAGCGTCTGTAACGTAGTCGGGGCAGCGTCTGTAACGTAGTCGGGGCAGCGTCTGTAACGTAGTCAGGGCAGCGTCTGTAACGTAGTCAGGGCAGCGTCTGTAACGTAGTCGGGGCAGCGGGCAGCGTCTGTAACGTAGTCAGGGCAGCGTCTGTAACGTAGTCGGGGCAGCGTCTGTAACGTAGTCAGGGCAGCGTCTGTAACGTAGTCAGGGCAGCGTCTGTAACGTAGTCAGGGCAGCGTCTGTAACGTAGTCGGGGCAGCGTCTGTAACGTAGTCAGGGCAGCGTCTGTAACGTAGTCAGGGCAGCGTCTGTAACGTAGTCAGGGCAGCGTCTGTAACGTAGGGCAGCGTCTGTAACGTAGGGCAGCGTCTGTAAGGTAGTCGGGGCAGCGTCTGTAAGGTAGTCAGGGCAGCGTCTGTAACGTAGTCAGGGCAGCGTCTGTAAGGTAGTCGGGGCAGCGTCTGTAAGGTAGTCGGGGCAGCGTCTGTAACGTAGTCGGGGCAGCGTCTGTAAGGTAGTCGGGGCAGCGTCTGTAAGGTAGTCGGGGCAGCCTCTCGTCCATTGTATGGAGTCCAACTTCCTGTTTCACAGTACCCTGATCACTTTCTTATTTTTAGTCGTAAATTTAATTTGATAAACATTAGTTGTCTTAATTTATCCTTTCATCATTCACAGACACTTAACGTGAGAATAACCCATTTAAAGCGAATAGAACCATTTTCATAACAATGGGAGAGACACTGCCCTACATAAAGTCAAAATATACTTAAAAGGTATTGTGGTCACAAAGGAGACATTTTTTTGTCTAGGTATTATGTCTGTATATTTATCGTCTATATGTTATGCCTGTAAATCGTATGTATTGTGGCAGCACCATTTCACCAGGAAAACTATTTTCGCCAAGTAACACTGGAACCTGTGACACCACCTCCTGCTTACGTTGTAATGTTTGACTCCGGCAGCAGATGGCAGTGTTTTGCCATCAAACTTCACATAAAACTCATAAAGGATTTTCTACTGGTGTTTTCTCATGATCTGATTTCATATAACCATTGTCATTGAATAACAATCTTTTGAATTCTTTGGATAACTTTTCTTTGAGTAAAATGCTGGTGAATTTCAAGTCAGAGGAGTTGGCTGAAGGAAGCACATCCAGACAATACTGAGCTTAAATATTCACATCAGACCAAGTACAGCATCAAAGCATGATTTAAACTCTGTAAAGTCATAGGGTAGATAGCTGTATAAATAGGGCATACATCTATTTATAGGGTAGAGCATCCCATATAAACCTGTTTTTAGTCCTCTAATAAATTGAAAGTTCTCTTCCAGTATGGTGATTACGTGACAGCATTTCATCCTTCACCCCACCTTAAAATGCAGTCTAGCGGTTTAAATCTGTAAATATAACTCTTATTACATAGTGCTGAGCAGATGGTTTCATATTTCATGCCAGGTATGATCTCCAATGTGATATGTCAATGTTTCTGTCACAAATGGCCCCCTATTCCCTATATAGTGCACGCTTTGTTTTTACCAGGAGCCTATCCTATCCTACATTATATATAGGGAATAGGGTACCATTTATGACCCTATGCATGACCTTTACGAGTTTCACATATTAATGGCTGAACAGGTTGATACAGAATACGGACTGGAAGTGGAGTGACCTTTTTTTATTTTTATATCTGCTATGACCAAAACATAAACCAATATGTATTAATGAGACAATATGACAGCGGTAACTGTAGAATCCTGTCTTGTAAACATCTGCCTGTAGAATCCTGTCTTGTAAACATCTGCCTGTAGAATCCTGTCTTGTAAACATCTGCCATTAGAATCCTGTCTTGTAAACATCTCCCATTAGAATCCTGTCTTGTAAACATCTGCCATTAGAATCCTGTCTTGTAAACATCTGCCATTAGAATCCTGTCTTGTAAACATCTGCCTGTAGAATCCTGTCTTGTAAACATCTGCCTGTAGAATCCTGTCTTGTAAACATCTGCCATTAGAATCCTGTCTTGTAAACATCTCCCATTAGAATCCTGTCTTGTAAACATCTGCCATTAGAATCCTGTCTTGTAAACATCTGCCATTAGAATCCTGTCTTGTAAACATCTGCCATTAGAATCCTGTCTTGTAAACATCTGCCATTAGAATCCTGTCTTGTAAACATCTGCCTGTAGAATCCTGTCTTGTAAACATCTGCCTGTAGAATCCTGTCTTGTAAACATCTGCCTGTAGAATCCTGTCTTGTAAACATCTGCCTGTAGAATCCTGTCTTGTAAACATCTCCCATTAGAATCCTGTCTTGTAAACATCTGCCTGTAGAATCCTGTCTTGTAAACATCTGCCTGTAGAATCCTGTCTTGTAAACATCTGCCATTAGAATCCTGTCTTGTAAACATCTGCCTGTAGAATCCTGTCTTGTAAACATCTGCCTGTAGAATCCTGTCTTGTAAACATCTGCCTGTAGAATCCTGTCTTGTAAACATCTGCCATTAGAATCCTGTCTTGTAAACATCTGCCTGTAGAATCCTGTCTTGTAAACATCTGCCATTAGAATCCTGTCTTGTAAACATCTGCCTGTAGAATCCTGTCTTGTAAACATCTGCCTGTAGAATCCTGTCTTGTAAACATCTGCCTGTAGAATCCTGTCTTGTAAACATCTGCCTGTAGAATCCTGTCTTGTAAACATCTCCCATTAGAATCCTGTCTTGTAAACATCTGCCTGTAGAATCCTGTCTTGTAAACATCTCCCATTAGAATCCTGTCTTGTAAACATCTGCCATTAGAATCCTGTCTTGTAAACATCTCCCATTAGAATCCTGTCTTGTAAACATCTCCCATTAGAATCCTGTCTTGTAAACATCTCCCATTAGAATCCTGTCTTGTAAACATCTGCTTTATTCCCTTCAACTTTTTAAAGAAAATACCCAATACCATATAATTTAACCAGTTAGCTTGTTCATCAACTATATTCTCTCTGTGAGTTTTCCCACTTATGAAATGCTGTGTGTGTCTCCAAAATGCCACCCTATTCTCAGCATTGTGCAGTATATAGAAAATAGGGTGCACTATATAGGGAATATAGGGTGCCATTTGGTACTCGGGCAGTATATAAAAAAAACAAAAAACAAAGAAGAGCCTTCAATTCTCCCATGTGTCAAGATGCTAACCAATTTTGTGTGTACAGATAGATAGAGGTTGTGTGTGGGTCTGTGTGAGTGTGTGTGTGGCTGTGTGGATAGATAGAGTGTGTGTGTGTGTGTGTGTGTGTGTGTGTGTGTGTGTGTGAGTGTGTATAGATAGAGGGGGAGTATAACATGTAAAAGGCTGTGGAAAATGAAAATTGGTTCTGTCACTTTTTGTTCTGCACTTCAAATCCAATTTCTGCAACTTTTTGTTTTAGGTTCTTCTTTTTTTTTTTTTTCACAATAAACTTCATATCGTGTTTAGAGTGTATTGGTTTGTTTTCAATTCAAGACAATAACGCAATTCTGTACATCTACTGAACTGTTTATGCATATAATGGAATTAGTTCTGAAAGTTACGGTAAGGTATTTAAACACGAGGATTGCATCGTCTTTCTCTAGTCTATAGGATTCATTCAGACAGAATGAGCCCAATACAAATGGTTTGGTATTGTTCTGAAGTACTTGGAGTGGCAAGCACAGCTCAGAAAGCTTTTAAAAATAACATTTTTAAAGAAATTTGAAATGTGCTTAAGCATGCGTGGACTTACTTACATGAATTGAGATGATTTGGACCAGGCCAGTAATATAACACATAACTGTAGCAATCTTTCATCTGTGTTTAAGACCTAACTATGATGAAAATAACAATGTTTACCAATACTTTGTGTTGGATATAAATTATATTTATATTCTAAAATATGTAAATATATGTTTGACTGTGGAATAACAATATTCTGTTGTCAACTTTATAAATCATACTAATGCTCAAGGATGTAACCTACCAGATTGAAATGGCACTATATTCCCTATATAGTGCACTAGTGTTGACCAGAGCCATAATGGGCCCTTGTCAAAAGCAGTGCACTATATAGGGAATAGGATTCTACGTGGGGACGTGGCTTTTATACTCCAGAGGCCTAGCTGTTCTGTTCGGTTGAAGCATTAATTCAAGTCACTGGTAATGAATTTGCTGACATCAGAAGTTGTATTTTTGCATTTATGACTATAAATATGGGCCACACCAGTACAGCCAGTGCTCTGCTATCTACGCTAAGTGTTGTTAATGTGATTTATTAAGCCATTCTTCTAAAGTATGGAATGTCTGAAAAAACGAAATGACCAGATTTTTTTTTTTCTTTTCTTTTTTTTTTACAGTGAATTGGTTTGCGTAGAGAGAACTAAATAAATTACTTGATTATACTATATACGAAATAGGGTGTCATTTGTGAGGCATACCCAGTATTGATTAAGTCAGTGGATTTATCACAACAACAGTGTCAGTGGAGTTGAAACGAAGAATGTCCCTTCATATACAACTTTTAATTCTACTCTAGTCTATGGGTTCTATTTACCATTTTCAATTCCCTCTAAATCAACCAGATAATCAAAAGCACTCGAAAACACAATCAGCTGTGTTCCAAAGTCCTAAATGCTAAACTTGGCCATGCTGCAAAGCACTCTGGGATTCCAGTCCTCCAGTCTTCCTGGGTTTGTGTCGCAAATGGCACCCTATTCCCTTTTGTAGTGCGCCATTTTTGACCAGAGCCCTTAATCAGAGTCCATCAAAAGTAGGGCACTTCATAGGGAACAGGGAGCTATTTGGGACACAAGTCCCTGCTCTGACCTCTCAAGGTGAACCCTTGTATGGCTGTCTGTTCCATGAATACTAAATATGGTCTGGATGAGATGTTTTCTCTCTTTTCGCCTGCATTTAATCAGTGCTCTTTACTGAGCTGTCTGTCTGGGGATAAGTCCCTGAGGGTTGCTGCTTCTCTGACTGGCATCACAAAGGATGACTGGCCTGGTGATGTTACTGTCTTCCCTGACTGGCCTGGTGTGGTGATGTTACTGTCTTCCCTGACTGGCCTGGTGATGTTACCGTCTTCCCTGACTGGCCTGGTGATGTTACTGTCTTCCCTGACTGGCCTGGTGATGTTACTGTCTTCCCTGACTGGCCTGGTGTGGTGATGTTACTGTCTTCCCTGACTGGCCTGGTGTGGTGAGTCTGGAATGGCACTCTTTTCAATACATAGTGCACTACGTTTGACCAGAGTTAGGGCCTATTATCTAGGGAACAGGCTGCCATAATGATATCTGCTATCTAGGGAACAGGCTGCCATAATGATATCTGCTATCTAGGGAACAGGCTGCCATAATGAGATCTGCTATCTAGGGAACAGGCTGCCATAATGATATCTGCTGTCTAGGGAGCAGGCTGCCATAATGATATCTGCTATCTAGGGGACAGGCTGCCATAATGATATCTGCTATAATGATATCTGCTATCTAGGGGACAGGCTGCCATAATGATATCTGTTATCTGCCATAAGGATATCTGCTATCTAGGGGACAGGCTGCCATAATGATATCTGCTATCTAGGGAACAGGCTGCCATAATGATATCTGCTATCTAGGGGACAGGCTGCCATAATGATATCTGCTATCTAGGGAACAGGCTGCCATAATGATATCTGCCATAATGATATCTGCCATAATGATATCTGCTATCTAGGGAACAGGCTGCCATAAGGATATCTGCTATCTAGGGAACAGACTGCCATAATGATATCTGCTGTCTAGGGGACAGGCTGCCATAATGATATCTGATATCTAGGGAACAGGCTGCCATAATGATATCTGCTATCTAGGGGACAGGCTACCATAAGGATATCTGCTATCTAGGGAACAGGCTGCCATAATGATATCTGCCATAATGATATCTGCTTTCTAGGGAACAGGCTGCCATAATGATATCTGCCATAAGGATATCTGCTATCTAGGGGACAGGCTGCCATAATGATATCTGCTATCTAGGGAACAGGCTGCCATAATGATATCTGCTATCTAGGGAACAGGCTGCCATAATGATATCTGCCATAATGATATCTGCCATAATGATATCTGCTATCTAGGAGACAGGCTGCCATAATGATATCTGCTATCTAGGGAACAGGCTGCCATAATGATATCTGCTATCTAGGGAACAGGCTGCCATAATGATATCTGCTATCTAGGGAACAGGCTGCCATAATGATATCTGCTATCTAGGGAACAGGCTGCCATAATGATATCTGCTATCTAGGGAACAGGCTGCCATAAGGATATCTGCTATCTAGGGAACAGGCTGCCATAATTATATCTGCTATCTAGGGAACAGGCTGCCATAATGATATCTGCTATCTAGGGAACAGGCTGCCATAATGATATCTGCTATCTAGGGAACAGGCTGCCATAATTATATCTGCTATCTAGGGAACAGGCTGCCATAATGATATCTGCCATAATGATATCTGCTATCTAGGGAACAGGCTGCCATAATGATATCTGCTATCTAGGGAACAGGCTGCCATAATGATATCTGCTGTCTAGGGAGCAGGCTGCCATAATGATATCTTCTATCTAGGGGACAGGCTGCCATAATGATATCTGCCATAATGATATCTGCTATCTAGGGGACAGGCTGCCATAATGATATATGTTATCTGCCATAAGGATATCTGCTATCTAGGGGACAGGCTGCCATAATGATATCTGCTATCTAGGGAACAGGCTGCCATAATGATATCTGCCATAATGATATCTGCTATCTAGGGAACAGGCTGCCATAATGATATCTGCTATCTAGGGAACTGGCTGCCATAATGATATCTGCTATCTAGGGGACAGGCTGCCATAATGATATCTGCTATCTATGGAACAGGCTGCCATAATGATATCTGCTATCTAGGGAACAGGCTGCCATAATGATATCTGCCATAATGATATCTGCCATAATGATATCTGCTATCTAGGGAACAGGCTGCCATAAGGATATCTGCTATCTAGGGAACAGGCTGCCATAATGATATCTGATATCTAGGGAACAGGCTGCCATAATGATATCTGCTATCTAGGGGACAGGCTACCATAAGGATATCTGCTATCTAGGGAACAGGCTGCCATAATGATATCTGCCATAATGATATCTGCTTTCTAGGGAACAGGCTGCCATAATGATATCTGCCATAAGGATATCTGCTATCTAGGGGACAGGCTGCCATAATGATATCTGCTATCTAGGGAACAGGCTGCCATAATGATATCTGCTATCTAGGGAACAGGCTGCCATAATGATATCTGCCATAATGATATCTGCCATAATATCTGCTATCTAGGAGACAGGCTGCCATAATGATATCTGCTATCTAGGGAACAGGCTGCCATAATGATATCTGCTATCTAGGGAACAGGCTGCCATAATGATATCTGCTATCTAGGGAACAGGCTGCCATAATGATATCTGCTATCTAGGGAGCAGGCTGCCATAATGATATCTGCTATCTAGGGAACAGGCTGCCATAAGGATATCTGCTATCTAGGGAACAGGCTGCCATAATTATATCTGCTATCTAGGGAACAGGCTGCCATAATGATATCTGCTATCTAGGGAACAGGCTGCCATAATGATATCTGCTATCTAGGGAACAGGCTGCCATAATTATATCTGCTATCTAGGGAACAGGCTGCCATAATGATATCTGCTATCTATGGAACAGGCTGCCATAATGATATCTGCTATCTAGGAACAGGCTGCCATAATGGTATCTGCTATCTAGGGAACAGGCTGCCATAAGGATATCTGCTATCTAGGGGACAGGCTGCCATAATGATATCTGCTATCTAGGGGACAGGCTGCCATAATGATATCTGCCATAATGATATCTGCTATCTAGGGGACAGGCTGCCATAATGATATATGTTATCTGCCATAAGGATATCTGCTATCTAGGGGACAGGCTGCCATAATGATATCTGCTATCTAGGGAACAGGCTGCCATAATGATATCTGCCATAATGATATCTGCTATCTAGGGAACAGCCTGCCATAATGATATCTGCTATCTAGGGGACAGGCTGCCATAATGATATCTGCTATCTAGGGAACAGGCTGCCATAATGATATCTGCTATCTAGGGAACAGGCTGCCATAATGATATCTGCTATCTAGGGGACAGGCTGCCATAATGATATCTGTTATCTGCCATAAGGATATCTGCTATCTATCGGACAGGCTGCCATAATGATATCTGCTTTCTAGGGAACAGGCTGCCATAATGATATCTGCTATCTAGGGGACAGGCTGCCATAATGATATCTGCTATCTAGGGAACAGGCTGCCATAATGATATCTGCTATCTAGGGAACAGGGTTGCCATAATGATATCTGCTATCTAGGGAACAGGCTGCCATAATGATATCTGCCATAATGATATCTGCCATAATGATATCTGCTATCTAGGGAACAGGCTGCCATAATGATATCTGCTATCTAGGGAACAGGCTGCCATAATGATATCTGCTGTCTAGGGAGCAGGCTGCCATAATGATATCTTCTATCTAGGGGACAGGCTGCCATAATGATATCTGCCATAATGATATCTGCTATCTAGGGGACAGGCTGCCATAATGATATATGTTATCTGCCATAAGGATATCTGCTATCTAGGGGACAGGCTGCCATAATGATATCTGCTATCTAGGGAACAGGCTGCCATAATGATATCTGCCATAATGATATCTGCTATCTAGGGAACAGGCTGCCATAATGATATCTGCTATCTAGGGAACTGGCTGCCATAATGATATCTGCTATCTAGGGGACAGGCTGCCATAATGATATCTGCTATCTATGGAACAGGCTGCCATAATGATATCTGCTATCTAGGGAACAGGCTGCCATAATGATATCTGCCATAATGATATCTGCCATAATGATATCTGCTATCTAGGGAACAGGCTGCCATAAGGATATCTGCTATCTAGGGAACAGGCTGCCATAATGATATCTGATATCTAGGGAACAGGCTGCCATAATGATATCTGCTATCTAGGGGACAGGCTACCATAAGGATATCTGCTATCTAGGGAACAGGCTGCCATAATGATATCTGCCATAATGATATCTGCTTTCTAGGGAACAGGCTGCCATAATGATATCTGCCATAAGGATATCTGCTATCTAGGGGACAGGCTGCCATAATGATATCTGCTATCTAGGAACAGGCTGCCATAATGATATCTGCTATCTAGGGAACAGGCTGCCATAATGATATCTGCCATAATGATATCTGCCATAATATCTGCTATCTAGGAGACAGGCTGCCATAATGATATCTGCTATCTAGGGAACAGGCTGCCATAATGATATCTGCTATCTAGGGAACAGGCTGCCATAATGATATCTGCTATCTAGGGAACAGGCTGCCATAATGATATCTGCTATCTAGGGAGCAGGCTGCCATAATGATATCTGCTATCTAGGGAACAGGCTGCCATAAGGATATCTGCTATCTAGGGAACAGGCTGCCATAATTATATCTGCTATCTAGGGAACAGGCTGCCATAATGATATCTGCTATGTAGGGAACAGGCTGCCATAATGATATCTGCTATCTAGGGAACAGGCTGCCATAATTATATCTGCTATCTAGGAACAGGCTGCCATAATGATATCTGCTATCTATGGAACAGGCTGCCATAATGATATCTGCTATCTAGGAACAGGCTGCCATAATGGTATCTGCTATCTAGGGAACAGGCTGCCATAAGGATATCTGCTATCTAGGGGACAGGCTGCCATAATGATATCTGCTATCTAGGGGACAGGCTGCCATAATGATATCTGCCATAATGATATCTGCTATCTAGGGGACAGGCTGCCATAATGATATATGTTATCTGCCATAAGGATATCTGCTATCTAGGGGACAGGCTGCCATAATGATATCTGCTATCTAGGGAACAGGCTGCCATAATGATATCTGCCATAATGATATCTGCTATCTAGGGAACAGCCTGCCATAATGATATCTGCTATCTAGGGGACAGGCTGCCATAATGATATCTGCTATCTAGGGAACAGGCTGCCATAATGATATCTGCTATCTAGGGAACAGGCTGCCATAATGATATCTGCTATCTAGGGGACAGGCTGCCATAATGATATCTGTTATCTGCCATAAGGATATCTGCTATCTATCGGACAGGCTGCCATAATGATATCTGCTATCTAGGGGACAGGCTGCCATAATGATATCTGCTATCTAGGGAACAGGCTGCCATAATGATATCTGCTATCTAGGGAACAGGCTGCCATAATGATATCTGCTATCTAGGGAACAGGCTGCCATAATGATATCTGCCATAATGATATCTGCCATAATGATATCTGCTATCTAGGGAACAGGCTGCCATAAGGATATCTGCTATCTAGGGAACAGGCTGCCATAATGATATCTGATATCTAGGGAACAGGCTGCCATAATGATATCTGCTATCTAGGGGACAGGCTACCATAAGGATATCTGCTATCTAGCGAACAGGCTGCCATAATGATATCTGCCATAATGATATCTGTTTTCTAGGGAACAGGCTGCCATAATGATATCTGCCATAAGGATATCTGCTATCTAGGGGACAGGCTGCCATAATGATATCTGCTATCTAGGGAACAGGCTGCCATAATCATATCTGCTATCTAGGGAACAGGCTGCCATAATGATATCTGCCATAATGATATCTGCCATAATATCTGCTATCTAGGAGACAGGCTGCCATAATGATATCTGCTATCTAGGGAACAGGCTGCCATAATGATATCTGCTATCTAGGGAACAGGCTGCCATAATGATATCTGCTATCTAGGGAACAGGCTGCCATAATGATATCTGCTATCTAGGGAGCAGGCTGCCATAATGATATCTGCTATCTAGGGAACAGGCTGCCATAAGGATATCTGCTATCTAGGGAACAGGCTGCCATAATTATATCTGCTATCTAGGGAACAGGCTGCCATAATGATATCTGCTATCTAGGGAACAGGCTGCCATAATGATATCTGCTATCTAGGGAACAGGCTGCCATAATTATATCTGCTATCTAGGGAACAGGCTGCCATAATGATATCTGCTATCTATGGAACAGGCTGCCATAATGATATCTGCTATCTAGGGAACAGGCTGCCATAATGGTATCTGCTATCTAGGGAACAGGCTGCCATAAGGATATCTGCTATCTAGGGGACAGGCTGCCATAATGATATCTGCTATCTAGGGGACAGGCTGCCATAATGATATCTGCCATAATGATATCTGCTATCTAGGGGACAGGCTGCCATAATGATATATGTTATCTGCCATAAGGATATCTGCTATCTAGGGGCACAGGCTGCCATAATGATATCTGCTATCTAGGGAACAGGCTGCCATAATGATATCTGCCATAATGATATCTGCTATCTAGGGAACAGCCTGCCATAATGATATCTGCTATCTAGGGAACAGGCTGCCATAATAATATCTGCTATCTAGGGAACAGGCTGCCATAATGATATCTGCTATCTAGGGGACAGGCTGCCATAATGATATCTGTTATCTGCCATAAGGATATCTGCTATCTAGGGGACAGGCTGCCATAATGATATCTGCTATCTAGGGAACAGGCTGCCATAATGATATCTGCTATCTAGGGGACAGGCTGCCATAATGATATCTGCTATCTAGGGAATAGGCTGCCATAATGATATCTGCTATCTAGGGAACAGGCTGCCATAATGATATCTGCTATCTAGGGGACAGGCTGCCATAATGATATCTGCTGTCTAGGGGACAGGCTGCCATAATGATATCTGATATCTAGGGAACAGGCTGCCATAATGATATCTGCCATAATGATATCTGCTATCTAGGGAACAGGCTGCCATAATGATATCTGCTATCTAGGGGACAGGCTGCCATAATGATATCTGCTATCTAGGGAACAGGCTGCCATAATGATATCTGCTATCTAGGGAACAGGCTGCCATAATGATATCTGCTATCTAGGGGACAGGCTGCCATAATGATATCTGTTATCTGCCATAAGGATATCTGCTATCTAGGGGACAGGCTGCCATAATGATATCTGCTATCTAGGGAACAGGCTGCCATAATGATATCCGCTATCTAGGGGACAGGCTGCCATAATGATATCTGCTATCTAGGGAACAGGCTGCCATAATGATATCTGCTATCTAGGGAACAGGCTGCCATAATGATATCTGCTATCTAGGGGACAGGCTGCCATAATGATATCTGCTATCTATGGAACAGGCTGCCATAATGATATCTGCTATCTAGGGAACAAGCTGCCATAATGATATCTGCCATAATGATATCTGCCATAATGATATCTGCTATCTAGGGAACAGGCTGCCATAAGGATATCTGCTATCTAGGGAACAGGCTGCCATAATGATATCTGCTGTCTAGGGGACAGGCTGCCATAATGATATCTGATATCTAGGGAACAGGCTGCCATAATGATATCTGCTATCTAGGGGACAGGCTACCATAAGGATATCTGCTATCTAGGAACAGGCTGCCATAATGATATCTGCTATAATGATATCTGCTTTCTAGGAACAGGCTGCCATAATGATATCTGCCATAAGGATATCTGCTATCTAGGGGACAGGCTGCCATAATGATATCTGCTATCTAGGGAACAGGCTGCCATAATGATATCTGCTATCTAGGGAACAGGCTGCCATAATGATATCTGCCATAATGATATCTGCCATAATGATATCTGCTATCTAGGGAACAGGCTGCCATAATTATATCTGCTATCTAGGGAACAGGCTGCCATAATGATATCTGCTATCTATGGAACAGGCTGCCATAATGATATCTGCTATCTAGGGAACAGGCTGCCATAATGGTATCTGCTATCTAGGGAACAGGCTGCCATAATGATATCTGCTATCTAGGGAACAGGCTGCCATAATGATATCTGCTATCTAGGAACAGGCTGCCATAATGATATATGCTATCTAGGGAACAGGCTGCCATAATGATATCTGCTATCTAGGGAACAGGTTCCGATAATTATATCTGCTATCTAGGGAACAGGCTGCCATAATGATATCTGCTATCTAGGGAACAGGCTGCCATAATGATATCTGCCATAATGATATCTGCTATCTAGGGAACAGGCTGCCATAATGATATCTGCTGTCTAGGGAGCAGGCTGCCATAAGGATATCTGCTATCTAGGGGACAGGCTGCCATAAGGATATCTGCTATCTAGGGAACAGGCTGCCATAAGGATATCTGCTATCTAGGGAACAGGCTGCCATAACGATATCTGCTATCTAGGGGACAGGCTGCCATAATGATATCTGCTATCTAGGGGACAGGCTGCCATAATGATATCTGCCATAATGATATCTGCTATCTAGGGGACAGGCTGCCATAATGATATATGTTATCTGCTATCTAGGGGACAGGCAGCCATAATGATATCTGCTATCTAGGGAACAGGCTGCCATAATGATATCTGCCATAATGATATCTGCTATCTAGGGAACAGGCTGCCATAATGATATCTGCTATCTAGGGGACAGGCTGCCATAATGATATCTGCTATCTAGGGAACAGTTTGCCATAATGATATCTGCTATCTAGGGAACAGGCTGCCATAATGATATCTGCTATCTATGGGACAGCCTGCCATAATCATATCTGCTATCTAGGGAACAGGCTGCCATAATGATATCTGCCATAATGATATCTGCCATAATATCTGCTATCTAGGAGACAGGCTGCCATAATGATATCTGCTATCTAGGGAACAGGCTGCCATAATGATATCTGCTATCTAGGGAACAGGCTGCCATAATGATATCTGCTATCTAGGGAACAGGCTGCCATAATGATATCTGCTATCTAGGGAGCAGGCTGCCATAATGATATCTGCTATCTAGGGAACAGGCTGCCATAAGGATATCTGCTATCTAGGGAACAGGCTGCCATAATTATATCTGCTATCTAGGGAACAGGCTGCCATAATGATATCTGCTATCTAGGGAACAGGCTGCCATAATGATATCTGCTATCTAGGGAACAGGCTGCCATAATTATATCTGCTATCTAGGGAACAGGCTGCCATAATGATATCTGCTATCTATGGAACAGGCTGCCATAATGATATCTGCTATCTAGGGAACAGGCTGCCATAATGGTATCTGCTATCTAGGGAACAGGCTGCCATAAGGATATCTGCTATCTAGGGGACAGGCTGCCATAATGATATCTGCTATCTAGGGGACAGGCTGCCATAATGATATCTGCCATAATGATATCTGCTATCTAGGGGACAGGCTGCCATAATGATATATGTTATCTGCCATAAGGATATCTGCTATCTAGGGGACAGGCTGCCATAATGATATCTGCTATCTAGGGAACAGGCTGCCATAATGATATCTGCCATAATGATATCTGCTATCTAGGGAACAGCCTGCCATAATGATATCTGCTATCTAGGGGACAGGCTGCCATAATGATATCTGCTATCTAGGGAACAGGCTGCCATAATAATATCTGCTATCTAGGGAACAGGCTGCCATAATGATATCTGCTATCTAGGGGACAGGCTGCCATAATGATATCTGTTATCTGCCATAAGGATATCTGCTATCTAGGGGACAGGCTGCCATAATGATATCTGCTATCTAGGGAACAGGCTGCCATAATGATATCTGCTATCTAGGGGACAGGCTGCCATAATGATATCTGCTATCTAGGGAACAGGCTGCCATAATGATATCTGCTATCTAGGGAACAGGCTGCCATAATGATATCTGCTATCTAGGGGACAGGCTGACATAATGATATCTGCTATCTATGGAACAGGCTGCCATAATGATATCTGCTATCTAGGGAACAGGCTGCCATAATGATATCTGCCATAATGATATCTGCCATAATGATATCTGCTATCTAGGGAACAGGCTGCCATAAGGATATCTGCTATCTAGGGAACAGGCTGCCATAATGATATCTGCTGTCTAGGGGACAGGCTGCCATAATGATATCTGATATCTAGGGAACAGGCTGCCATAATGATATCTGCCATAATGATATCTGCTATCTAGGGAACAGGCTGCCATAATGATATCTGCTATCTAGGGGACAGGCTGCCATAATGATATCTGCTATCTAGGGAACAGGCTGCCATAATGATATCTGCTATCTAGGGAACAGGCTGCCATAATGATATCTGCTATCTAGGGGACAGGCTGCCATAATGATATCTGTTATCTGCCATAAGGATATCTGCTATCTAGGGGACAGGCTGCCATAATGATATCTGCTATCTAGGGAACAGGCTGCCATAATGATATCCGCTATCTAGGGGACAGGCTGCCATAATGATATCTGCTATCTAGGGAACAGGCTGCCATAATGATATCTGCTATCTAGGGAACAGGCTGCCATAATGATATCTGCTATCTAGGGGACAGGCTGCCATAATGATATCTGCTATCTATGGAACAGGCTGCCATAATGATATCTGCTATCTAGGGAACAGGCTGCCATAATGATATCTGCCATAATGATATCTGCCATAATGATATCTGCTATCTAGGGAACAGGCTGCCATAAGGATATCTGCTATCTAGGGAACAGGCTGCCATAATGATATCTGCTGTCTAGGGGACAGGCTGCCATAATGATATCTGATATCTAGGGAACAGGCTGCCATAATGATATCTGCTATCTAGGGGACAGGCTACCATAAGGATATCTGCTATCTAGGGAACAGGCTGCCATAATGATATCTGCTATAATGATATCTGCTTTCTAGGGAACAGGCTGCCATAATGATATCTGCCATAAGGATATCTGCTATCTAGGGGACAGGCTGCCATAATGATATCTGCTATCTAGGGAACAGGCTGCCATAATGATATCTGCTATCTAGGGAACAGGCTGCCATAATGATATCTGCCATAATGATATCTGCCATAATGATATCTGCTATCTAGGGAACAGGCTGCCATAATTATATCTGCTATCTAGGGAACAGGCTGCCATAATGATATCTGCTATCTATGGAACAGGCTGCCATAATGATATCTGCTATCTAGGGAACAGGCTGCCATAATGGTATCTGCTATCTAGGGAACAGGCTGCCATAATGATATCTGCTATCTAGGGAACAGGCTGCCATAATGATATCTGCTATCTAGGGAACAGGCTGCCATAATGATATATGCTATCTAGGGAACAGGCTGCCATAATGATATCTGCTATCTAGGGAACAGGTTCCGATAATTATATCTGCTATCTAGGGAACAGGCTGCCATAATGATATCTGCTATCTAGGGAACAGGCTGCCATAATGATATCTGCCATAATGATATCTGCTATCTAGGGAACAGGCTGCCATAATGATATCTGCTGTCTAGGGAGCAGGCTGCCATAAGGATATCTGCTATCTAGGGGACAGGCTGCCATAAGGATATCTGCTATCTAGGGAACAGGCTGCCATAAGGATATCTGCTATCTAGGGAACAGGCTGCCATAACGATATCTGCTATCTAGGGGACAGGCTGCCATAATGATATCTGCTATCTAGGGGACAGGCTGCCATAATGATATCTGCCATAATGATATCTGCTATCTAGGGGACAGGCTGCCATAATGATATATGTTATCTGCTATCTAGGGGACAGGCAGCCATAATGATATCTGCTATCTAGGGAACAGGCTGCCATAATGATATCTGCCATAATGATATCTGCTATCTAGGGAACAGGCTGCCATAATGATATCTGCTATCTAGGGGACAGGCTGCCATAATGATATCTGCTATCTAGGGAACAGTTTGCCATAATGATATCTGCTATCTAGGGAACAGGCTGCCATAATGATATCTGCTATCTATGGGACAGCCTGCCATAATGATATCTGCTATCTAGGGAACAGGCTGCCATAAGGATATCTGTAATCTAGGGAACAGGCTGCCATAATGATATCTGCTGTCTAGGGAACAGGCTGCCATAAGGATATCTGCTATCTAGGGAACAGGCTGCCATAATGATATCTGCTGTCTAGGGGACAGGCTGCCATAATGATATCTGCCATAATGATATCTGCTATCTAGGGAACAGGCTGCCGTAATGATATCTGCTGTCTAGGGAGCAGGCTGCCATAAGGATATCTGCTATCTAGGGGACAGGCTGCCATAAGGATATCTGCTATCTAGGGAACAGGCTGCCATAAGGATATCTGCTATCTAGGGGACAGGCTGCCATAATGATATCTGCTATCTAGGGGACAGGCTGCCATAATGATATCTGCCATAATGATATCTGCTATCTAGGGGACAGGCTGCCATAATGATATATGTTATCTGCTATCTCGGGGACAGGCTGCCATAATGATATCTGCTGTCTAGGGAACAGGCTGCCATAATGATATCTGCCATAATGATATCTGCTATCTAGGGAACAGGCTGCCATAATGATATCTGCTATCTAGGGGACAGGCTGCCATAATGATATCTGCTATCTAGGGAACAGTTTGCCATAATGATATCTGCTATCTAGGGAACAGGCTGCCATAATGATATCTGCTATCTATGGGACAGGCTGCCATAATGATATCTGCTATCTAGGGAACAGGCTGCCATAATGATATCTGCTATCTAGGGAACAGGCTGCCATAATTATATCTGCTATCTAGGGAACAGGCTGCCATAATGATATCTGCTATCTATGGAACAGGCTGCCATAATGATATCTGCTATCTAGGGAACAGGCTGCCATAATGGTATCTGCTATCTAGGGAACAGGCTGCCATAATGATATCTGCTATCTAGGGAACAGGCTGCCATAATGATATCTGCTATCTAGGGAACAGGCTGCCATAATGATATATGCTATCTAGGGAACAGGCTGCCATAATGATATCTGCTATCTAGGGAACAGGTTCCGATAATGATATCTGCTATCTAGGGAACAGGCTGCCATAATGATATCTGCTATCTAGGGAACAGGCTGCCATAATGATATCTGCCATAATGATATCTGCTATCTAGGGAACAGGCTGCCATAATGATATATGCTGTCTAGGGAGCAGGCTGCCATAAGGATATCTGCTATCTAGGGGACAGGCTGCCATAAGGATATCTGCTATCTAGGGAACAGGCTGCCATAAGGATATCTGCTATATAGGGGACAGGCTGCCATAATGATATCTGCTATCTAGGGGACAGGCTGCCATAATGATATCTGCCATAATGATATCTGCTATCTAGGGGACAGGCTGCCATAATGATATATGTTATCTGCTATCTAGGGGACAGGCTGCCATAATGATATCTGCTATCTAGGGAACAGGCTGCCATAATGATATCTGCCATAATGATATCTGCTATCTAGGAGACAGGCTGCCATAATGATATCTGCTATCTAGGGAACAGGCTGCCATAATGATATCTGCTATCTAGGGAACAGGCTGCCATAATGATATCTGCTATCTAGGGAACAGGCTGCCATAATGATATCTGCTATCTAGGGAACAGGCTGCCATAATTATATCTGCTATCTAGGGAACAGGCTGCCATAATGATATCTGCTATCTAGGGAACAGGCTGCCATAATGATATCTGCTATCTAGGGAACAGGCTGCCATAATGATATCTGCTATCTATGGGACAGGCTGCCATAATGATATCTGCTATCTAGGGAACAGGCTGCCATAAGGATATCTGTAATCTAGGGAACAGGCTGCCATAATGATATCTGCTGTCTAGGGAACAGGCTGCCATAAGGATATCTGCTATCTAGGGAACAGGCTGCCATAATGATATCTGCTGTCTAGGGGACAGGCTGCCATAATGATATCTGCTATCTAGGGAACAGGCTGCCATAAGGATATCTGCTATCTAGGGAACAGGCTGCCATAATGATATCTGCTGTCTAGGGGACAGGCTGCCATAATGATACCTGCCATAATGATGTCTGCCATAATGATATCTGCTATCTAGGGAACAGGCTGCCATAAGGATATCTGCTATCTAGGGAACAGGCTGCCATAATGATATCTGCTGTCTAGGGGACAGGCTGCCATAATGATACCTGCCATAATGATGTCTGCCATAATTATATCTGCTATCTAGGGGACAGGCTGCCATAATGATATCTGCTATCTAGGGAACAGGCTGCCATAATGATATCTGCTATCTAGGGAACAGGCTGCCATAATGATATCTGCCATAATGATATCTGCCATAATGATATCTGCTATCTAGGAGACAGGCTGCCATAATGATATCTGCTATCTAGGGAACAGGCTGCCATAATGATATCTGCTATCTAGGGAACAGGCTGCCATAATGATATCTGCTATCTAGGGAACAGGCTGCCATAATGATATCTGCTATCTAGGGAACAGGCTGCCATAATTATATCTGCTATCTAGGGAACAGGCTGCCATAATGATATCTGCTATCTAGGGAACAGGCTGCCATAATGATATCTGCTATCTAGGGAACAGGCTGCCATAATTATATCTGCTATCTAGGGAACAGGCTGCCATAATGACATCTGCTATCTATGGAACAGGCTGCCATAATGATATCTGCTATCTAGGGAACAGGCTGCCATAATGGTATCTGCTATCTAGGGAACATGCTGCCATAATGATATCTGCTATCTAGGGAACAGGCTGCCATGATGATATCTGCTATCTAGGGAACAGGCTGCCATAATGATATCTGCCATAATGATATCTGCTATCTAGGGAACAGGCTGCCATAATGATATCTGCTATCTAGGGAACAGGCTGCCATAATGATATCTGCTGTCTAGGGAGCAGGCTGCCATAATGATATCTGCTATCTAGGGGACAGGCTGCCATAAGGATATCTGCTATCTAGGGGACAGGCTGCCATAAGGATATCTGCTATCTAGGGAACAGGCTGCCATAAGGATATCTGCTATCTAGGGGACAGGCTGCCATAATGATATCTGCTATCTAGGGGACAGGCTGCCATAATGATATCTGCCATAATGATATCTGCTATCTAGGGGACAGGCTGCCATAATGATATATGTTATCTGCCATAAGGATATCTGCTATCTAGGGGACAGGCTGCCATAATGATATCTGCTATCTAGGGAACAGGCTGCCATAATGATATCTGCCATAATGATATCTGCTATCTAGGGAACAGGCTGCCATAATGATATCTGCTATCTAGGGGACAGGCTGCCATAATGATATCTGCTATCTAGGGAACAGGCTGCCATAATGATATCTGCTATCTAGGGAACAGGCTGCCATAATGATATCTGCTATCTATGGGACAGGCTGCCATAATGATATCTGCTATCTAGGGAACAGGCTGCCATAAGGATATCTGTAATCTAGGGAACAGGCTGCCATAATGATATCTGCTGTCTAGGGAACAGGCTGCCATAAGGATATCTGCTATCTAGGGAACAGGCTGCCATAATGATATCTGCTGTCTAGGGGACAGGCTGCCATAATAATATCTGCTATCTAGGGAACAGGCTGCCATAAGGATATCTGCTATCTAGGGAACAGGCTGCCATAATGATATCTGCTGTCTAGGGGACAGGCTGCCATAATGATACCTGCCATAATGATGTCTGCCATAATGATATCTGCTATCTAGGGAACAGGCTGCCATAAGGATATCTGCTATCTAGGGAACAGGCTGCCATAATGATATCTGCTATCTAGGGAACGGGCTGCCATAATGATATCTGCTGTCTAGGGGACAGGCTGCCATAATGATATCTGCTATCTAGGGAACAGGCTGCCATAATGATATCTGCTATCTAGGGAACAGGCTGCCATAATGATATCTGCTGTCTAGGGGACAGGCTGCCATAATGATATCTGCTATCTAGGGAACAGGCTGCCATAATGATATCTGCTATCTAGGGAACAGGCTGCCATAAGGATATCTGCTGTCTAGGGGACAGGCTGCCATAATGATATCTGCTATCTAGGGAACAGGCTGCCATAATGATATCTGCTATCTAGGGAACAGGCTGCCATAATGATATCTGCCATAATGATATCTGCCATAATGATATCTGCCATAATGATATCTGCTATCTAGGGGACAGGCTGCCATAAGGATCAGGCTGCCATAAGGATATCTGCTATCTAGGGAACAGGCTGCCATAATGATATCTGCCATAATGATATCTGCCATAATGATATCTGCCATAAGGATATCTGCTATCTAGGGAACAGGCTGCCATAATGATATCTGCTATCTAGGGAACAGGCTGCCATAATGATATCTGCTATCTAGGGAACAGGCTGACATAATGATATCTGCCATAATGATATCTGCCATAATGATATCATATCTGCTATCTAGGGGACAGGCTGCCATAATGATATCTGATGTCTAGGGGACAGGCTGCCATAATGATATCTGCTATCTAGGGAACAGGCTGCCATAATGATATCTGCCATAATATTATCTGCCATAATGATATCTGCTATCTAGGGAACAGGCTGCCATAATGATATCTGCTATCTAGGGAACAGGCTGCCATAAGGATATCTGCTATCTAGGGAACAGGCTGCCATAATGATATCTGCTGTCTAGGGGACAGGCTGCCATAATAATATCTGCTATCTAGGGAACAGGCTGCCATAAGGATATCTGCTATCTAGGGAACAGGCTGCCATAATGATATCTGCTGTCTAGGGGACAGGCTGCCATAATGATACCTGCCATAATGATGTCTGCCATAATGATATCTGCTATCTAGGGAACAGGCTGCCATAAGGATATCTGCTATCTAGGGAACAGGCTGCCATAATGATATCTGCTATCTAGGGAACAGGCTGCCATAATGATATCTGCTATCTAGGGAACAGGCTGCCATAAGGATATCTGCTGTCTAGGGGACAGGCTGCCATAATGATATCTGCTATCTAGGGAACAGGCTGCCATAATGATATCTGCTATCTAGGGAACAGGCTGCCATAATGATATCTGCCATAATGATATCTGCCATAATGATATCTGCCATAATGATATCTGCTATCTAGGGGACAGGCTGCCATAAGGATCAGGCTGCCATAAGGATATCTGCTATCTAGGGAACAGGCTGCCATAATGATATCTGCCATAATGATATCTGCCATAAGGATATCTGCTATCTAGGGAACAGGCTGCCATAATGATATCTGCTATCTAGGGAACAGGCTGCCATAATGATATCTGCTATCTAGGGAACAGGCTGACATAATGATATCTGCCATAATGATATCTGCCATAATGATATCATATCTGCTATCTAGGGGACAGGCTGCCATAATGATATCTGATGTCTAGGGGACAGGCTGCCATAATGATATCTGCTATCTAGGGAACAGGCTGCCATAATGATATCTGCCATAATATTATCTGCCATAATGATATCTGCTATCTAGGGAACAGGCTGCCATAATGATATCTGCTATCTAGGGAACAGGCTGCCATAAGGATATCTGCTATCTAGGGAACAGGCTGCCATAATGATATCTGCTGTCTAGGGGACAGGCTGCCATAATAATATCTGCTATCTAGGGAACAGGCTGCCATAAGGATATCTGCTATCTAGGGAACAGGCTGCCATAATGATACCTGCCATAATGATGTCTGCCATAATGATATCTGCTATCTAGGGAACAGGCTGCCATAAGGATATCTGCTATCTAGGGAACAGGCTGCCATAATGATATCTGCTATCTAGGGAACGGGCTGCCATAATGATATCTGCTGTCTAGGGGACAGGCTGCCATAATGATATCTGCTATCTAGGGAACAGGCTGCCATAATGATATCTGCTATCTAGGGAACAGGCTGCCATAATGATATCTGCTGTCTAGGGGACAGGCTGCCATAATGATATCTGCTATCTAGGGAACAGGCTGCCATAATGATATCTGCTATCTAGGGAACAGGCTGCCATAAGGATATCTGCTGTCTAGGGGACAGGCTGCCATAATGATATCTGCTATCTAGGGAACAGGCTGCCATAATGATATCTGCTATCTAGGGAACAGGCTGCCATAATGATATCTGCCATAATGATATCTGCCATAATGATATCTGCCATAATGATATCTGCTATCTAGGGGACAGGCTGCCATAAGGATCAGGCTGCCATAAGGATATCTGCTATCTAGGGAACAGGCTGCCATAATGATATCTGCCATAATGATATCTGCCATAATGATATCTGCCATAAGGATATCTGCTATCTAGGGAACAGGCTGCCATAATGATATCTGCTATCTAGGGAACAGGCTGCCATAATGATATCTGCTATCTAGGGAACAGGCTGACATAATGATATCTGCCATAATGATATCTGCCATAATGATATCATATCTGCTATCTAGGGGACAGGCTGCCATAATGATATCTGATGTCTAGGGGACAGGCTGCCATAATGATATCTGCTATCTAGGGAACAGGCTGCCATAATGATATCTGCCATAATATTATCTGCCATAATGATATCTGCTATCTAGGGAACAGGCTGCCATAATGATATCTGCTATCTAGGGAACAGGCTGCCATAAGGATATCTGTAATCTAGGGAACAGGTTGCCATAATGATATCTGCTATCTAGGGAACAGGCTGCCATAATGATATCTGCTATCTAGGGAACAGGCTGCCATAATGATATCTGCTATCTAGGGAACAGGCTGCCATAAGGATATCTGTAATCTAGGGAACAGGCTGCCATAATGATATCTGCTATCTAGGGAACAGGCTGCCATAATGATATCTGCTATCTATGGAACAGGCTGCCATAATGATATCTGCTATCTATGGAACAGGCTGCCATAATGATATCTGCTATCTAGGGAACAGGCTGCCATAATGATATCTGCTATCTAGGGAACAGGCTGCCATAATGATATCTGCTATCTAGGGAACAGGCTGCCATAATGATATCTGCTATCTAGGGAACATGCTGCCATAATGGTATCTGCTATCTAGGGAACAGGCTGCCATAATGATATCTGCTATCTAGGGAACAGGCTGCCATAATGGTATCTGCTATCTAGGGAACAGGCTGCCATAATGATATCTGCTATCTAGGGAACAGGCTGCCATAATGATATCTGCTATCTAGGGAACAGGCTGCCATAATGATATCTGCTATCTAGGGAACAGGTTCCGATAATGATATCTGCTATCTAGGGAACAGGCTGCCATAATGATATCTGCCATAATGATATCTGCTATCTAGGGGACAGGCTGCCATAATGATATCTGCTATCTAGGCAACAGGCTGCCATAATGATATCTGCTATCTAGGGAACAGGCTGCCATAATGATATCTGCTATCTAGGGAACAGGCTGCCATAATGATATCTGCTATCTAGGGAACAGGCTGCCATAATGATATCTGCTATCTAGGGAGCAGGCTGCCATAATGATATCTGCTATCTAGGGGACAGGCTGCCATAAGGATATTGGCTGTGTTGTGTTGTTCTACTCATTCTGTTACCAGGCTTGGTCAGACACAACACAAGGCTTCAGGAACCATTCCCTGGAGACTTGGGGATATGCCTACACAAACCCTATTGGCTCTGGTCAAAAGTAGTGCACTGTATAGGACATGAACAGACAGGACAGATAAGACAAACCAAGACAGGTCACCTGAGGCCTGAACAAGCTGTTGGTTATACAGCTCTTATATTCAGTAGTCTGACCATGTTCTATCATGATTCAGCTCTATATTCAGTAGTCTGGCCATGTTCTATCGTGACTCAGCTCTATATTCAGTAGTCTGACCATGTTCTATCGTGACACAGCTCTATATTCAGTAGCCTGACCGTGTTCTATCGTGATTAAGCTCTATATTCAGTAGTCTGGCCATGTTTTATCGTGATACATCTCTATATTCAGTAGTCTGACCATGTTCTGTCATGATTCAGCTCTATATTCAGTAGTCTGACCATGTTCTATCATGATACAGCTCTATATTCAGTAGTCTGACCATGTTCTATCGTGATACAGCTCTATGTTCAGTAGTGTGACCATGTTCTATCGTGACTCAGCTCTATATTCAGTAGTCTGACCATGTTCTATTTTGACTCAGCTCTATATTCAGTAGTCTGACCATGTTCTATCGTGATACAGCTCTATATTCAGTAGTCTGACCATGTTCTATCGTGATACAGCTCTATGTTCAGTAGTCTGACCATGTTCTATCGTGATACAGCTCTATATTCAGTAGTCTGGCCATGTTCTATCGTGATACATCTCTATATTCAGTAGTCTGACCATGTTCTGTCATGATTCAGCTCTATATTCAGTAGTCTGACCATGTTCTATCATGATACAGCTCTATATTCAGTAGTCTGACCATGTTCTATCGTGACTCAGCTCTATATTCAGTAGTCTGACCATGTTCTATCGTGATACAGCTCTATATTCAGTAGTCTGGCCATGTTCTATCGTGATACAGCTCTATATTCAGTAGTCTGACCATGTTCTATCGTGATACAGCTCTATATTCAGTAGTCTGGCCATGTTCTATCGTGATACAGCTCTATATTCAGTAGTCTGACCATGTTCTATCGTGATTCAGCTCTATATTCAGTAGTCTTGCCATGTTCTATCGTGATACAGCTCTATATTCAGTAGTCTGACCATGTTCTATCGTGATACAGCTCTATGTTCAGTAGTCTGACCATGTTCTATCGTGATACAGCTCTATATTCAGTAGTCTGACCATGTTCTATCGTGACTCAGCTCTATATTCAGTAGTCTGACCATGTTCTATCGTGACACAGCTCTATATTCAGTAGTCTGACCATGTTCTATCGTGATACAGCTCTATGTTCAGTAGTGTGACCATGTTCTATCGTGACTCAGCTCTATATTCAGTAGTCTGACCATGTTCTATCGTGACTCAGCTCTATATTCAGTAGTCTGACCATGTTCTATCGTGATACAGCTCTATATTCAGTAGTCTGACCATGTTCTATCGTGATACAGCTCTATATTCAGTAGTCTGGCCATGTTCTATCGTGATATATCTCTATATTCAGTAGTCTGACCATGTTCTATCGTGATACAGCTCTATGTTCAGTAGTCTGACCATGTTCTATCGTGATACAGCTCTATATTCAGTAGTCTGGCCATGTTTTATCGTGATACATCTCTATATTCAGTAGTCTGACCATGTTCTGTCATGATTCAGCTCTATATTCAGTAGTCTGACCATGTTCTATCATGATACAGCTCTATATTCAGTAGTCTGACCATGTTCTATCGTGACTCAGCTCTATATTCAGTAGTCTGACCATGTTCTATCGTGATATAGCTCTATATTCAGTAGTCTGACCATGTTCTATCGTGATTCAGCTCTATATTCAGTAGTCTGACCATGTTCTATCGTGATACAGCTCTATATTCAGTAGTCTGACCATGTTCTATCGTGATACAGCTCTATATTCAGTAGTCTTGCCATGTTCTATCGTGATACAGCTCTATATTCAGTAGTCTGACCATGTTCTATCGTGATACAGCTCTATGTTCAGTAGTCTGACCATGTTCTATCGTGATACAGCTCTATATTCAGTAGTCTGGCCATGTTCTATCGTGATACAGCACTATATTCAGTAGTCTGACCATGTTCTATCGTGATACAGCTCTATATTCAATAGTCTGACCATGTTCTATCGTGATTCAGCTCTATATTCAGTAGTCTGACCATGTTCTGTCATGATTTACAGCTCTATATTCAGTAGTCTGGCCATGTTCTGTCATGATTCAGTAGTCTGACCATGTTCTATCGTGATACAGCTCTATGTTCAGTAGTCTGACCATGTTCTATCGTGATACAGCTCTATATTCAGTAGTCTGGCCATGTTCTATCGTGATACATCTCTATATTCAGTAGTCTGACCATGTTCTGTCATGATTCAGCTCTATATTCAGTAGTCTGACCATGTTCTATCATGATACAGCTCTATATTCAGTAGTCTGACCATGTTCTATCGTGATACAGCTCTATATTCAGTAGTCTGACCATGTTCTATCGTGATACAGCTCTATATTCAGTAGTCTGACCATGTTCTATCGTGATTCAGCTCTATATTCAGTAGTCTGACCATGTTCTATCGTGATACAGCTCTATATTCAGTAGTCTGACCATGTTCTATCGTGATACAGCTCTATATTCAGTAGTCTGACCACGTTCTATCGTGATTCAGCTCTATATTCAGTAGTCTTGCCATGTTCTATCGTGATACAGCTCTATATTCAGTAGTCTGACCATGTTCTATCGTGATACAGCTCTATGTTCAGTAGTCTGACCATGTTCTATCGTGATACAGCTCTATATTCAGTAGTCTGGCCATGTTCTATCGTGATACAGCTCTATATTCAGTAGTCTGACCATGTTCTATCGTGATACAGCTCTATATTCAGTAGTCTGACCATGTTATATCGTGATTCAGCTCTATATTCAGTAGTCTGACCATGTTCTGTCATGATTTACAACTCTATATTCAGTAGTCTGGCCATGTTCTGTCATGATTCAGTAGTCTGACCATGTTCTATCGTGATACAGCTCTATGTTCAGTAGTCTGACCATGTTCTATCGTGATACATCTCTATGTTCAGTAGTCTGACCATGATCTATCGTGATACAGCTCTATATTCAGTAGTCTGGCCATGTTCTATCGTGATACATCTCTATATTCAGTAATCTGACCATGTTCTGTCATGATTCAGCTCTATATTCAGTAGTCTGACCATGTTCTATCATGATACAGCTCTATATTCAGTAGTCTGACCATGTTCTATCGTGACTCAGCTCTATATTCAGTAGTCTGACCATGTTCTATCGTGATACAGCTCTATATTCAGTAGTCTGACCATGTTCTATCGTGATACAGCTCTATATTCAGTAGTCTGACCATGTTCTATCGTGATTCAGCTCTATATTCAGTAGTCTGACCATGTTCTATCGTGATACAGCTCTATATTCAGTAGTCTGACCATGTTCTATCGTGATACAGCTCTATATTCAGTAGTCTGACCACGCTCTATCGTGATTCAGCTCTATATTCAGTAGTCTTGCCATGTTCTATCGTGATACAGCTCTATATTCAGTAGTCTGACCATGTTCTATCGTGATACAGCTCTATGTTCAGTAGTCTGACCATGTTCTATCGTGATACAGCTCTATATTCAGTAGTCTGGCCATGTTCTATCGTGATACAGCTCTATATTCAGTAGTCTGACCATGTTCTATCGTGATACAGCTCTATATTCAGTAGTCTGACCATGTTATATCGTGATTCAGCTCTATATTCAGTAGTCTGACCATGTCCTGTCATGATTTACAACTCTATATTCAGTAGTCTGGCCATGTTCTGTCATGATTCAGTAGTCTGACCATGTTCTATCGTGATACAGCTCTATGTTCAGTAGTCTGACCATGTTCTATTGTGATACAGCTCTATATTCAGTAGTCTGACCATGTTCTATCATGATTCAGCTCTATATTCAGTAGTCTGACCATGTAATGAAAGCACAGACAGGTGAGGCTAAGCCTACAGAGGATGGAGAGTTCCCACATTAGAATTACATTTAAAAATCCACCCATCCATATCATTCCTTCATTCCAGACTTACAATATACTTTACCTGCTTCCTACATGGCATCCTATTCACTATGTAGTATTCTACGTTTGGGTAGGGCCCATAGGGTTCTGGTCAAAAGCAGTGGATTATAGAGGCATAGGGTTGCCATGTAGGAAGCAGTGGATTATAGAGGCATAGGGTTGCCATGTAGGAAGCAGTGGATTATAGAGGGTTGCCATGTAGGAAGCAGTGGATTATAGAGGGTTGCCATGTAGGAAGCAGTGGATTATAGAGGGTTGCCATGTAGGAAGCAGTGGATTATAGAGGGTTGCCATGTAGGAAGCAGTGGATTATAGAGGCATAGGGTTGCCATGTAGGAAGCAGTGGATTATAGAAGAATAGGGTTGCCATGTAGGAAGCAGTGGATTATAGAGGGTTGCCATGTAGGAAGCAGTGGATTATAGAAGAATAGGGTTGCCATGTAGGAAGCAGTGGATTATAGAGGGTTGCCATGTAGGAAGCAGTGGATTATAGAGGAATAGGGTTGCCATGTAGGAAGCATCCCATATTTGGTTTTCATTTCAGAGCTGGGACAGATAGGTCAGACAGTCAGGCTCAAAGCATCTCTGTTTTGGTCTAAATATTTGTTTTGTCTGCTGATTGACAGACTCGGTTTAGGGGAATCTGAGAAAAATGTTTTTCTCAAGTGTCTCTTGTGTGTGTGTGTGTGTTTTAAATTTGATTTAACTAGGCAAGTCAATTAAGAACAAATTCTTATTTACAATGACGGGCCTAGCAGAACATCAGATTCTTACCTTGTCAGCTCGGGGATTCAATCTTTCAACCTTTCGGTTACAAGTCCAACGCTCTAGCCACTAGACTACCTGCTCTCTGTCTGTCTGTGTGTGTGTGTGTGTGTTTGCGTGCGTGCGTGCGTGCATGAGCGTGTGTGTGTGTGCGTGAGCGTGCATGCGGGGGGGTATTCTGTGCCACGTGAGGATTACTATAACAACACAATGAATCCCCACCACACCCTGAACCAGAGCTAGCCCATTCCTATCTGCCTCAGTGGTGACACAGAGCAGAGAGCAGAGGGCACCAGGACATTATCCAGAGATGTGTTTTGTTTAATCACATCTGATGAGATGAAACAGATTATTCAGAATGCACGCTGGGCTGAGAGAGAGAGGATTAGAAAAAAACAGGAAAGGTAGAGAGAGAGAGAGAGAAAGCCTTGTAGCAGTTAGGAAGAGTCAAATCGTGTGGAACAGGGAACATGAGTTGCTGTATCTCTCTCTATACATCACTGTTGGTCTGTGTCTCTCTACATCACTGTTGGTCTGTATCTCACTACATCACTGTTGGTCTGTATCTCTCTCTCTACATCACTGTTGGTCTGTGTCTCTCTACATCACTGTTGGTCTGTGTCTCTCTACATCACTGTTGGTCTGTGTCTCTCTACATCACTGTTGGTCTGTATCTCTCTAGATCACTGTTGGTCTGTGTCTCTCTACATCACTGTTGGTCTGTACCTCTCTACATCACTGTTGGTCTGTATCTCTCTACATCACTGTTGGTCTGTATCTCTCTACATCACTGTTGGTCTGTATCTCTCTACATCACTGTTGGTCTGTATCTCTCTCTCTACATCACTGTTGGTCTGTGTGTCTCTACATCACTGTTGGTCTGTATCTCTCTACATCACTGTTGGTCTGTATCTCTCTACATCACTGTTGGTCTGTGTCTCTCTACATCACTGTTGGTCTGTACCTCTCTACATCACTGTTGGCCTGTATCTCTCTACATCACTGTTGGTCTGTATCTCTCTACATCACTGTTGGTCTGTATCTCTCTACATCACTGTTGGTCTGTGTCTCTCTACATCACTGTTGGTCTGTATCTCTCTACATCACTGTTGGTCTGTATCTCTCTACATCACTGTTGGTCTGTGTCTCTCTACATCACTGTAGGTCTGTATCTCTCTACATCACTGTTGGTCTGTATCTCTCTACATCACTGTTGGTCTGTATCTCTCTACATCACTGTTGGTCTGTGTCTCTCTACATCACTGTTGGTCTGTGTCTCTCTACATCACTGTTGGTCTGTATCTCTCTACATCACTGTTGGTCTGTGTCTCTACATCACTGTTGGTCTGTATCTCTCTACATCACTGTTGGTCTGTATCTCTCTACATCACTGTTGGTCTTTATCTCTCTACATCACTGTTGGTCTGTATCTCTCTCTCTACATCACTGTTGGTCTGTATCTCTCTACATCACTGTTGGTCTGTGTCTCTCTACATCACTGTTGGTCTGTATCTCTCTACATCACTGTTGGTCTGTGTCTCTCTACATCACTGTAGGTCTGCATCTCTCTACATCACTGTTGGTCTGCATCTCTCTACATCACTGTTGGTCTGTATATCTCTGTCTACATCACTGTTGGTCTGTATCTCTCTCTCTACATCACTGTTGGTCTGTATCTCTCTCTCTACATCACTGTTGGTCTGTATCTCTCTACATCACTGTTGGTCTGTATCTCTCTACATCACTGTTTGTCTGTGTCTCTCTGTCTACATCACTGTTGGTCTGTGTCTCTCTGTCTACATCACTGTTGGTCTGTATCTCTCTGTCTACATCACTGTTGGTCTGTGTCTCTCTACATCACTGTTGGTCTGTATCTCTCTACATCACTGTTGGTCTGTGTCTCTACATCACTGTTGGTCTGTATCTCTCTGTCTACATCACTGTTGGTCTGTGTCTCTCTACATCACTGTTTGTCTGTGTCTCTCTGTCTACATCACTGTTGGTCTGTGTCTCTCTGTCTACATCACTGTTGGTCTGTATCTCTCTGTCTACATCACTGTTGGTCTGTGTCTCTCTACATCACTGTTGGTCTGTATCTCTCTACATCACTGTGTAGTTTTAATTTACATCAGATGCTCTCATCCAAAACGACTTACAGGAGCAATTAGGGTTAAGTGCCTTGCTCAAGGGCATATCGGCAGATTTTTCACCTAGTTCAAACCAGCGACCTTTCTGTCACTGGCCCCACGCATTACTGGCCCCTTGCTTTCAACCACTAGGCTACCTGCCTGTATCTCTATACGTCACTGTGCAGCCCTGTCTGTCTCCCTCCCTCCCTCCCTCCCTCCCTACCTCCCTCCCTCCCTGTCTGTCTGCCTGCCTGCCTGTCTGTCTGTCTGTCTGTCTGTCTGTCTGTCTGTCTGTCTGCCTCCCTGTTTGTTTGCCTCCCTGTTTGTTTGTCTGTCTGTCTGTCTGTCTGTCTGCCTCCCTGTTTGTTTGCCTCCCTCCCTCCCTCCCTCCCTGTCTGTCTGTCTGTCTGTCTGTCTGTCTGTCTGTCTGTCTGTCTGTCTGTCTGTCTGTCTGTCTGTCTGTCTGTCTGTCTGTCTGTCTGTCTGTCCACTGTACTGTGTATATACTTCCCTCATTTCTATTGGAGCAGAGCAAGCTGTCTCCCTGCAGAGTTACTAATAATTTAATTGTGTCTCCAGTGGTTTGGATGCAATGTTAGAATCTCTGATGCTCAGCATGGGAAACAGATGGCTGTACTATTTCTGCATATACCTCCATGCCACGCTGCCACAGGTACTTTGTTTATCCCCCCCAGTAGACCAGCCGAGACAAGGCTTCTGTTTCACCAGCTCTCCTGGGGCTCCATACTGGTGGAGTCCAGCATACAGCCACTCCACAGCAGAAAAGTTTGTTTTAATTAGATCTGGAAATACAATATATAATAAATCAAGAAGCGAGGTAGATACGCAGGGAGGGAGGGAGACATACTGACAGACAAACAGGCGCAGATAGTTAGACAGGCAAGGGGATAGACAAGCAGGCAAACAGACAGACAGACAGACAGACAGGGAGGGAGGGAGGGAGGGAGGGAGGGAAACAGACGCAGATAGTTAGACAGGCAAGGGGATAGACAAGCAGACAGACAGACAGACAGACAGACAGACAGACAGACAGGGAGGGAGGGAGGGAAGTATATACACAGTACAGTGGACAGACAGACAGACAGACAGACAGACAGACAGACAGACAGACAGACAGACAGACAGACAGACAGACAGACAGACAGACAGAGACAGACAGACAGACAGGGAGACAGACAGGGAGACAGACAGGGAGACAGACAGGGAGACAGGGAGAGGGTGAGGTAAGTAGATACATTAGCTAACCAACGAGGTTCAATGTTAGCTAGCTAACATTAGTCTATAGCTAGTCAAGCGAATGGCTCCGAGATACGAATAATAAGATCATACACATAACATTAGCTAGTGAGCCAGCCAGCTAACGTTAGCTAGCTAGCTAACACTTTAACTTGAAATGAAACCACTTTCTGTCAAAATTAGAAACGTGTAAATATATGAAAATGCAGCTAGCTAGACTATTTTACCCGTATACATCATACATGGACACGTCTCCTGTCACGGATGCCATGGTTTTGCCCTTCATTTTGAAGATGTAATCCAGAGACAGGTGTTTTTTTCCATCTCCTTACCTATCATACTCTAATTCCACTGATTTCAAAACTCGGGTCCTCCAGAATGTGGAGAGCAACACTTATACAGTTCTACTACACCAGTGGTTCCCAAACATTTGTAGTCCCATACCCCTTCAAACATTCAACTTCCAGCTGTACCCCCTCTAGCAGCAGGGTCAGCTGTACCCCCTCTAGCAGCAGGGTCAGCTGTACCCCCTCTAGCAGCAGGGTCAACTGTACCCCCTCTAGCAGCAGGGTCAGCTGTACCCCCTCTAGCAGCAGGGTCAGCTGTACCCCCTCTAGCAGCAGGGTTAGCTGTACCCCCTCTAGCACCAGGGTCAGCTGTACCCCCTCTAGCAGCAGGGTCAGCTGTACCCCCTCTAGCAGCAGGGTCAGCTGTACCCCCTCTAGCAGCAGGGTCAGCTGTACCCCCTCTAGCAGCAGGGTCAGCTGTACCCCGTCTAGCAGCAGGGTCAACTGTACCCCCTCTAGCAGCAGGGTCAGCTGTACCCCCTCTAGCAGCAGGGTCAGCTGTACCCGTCTAGCAGCAGGGTCAGCTGTACCCCTCTAGCAGCAGGGTCAGCTGTACCCCTCTAGCAGCAGGGTCAGCTGTACCCCCTCTAGCAGCAGGGTCACCTGTACCCCCTCTAGCAGCAGGGTCAACTGTACCCCCTCTAGCACCAGGGTCAGCTGTACCCCCTCTAGCAGCAGGGTCAACTGTACCCCCTCTAGCAGCAGGGTCAGCTGTACCCCCTCTAGCAGCAGGGTCAGCTGTACCCCCTCTAGCAGCAGGGTCAGCTGTACCCCCTCTAGCAGCAGGGTCAGCTGTACCCCCTCTAGCAGCAGGGTCAACTGTACCCCGTCTAGCAGCAGGGTCAGCTGTACCCCTCTAGCAGCAGGGTCACCTGTACCCCTGTAGCAGCAGGGTCAGCTGTACCCCTCTAGCAGCAGGGTCAGCTGTACCCCCTCTAGCACCAGGGTCAGCTGTACCCCCTCTAGCAGCAGGGTCACCTGTACCCCCTCTAGCAGCAGGGTCAGCTGTACCCCCTCTAGCACCAGGGTCAGCTGTACCCCCTCTAGCAGCAGGGTCAGCTGTACCCCCTCTAGCAGCAGGGTCAGCTGTACCCCCTCTAGCAGCAGGGTCAGCTGTACCCCCTCTAGCACCAGGGTCAGCTGTACCCCCTCTAGCAGCAGGGTCACCTGTACCCCCTCTAGCAGCAGGGTCAGCTGTACCCCTCTAGCACCAGGGTCAGCTGTACCCCCTCTAGCAGCAGGGTCAGCTGTACCCCTCTAGCAGCAGGGTCAGCTGTACCCCCTCTAGCAGCAGGGTCAGCTGTACCCCCTCTAGCAGCAGGGTCAGCTGTACCCCCTCTAGCAGCAGGGTCAGCTGTACCCCCTCTAGCAGCAGGGTCAGCTGTACCCCCTCTAGCAGCAGGGTCAGCTGTACCCCCTCTAGCAGCAGGGTCAGCGCACTCTCAAATGTTGTTTTGATGCCATCATTGTGAGCCTGCCACACACACTATACGATACATTTATTAAACATAAGAATGAGTGTGAGTTTGTCACAACCCGGCTCGTGGGAAGTGACAAAGAGCTCTTATAGGACCAGGGCACAAATAATAATAATAAATATTTTTGTTCTTTATTTAAGCATCTTTCATAATAACTCACCACAGGTTAATGAGAAGGGTGTGAATAACTCACCACAGGTTATTGAGAAGGGTGTGAATAACTCACCACAGGTTAATGAGAAGGGTGTGAATAACTCACCACAGGTTAATGAGAAGGGTGTGAGTAACTCACCACAGGTTAATGAGAAGGGTGTGAATAACTCACCACAGGTTAATGAGAAGGGTGTGAATAACTCACCACAGGTTAATGAGAAGGGTGTGAATAACTCACCACAGGTTAATGAGAAGGGTGTGAATAACTCACCACAGGTTAATGAGAAGGGTGTGAATAACTCACCACAGGTTAATGAGAAGGGTGTGAGTAACTCACCACAGGTTAATGAGAAGGGTGTGAATAACTCACCACAGGTTAATGAGAAGGGTGTGAGTAACTCACCACAGGTTAATGAGAAGGGTGTGAATAACTCACCACAGGTTAATGAGAAGGGTGTAAATAACTCACGACAGGTTAATGAGAAGGGTGTGAGTAACTCACCACAGGTTAATGAGAAGAGTGTGAATAACTCACCACAGGTTAATGAGAAGGGTGTGAATAACTCACCACAGGTTATTGAGAAGGGTGTGAATAACTCACCACAGGTTATTGAGAAGGGTGTGAATAACTCACCACAGGTTAATGAGAAGGGTGTGAATAACTCACCACAGGTTAATGAGAAGGGTGTGAATAACTCACCACAGGTTAATGAGAAGGGTGTAAATAACTCACCACAGGTTAATGAGAAGGGTGTGAATAACTCACCACAGGTTAATGAGAAGGGTGTAAATAACTCACCACAGGTTAATGAGAAGAGTGTGAATAACTCACCACAGGTTATTGAGAAGAGTGTGCTTGAAATGATGCACATTACGCTGCAATGTTGGGTTGTGTTGGAGAGAGTCTCAGTTTTAAATCATTTTCCACACACAGTCTCTACCTGTATTTAGTTTTGATACTAGTGAGGGCTGAGGATCCACTCTCACATAGGTACGTGGTTGCAAAGGGCATCGGTTTTCCAAGGCAGGATACTCTGAGCACAGCCCTTTCCAGAAATCTGGCAGTGGCTTCTGATTCAATTACATTTTCACAGAACCGCTTGTAGCAATTTTGATGAGGCTCTCTTGTTCAGATATCGGTAAGTGGACTGGAGGCAGAGCATGAAAGGGATAACGAATCCAGTTGTTTGTGTCGTCCGTTTCGGGTAAGTAACTGAGTAATTGCGAACCCAACTCACTCCGGTGCTTCGCTATATCACATTTGACTTTGTCCGTAACTTGAGTTTACCTGCACACAAAAAAATCATACAATGATGGAAAGACCTGTGTGTTGTCCTTGTTAATGCAGACAGAGAAGAGCTTCAATTTCTTCAGCATAGCCTCAATTTTGTCCCCCACGTTGAATATAGTTGCGGAGAGTAACTGTTAACCTGCATTCAGATCATTCAGGTGAGAAAAAACATCACCCAGAGAGGCCAGTCGTGTGAGAAACTCGTCATCATGCAAGAGGTCAGACAAGTGGAAATTATGGTCAGTAAATAAAACTTCAAGCTCGTCTCTCAATTAAAAGAAACCTGTCAATACTTGAACCCCTTGATAACCATTGTAAACACGTTACATGGTCGCTGCCCATATCATTGCATAGTGCAGAAAATAACACAAGAGTTCAGGGGCCTTGCTTTAACTATTTTCACTGTAGTGTCCAGCACGTCTTTCAAGCTGTCAGGCATTACCTTGGCAGCAAGAGCCTCTAGGTGGATGCTGCAGTGTACCCAAGAGCCTCTCGGTGGATGCTGCAGTGTACCCAAGAGCCTCTCGGTGGATGCTGCAGTGTACCTAAGTGGCGTCAGGAGCAACTGCTTGCATGCGTGTTTACCACTCCACTACGTCTCCCTGTCATGGTCTTTGCACCGTCAGTACAGATACCAACACATCTTGACCATCAAAGTTAATTTGACGTCACAAAGCTGTCAAGTAAATTAAAAATATCCTCTCCTGTTGTCCTGGTTTCCAGTGGTTTGCAGAAGAGGATGTCTTTCTTAGTTGACCCCCCATAAATGCAACGGACATATACCAGGAGCTGTGCCAGGCCTGCCAAGTCTATTGACTCATCTAGCTGTAACGCATATAATTCACTGGCTTGTATGCAAAACAGTAATTGTTTCAAAACATCTCCTGCCATGTCACTGATGTGTCGTGAAACAGTGTTGTTTGATAAAGTCATTGTCTGTATAGTTTTTTTGGGCCTTTTCCCCCAGCATTGTCCCAGCCTTATCCGCAGCAGGAAGAATTAAGTCCTCCACAATAGCTTGGGACTTGCCTGTCCTAGCCACTCGGTAGCTCATGTCGTGTCTGTGACTATCATTAAATGTGAAGACTTATTTATATCAAATCAGTTCTTTAGGTATAATCATTACGTGATTAAACGAATAATGCAAACATTAAATAACTAGGAAGTTGGGGCACCACGGAAATGTTGCAATTAAAGTTATAATTTTCCTGAACATAACTCTTCAGATATTTGTATGTCTGATCAACTAGTCTTCTAATTAATTAATTAATTATTTATTGTTATTAGTCTCATTCCAAACATCGTAAAATTCTTGGTTATCTGCACGAAGTTTCCATAGTTTCCATAAGGAATCAATAATATACAAATTGACTTCATTATTTATTTACCAACTAACTAAATAATCACAGAAATACATCACAAACAGTAGATATTGGTTACTAACAATGACAAAAAAGTCCTTACTGGGCCGATACGATTGGTAGACAAAAGGAAAGGGGTGGAGACTGAGAAAGAGCGGGAAAAACAAATGGATTCACTACACTAGTCTACCACTACGTCTATAATTATATTAATTGAAATGCTAATCATTTGCACATGAACGGCCGCTCATTCGAGAATAATTGCAATGTATATATATTTACGCCCGTATGTTGTTGTCTTCTCCGTTGGAATCCTCGTCCTGTAGGGTTCATCAGAGTCTCTCTGGTTAACTTTCCCAGAAGTCACAATGTCTTTTGTGGTTGTAGGTGGTTAGAATGGATACTTCAGAGTACCGTTCAGAAATGTTTCTCATAGAATAGATGCTTCCGTTCGGGTTCTCTCTATTCTCGTTCCAGGTTGCAGACTATTACTTCATCGTCTAGAATTTCCCACTTATTCTGTCGTGATCGATAGTCTCAGAGTTGAACCATTTCCCGCCGTGTAGCCCAATGCTCCATGTGGTACGGTCTTCCGGTGTTGTAGTTTTTAAACCATTTCATACGTCGAATCAAATCAAGTTTTATTGGTCACATGGTTAGCAGATGTTAATGGTCACATGGTTAGCAGATGTTAATGGTCACATGGTTAGCAGATGTTAATGGTCACATGGTTAGCAGATGTTAATGGTCACATGGTTAGCAGATGTTAATGGTCACATGGTTAGCAGATGTTAACGCGGGTGTAGCGAAATGCTTCTAGTTCCGACTGTGCAGAAATATCTAATAATGTAACGGTTTTCTTCCGCTGAAGGAGAGGAGGACCAAAATGCAGCGTGGTTAGTGTTCAACATCTTTAATATAGACGATAAATGAGAACACTACAAAATACAACACAACAAAAGGGAAAACCGAAACAGTCCTATCTGGTGTAATGACACAAAGACAGAAGACAATCACCCACAAAATACCCAAAGAACATGGCTGCCTAAATATGGTTCGCAATCAGAGGCAACGATAAACACCTGCCTCTAATTGAGAACCAATCGACTTCCATAAACACCTAGACTAGAAACACCCCATAAACATACAAAACCCCTAGACCAGGCGAAACACATAAATCCCCCATGTCACACCCTGACCTAACCAAAATAATAAAGAAAACAAAGATAACTAAGGCCAGGGCAAAACAAGTAATCTAACAATTTCAATTTTGTATTATTAAAGTGGCTAGAGGTTTGAGTCAGTGTGTCGGCAGCAGCTACTCAATGTTAGAAGCTGTTTTTCAGTCACTCGGTCCCAGCTTTGATGCACCTGTACTGAAATAAAATAAATAAATACAATTTAAAAAATGATTTGGCTTTACCCCAGTTTGGGAATACCTGCACTACACAATACATAAAAAAGCAGCGTTTGATTGGTTTATACCTAGACATACTGACCAGCTCAAATAGACAGAAGCGTTCTATATGACAGACCAATCCATACTCATCTCTCGGCATGTCCAGCCCACTCATTATCTCAGCCAATCATGGCTAGGGTGAAGGTTGTTTTATCTTTTTCTGTGGCTAAACCAACTAGGCTCGTAGTTTAACAATTTTATTAATATTTATAGATACAAGTTTGTTATTGAGGCACATGAAAGTTCACATATTTGATAAGGCATTTCTGTAAAAAAAAAAAAAACGCATTTAGATTTAAAAAAAAAGTTTACGGCTCTCCTGTGAAGTAGTGACCCGCGACACACGCCTAGTTTCCTGAAACGGGTCACATATTCAGTACAGTAAACACACAGTAAACACACAGTAGGGTGTGATGAGTAGAGACAGTACAGTAAACACACAGTAAACACACAATAAACACACAGTAAACACACAGTAGGGTGTGATGAGTAGAGACAGTACAGTAAACACACAGTAAACACACAGTAGGGTGTGATGAGTAGAGACAGTACAGTAAACACACAGTAAACACACAGTAGGGTGTGATGAGTAGAGACAGTACAGTAAACACACAGTAAACACACAGTAGGGTGTGATGAGTAGAGACAGTACAGTAAACACACAGTAGGGTGTGATGAGTAGAGACAGTATAGTAAACACACAGTAACAGACAGACAGGGTGTGATGAGTAGAGACAGTACAGTGGACACAGTAACAGACAGGGTGTGGTGAGTAGAGACAGTACAGTGGACACAGTAACAGGCAGGGTGTGATGAGTAGAGACAGTACAGTGGACACAGTAACAGACAGACAGGGTGTGGTGAGTAGAGACAGTACAGTGGACACAGTAACAGACAGACAGACAGGGAGGGAGGGTGTGGTGAGTAGAGACAGTACAGTAAACACACAGTAACAGACAGACAGACAGGGTGTGGTGAGTAGAGACAGTACAGTAAACACACAGTAACAGACAGACAGACAGGGTGTGGTGAGTAGAGACAGTACAGTAAACACACAGTAACAGACAGACAGGGTGTGATGAGTAGAGACAGTACAGTGGACACAGTAACAGACAGACAGACAAACAGGGAGGGTGTGGTGAGTAGAGACAGTACAGTGGACACAGTAACAGACAGACAGGGTGTGGTGAGTAGAGACAGTACAGTAAACACACAGTAACAGACAGACAGGGTGTGATAAGTAGAGACAGTACAGTGGACACAGTAACAGACAGACAGGGAGTGAGGGTGTGGTGAGTAGAGACAGTACAGTGGACACAGTAACAGACAGACAGACAAACAGGGAGGGTGTGGTGAGTAGAGACAGTACAGTGGACACAGTAACAGACAGACAGGGAGGGAGGGTGTGGTGAGTAGAGACAGTACAGTGGACACAGTAACAGACAGACCGACAGGGAGGGAGGGTGTGGTGAGTAGAGACAGTACAGTGGACACAGTAACAGGCAGGGTGTGGTGAGTAGAGACAGTACAGTGGACACAGTAACAGACAGACAGGGTGTGATGAGTAGAGACAGTACAGTGGACACAGTAACAGACAGACAGGGTGTGGTGAGTAGAGACAGTACAGTGGACACAGTAACAGACAGGCAGACAGGGAGGGTGTGGTGAGTAGAGACAGTACAGTGGACACAGTAACAGGCAGGGTGTGGTGAGTAGAGACAGTACAGTGGACACAGTAACAGGCAGGGTGTGGTGAGTAGAGACAGTACAGTGGACACAGTAACAGGCAGGGTGTGGTGAGTAGAGACAGTACAGTGGACACAGTAACAGACAGGGTGTGGTGAGTAGAGACAGTACAGTGGACACAGTAACAGACAGACAGGGAGGGTGTGGTGAGTAGAGACAGTACAGTGGACACAGTAACAGGCAGGGTGTGGTGAGTAGAGACAGTACAGTGGACACAGTAACAGACAGACAGGGTGTGATGAGTAGAGACAGTACAGTGGACACAGTAACAGACAGACAGGGTGTGGTGAGTAGAGACAGTACAGTGGACACAGTAACAGACAGACAGACAGGGTGTGATGAGTAGAGACAGTACAGTGGACACAGTAACAGACAGACAGGGAGGGAGGGAGGGTGTGGTGAGTAGAGACAGTACAGTGGACACAGTAACAGACAGGGTGTGGTGAGTAGAGACAGTACAGTGGACAAAGTAACAGACAGACAGGGAGGGTGTGGTGAGTAGAGACAGTACAGTGGACACAGTAACAGGCAGGGTGTGGTGAGTAGAGACAGTACAGTGGACACAGTAACAGACAGACAGGGTGTGATGAGTAGAGACAGTACAGTGGACACAGTAACAGACAGACAGGGAGGGAGGGAGGGTGTGGTGAGTAGAGACAGTACAGTGGACACATTAACAGACAGGGTGTGGTGAGTAGAGACAGTACAGTGGACACAGTAACAGACAGACAGGGAGGGTGTGGTGAGTAGAGACAGTACAGTGGACACAGTAACAGACAGACAGGGTGTGGTGAGTAGAGACAGTACAGTGGACACAGTAACAGACAGACAGGGTGTGGTGAGTAGAGACAGTACAGTGGACACTGTAACAGACAGACAGGGTGTGATGAGTAGAGACAGTACAGTGGACACAGTAACAGACAGACAGGGAGGGTGTGGTGAGTAGAGACAGTACAGTGGACACAGTAACAGACAGACAGGGAGGGAGGGTGTGGTGAGTAGAGACAGTACAGTGGACACAGTAACAGACAGACAGGGAGGGAGGGTGTGGTGAGTAGAGACAGTACAGTGGACACAGTAACAGACAGACAGACAGGGAGGGAGGGTGTGGTGAGTAGAGACAGTACAGTGGACACAGTAACAGACAGACAGACAGGGTGTGGTGAGTAGAGACAGTACAGTGGACACAGTAACAGACAGACAGGGTGTGATGAGTAGAGACAGTACAGTGGACACAGTAACAGACAGACAGACAGACAGGGAGGGTGTGGTGAGTAGAGACAGTACAGTGGACACAGTAACAGACAGGGTGTGGTGAGTAGAGACAGTACAGTGGACACAGTAACAGACAGACAGGGTGTGGTGAGTAGAGACAGTACAGTGGACACAGTAACAGGCAGGGTGTGGTGAGTAGAGACAGTACAGTGGACACAGTAACAGACAGACAGACAGGGTGTGGTGAGTAGAGACAGTACAGTGGACACAGTAACAGACAGACAGACAGGGTGTGGTGAGTAGAGACAGTACAGTGGACACAGTAACAGACAGACAGACAGGGTGTGGTGAGTAGAGACAGTACAGTGGACACAGTAACAGACAGACAGACAGGGTGTGGTGAGTAGAGACAGTACAGTGGACACAGTAACAGACAGACAGACAGACAGGGAGGGTGTGGTGAGTAGAGACAGTACAGTGGACACAGTAACAGACAGGGTGTGGTGAGTAGAGACAGTACAGTGGACACAGTAACAGACAGACAGACAGGGTGTGGTGAGTAGAGACAGTACAGTGGACACAGTAACAGACAGACAGACAGGGAGGGTGTGGTTTTTTAAATATTTTTTTTATTTCACCTTTATTTAACCAGGTAAGCAAGTTGAGAACAAGTTCTCATTTACAGTGGAAGATAAAGCAAAGCAGTTCGAACAGACAGAGTTACACATGGAGTAAAACAAACATACAGTCAATAATACAGTAAAAAAAAACAAGTCTATATACAATGTGAGCAAATTAGGTGAGAAGGGAGGTAAAGGCAAAAAAGGCCATGGTGGCAAAGTAAATACAATATAGCAAGTAAAACACTGGAATGGTAGTTTTGCAATGGAAGAATGTGCAAAGTAGAAATAAAAATAATGGGGTGCAAAGGAGCAAAATAAATAAATAAATTAAATACAGTTGGGAAAGAGGTAGTTGTTTGGGCTAAATTATAGGTGGGCTATGTACAGGTGCAGTAATCTGTAAGATGCTCTGACAGTTGGTGCTTAAAGCTAGTGAGGGAGATAAGTGTTTCCAATTTAAGAGATTTTTGTAGTTCAGTCATTGGCAGCAGAGAACTGGAAGGAGAGGCGGCCAAAGAAAGAATTGGTTTTGGGGTGACTAGAGAGATATACCTGCTGGAGCGTGTGCTACAGGTGGGAGATGCTATGGTGACCAGCGAGCTGAGATAAGGGGGACTTTACCTAGCAGGGTCTTGTAGATGACATGGAGCCAGTGGGTTTGGCGACAGTGGACACAGTAAGAGTAGAGACAGTACAGTGGACACAGTAACAGGCAGGGTGTGGTGAGTAGAGACAGTACAGTGGACACAGTAACAGACAGACAGACAGGGAGTGAGGGTGTGATGAGTAGAGACAGTACAGTGGACACAGTAACAGACAGGCAGACAGGGAGGGTGTGGTGATTAGAGACAGTACAGTGGACACAGTAACAGACAGGCAGACAGGGAGGGTGTGGTGATTAGAGACAGTACAGTGGACACAGTAACAGACAGGCAGACAGGGAGGGTGTGGTGATTAGAGACAGTACAGTGGACACAGTAACAGACAGGCAGACAGGGAGGGTGTGGTGATTAGAGACAGTACAGTGGACACAGTAACAGACAGACAGGGTGTGGTGATTAGAGACAGTACAGTGGACACAGTAACAGACAGACAGGGTGTGGTGATTAGAGACAGTACAGTGGACACAGTAACAGACAGGGTGTGGTGAGTAGAGACAGTACAGTGGACACAGTAACAGGCAGGCAGACAGGGAGGGTGTGGTGATTAGAGACAGTACAGTGGACACAGTAACAGACAGACAGGGTGTGGTGATTAGAGACAGTACAGTGGACACAGTAACAGACAGGGTGTGATGAGTAGAAACAGTACAGTGGACACAGTAACAGACAGACAGAAAGGGAGGGTGTGGTGAGTAGAGACAGTACAGTGGACACAGTAACAGACAGACAGGGTGTGATGAGTAGAGACAGTACAGTGGACACAGTAACAGACAGGCAGACAGGGAGTGAGGGTGTGGTGAGTAGAGACAGTACAGTGGACACAGTAACAGACAGACAGGGTGTGATGAGTAGAGACAGTACAGTGGACACAGTAACAGACAGACAGGGTGTGGTGAGTAGAGACAGTACAGTGGACAAAGTAACAGACAGACAGACAGGGAGTGAGGGTGTGGTGAGTAGAGACAGTACAGTGGACACAGTAACAGACAGACAGACAGGGAGTGAGGGTGTGGTGAGTAGAGACAGTACAGTGGACACAGTAACAGACAGGGAGGGTGTGGTGAGTAGAGACAGTACAGGGGACACAGTAACAGACAGACAGACAGACAGGGTGTGGTGAGTAGAGACAGTACAGTCGGCACAGTAACAGACAGACAGGGTGTGGTGAGTAGAGACAGTACAGTGGACACAGTAACAGACAGACAGACAGACAGGGTGTGGTGAGTAGAGACAGTACAGTGGACACAGTAACAGACAGACAGGGTGTGGTGAGTAGAGACAGTACAGTGGACAAAGTAACAGACAGACAGACAGACAGGGTGTGGTGAGTAGAGACAGTACAGTGGACACAGTAACAGACAGACAGGGTGTGGTGAGTAGAGACAGTACAGTGGACACAGTAACAGACAGACAGGGTGTGATGAGTAGAGACAGTACAGTGGACACAGTAACAGACAGGGTGTGGTGAGTAGAGACAGTACAGTGGACACAGTAACAGACAGACAGAAAGGGAGGGTGTGGTGAGTAGAGACAGTACAGTGGACACAGTAACAGGCAGGGTGTGGTGAGTAGAGACAGTACAGTGGACACAGTAACAGACAGGCAGACAGGGAGTGAGGGTGTGGTGAGTAGAGACAGTACAGTGGACACAGTAACAGACAGACAGGGTGTGATGAGTAGAGACAGTACAGTGGACACAGTAACAGACAGACAGGGTGTGGTGAGTAGAGACAGTACAGTGGACAAAGTAACAGACAGACAGACAGGGAGTGAGGGTGTGGTGAGTAGAGACAGTACAGTGGACACAGTAACAGACAGACAGACAGGGAGTGAGGGTGTGGTGAGTAGAGACAGTACAGTGGACACAGTAACAGACAGGGAGGGTGTGGTGAGTAGAGACAGTACAGGGGACACAGTAACAGACAGACAGACAGACAGGGTGTGGTGAGTAGAGACAGTACAGTCGGCACAGTAACAGACAGACAGGGTGTGGTGAGTAGAGACAGTACAGTGGACACAGTAACAGACAGACAGACAGACAGGGTGTGGTGAGTAGAGACAGTACAGTGGACACAGTAACAGACAGACAGGGTGTGGTGAGTAGAGACAGTACAGTGGACAAAGTAACAGACAGACAGACAGACAGGGTGTGGTGAGTAGAGACAGTACAGTGGACACAGTAACAGACAGACAGGGTGTGGTGAGTAGAGACAGTACAGTGGACACAGTAACAGACAGACAGGGTGTGATGAGTAGAGACAGTACAGTGGACACAGTAACAGACAGGGTGTGGTGAGTAGAGACAGTACAGTGGACACAGTAACAGACAGACAGAAAGGGAGGGTGTGGTGAGTAGAGACAGTACAGTGGACACAGTAACAGGCAGGGTGTGGTGAGTAGAGACAGTACAGTGGACACAGTAACAGACAGACAGGGAGTGAGGGTGTGGTGAGTAGAGACAGTACAGTGGACACAGTAACAGACAGACAGACAGGGAGTGAGGGTGTGGTGAGTAGAGACAGTACAGTGGACACAGTAACAGACAGACAGACAGGGAGTGAGGGTGTGGTGAGTAGAGACAGTACAGTGGACACAGTAACAGACAGGGAGGGTGTGGTGAGTAGAGACAGTACAGTGGACACAGTAACAGACAGGCAGACAGGGAGTGAGGGTGTGGTGAGTAGAGACAGTACAGTGGACACAGTAACAGACAGACAGACAGGGAGTGAGGGTGTGGTGAGTAGAGACAGTACAGTGGACACAGTAACAGACAGACAGACAGGGAGTGAGGGTGTGGTGAGTAGAGACAGTACAGTGGACACAGTAACAGACAGGGAGGGTGTGGTGAGTAGAGACAGTACAGGGGACACAGTAACAGACAGACAGGGAGGGAGGGAGGGTGTGGTTGAGCTGTTTTCGCCCAGAGGACTGCCACGGACTGGATGTTTTTTTGTTCGTCGCCCCGTTTCTCTGGAAACCCTAGACATGGCCGTCTCTGAGATAGTGGATCCGGCAAGTCGCTAAAGTCACTCTTTCTAACGTTCAATCGAACAGTACCTGAATGCCTCGATGCCTGTCTGCCTGGTTTATACAGAAAGCCCACAGTCACGTTTGGTGAACGCAGGTGATGCACCTTATAAACTGAGTGTATTTTTATTTTATTTTACCTTTATTTAACTAGGCAAGTCAGTTAAGAACAAATTCTTATTTTCAATGACGGCCTAGGAACAGTGGGTTAACTGCCTGTTCAGGGGCAGAACGACAGATTTGTACCTTGTCAGCTCGGGGGTTTGAACTTGAAACCTTCCGGTTACTAGTCCAGCGCTCTAACCACTAGGCTACCCTGCCGCTCCCAAAGGAATTAGGTGCCATTTTGGAATGCACACACAGTCTATGTTGGCTATATGGATAGAGCTAGGTCTAGGCTCCAGTCTACTATAGTCTATGTTGGCTATATGGATAGAGCTAGGTCTAGGCTCCAGTCTACTATAGTCTATGTTGGCTATATGGATAGAGCTAGGTCTAGGCTCCAGTCTACTATAGTCTATGTTGGCTATATGGATAGAGCTAGGTCTAGGCTCCAGTCTACTATAGTCTATGTTGGCTATATGGATAGAGCTTGGTCTAGGCTCCAGTCTACTATAGTCTATGTTGGCTATATGGATAGAGCTAGGTCAAGGTTCCAGTCTACTATAGTCTATGTTGGCTATATGGATAGAGCTAGGTCAAGGTTCCGGTCTACTATAGTCTATGTTGGCTATATGGATAGAGCTAGGTCAAGGTTCCAGTCTACTATAGTCTATGTTGGCTATATGGATAGAGCTAGGTCAAGGTTCCGGTCTACTATAGTCTATGTTGGCTATGTGGATAGAGCTAGGTCTAGGCTCCAGTCTATTATAGTCTATGTTGGCTATATGGATAGAGCTAGGTCTAGGCTCCAGTCTACTATAGTCTATGTTGGCTATATGGATAGAGCTAGGTCTAGGCTCCAGTCTATTATAGTCTATGTTGGCTATATGGATAGAGCTAGGTCTAGGCTCCAGTCTATTATAGTCTATGTTGGCTATATGGATAGAGCTAGGTCTAGGCTCCAGTCTATTATAGTCTATGTTGGCTATATGGATAGAGCTAGGTCTAGGCTCCAGTCTACTATAGTCTATGTTGGCTATATGGATAGAGCTAGGTCTAGGCTCAGTCTACTATAGTCTATGTTGGCTATATGGATAGAGCTAGGTCTAGGCTCCAGTCTACTATAGTCTATGTTGGCTATATGGATAGAGCTAGGTCTAGGCTCCAGTCTACTATAGTCTATGTTGGCTATATGGATAGAGCTAGGTCTAGGCTCCAGTCTACTATAGTCTATGTTGGCTATATGGATAGAGCTAGGTCTAGGCTCCAGTCTACTATAGTCTATGTTGGCTATATGGATAGAGCTAGGTCTAGGCTCCAGTCTACTATAGTCTATGTTGGCTATATGGATAGAGCTAGGTCTAGGCTCCAGTCTACTATAGTCTATGTTGGCTATATGGATAGAGCTAGGTCTAGGCTCCAGTCTACTATATCTAGTTGGCTATATTGGCTATCCAGTCTACTATAGTCTATGTTGGCTATATGGAGCTAGGTCTAGGCTCCAGTCTACTATAGTCTATGTTGGCTATGGATTAGGTCTAGGCTCCAGTCTACTATACTCTATGTTAGATATGGATAGAGCTAGGTCTAGGCTCCAGTCTACTATAGTCTATGTTAGCTATATGGATAGAGCTAGGTCTAGGCTCCAGTCTACTATAGTCTATGTTGGCTATATGGATAGAGCTAGGTCTAGGCTCCAGTCTACTATAGTCTATGTTGGCTATATGGATAGAGCAAGGTCTAGGCTCCAGTCTACTATAGTCTATGTTAGCTATATGGATAGAGCTAGGTCTAGGCTCCAGTCTACTATAGTCTATGTTGGCTATATGGATAGAGCTAGGTCTAGGCTCCAGTCTACTATAGTCTATGTTGGCTATATGGATAGAGCTAGGTCTAGGCTCCAGTCTACTATAGTCTATGTTGGCTATATGGATAGAGCTAGGTCTAGGCTCCAGTCTACTATAGTCTATGTTGGCTATATGGATAGAGCTAGGTCTAGGCTCCAGTCTACTATAGTCTATGTTGGCTATATGGATAGAGCTAGGTCTAGGCTCCAGTCTACTATAGTCTATGTTGGCTATATGGATAGAGCTAGGTCTAGGCTCCAGTCTACTATAGTCTATGTTGGCTATATGGATAGAGCTAGGTCTAGGCTCCAGTCTACTATAGTCTATGTTAGCTATATGGATAGAGCTAGGTCTAGGCTCCAGTCTACTATAGTCTATGTTGGCTATATGGATAGAGCTAGGTCTAGGCTCCAGTCTACTATATTCTATGTTGGCTATATGGATAGAGCTAGGTCTAGGCTCCAGTCTACTATAGTCTATGTTGGCTATATGGATAGAGCTAGGTCTAGGCTCCAGTCTACTATAGTCTATGTTGGCTATATGGATAGAGCTAGGTCTAGGCTCCAGTCTACTATAGTCTATGTTGGCTATATGGATAGAGCTAGGTCTAGGCTCCAGTCTACTATAGTCTATGTTGGCTATATGGATAGAGCTAGGTCTAGGCTCCAGTCTACTATAGTCTATGTTGGCTATATGGATAGAGCTAGGTCTAGGCTCCAGTCTACTATAGTCTATGTTAGCTATATGGATAGAGCTAGGTCTAGGCTCCAGTCTACTATAGTCTATGTTGGCTATATGGATAGAGCTAGGTCTAGGCTCCAGTCTACTATAGTCTATGTTGGCTATATGGATAGAGCTAGGTCTAGGCTCCAGTCTACTATAGTCTATGTTAGCTATATGGATAGAGCTAGGTCTAGGCTCCAGTCTACTATAGTCTATGTTGGCTATATGGATAGAGCTAGGTCTAGGCTCCAGTCTACTATAGTCTATGTTGGCTATATGGATAGAGCTAGGTCTAGGCTCCAGTCTACTATAGTCTATGTTGGCTGCTAGGTCTATGGATGGCTCCAGTCTACTATAGTCTATGTTGGCTATATGGATAGAGCTAGGTCTAGGCTCCAGTCTACTATAGTCTATGTTGGCTATATGGATAGAGCTAGGTCTAGGCTCCAGTCTACTATAGTCTATGTTAGCTATATGGATAGAGCTAGGTCTAGGCTCCAGTCTACTATAGTCTATGTTGGCTATATGGATAGAGCTAGGTCTAGGCTCCAGTCTACTATAGTCTATGTTGGCTATATGGATAGAGCTAGGTCTAGGCTCCAGTCTACTATAGTCTATGTTGGCTATATGGATAGAGATAGATCTAGGCTCCAGTCTACTATAGTCTATGTTGGCTATATGGATAGAGCTAGGTCTAGGCTCCAGTCTACTATAGTCTATGTTGGCTATATGGATAGAGCTAGATCTAGGCTCCAGTCTACTATAGTCTATGTTGGCTATATGGATAGAGCTTGGTCTAGGCTCCAGTCTACTATAGTCTATGTTGGCTATATGGATAGAGCTAGGTCTAGGCTCCAGTCTACTATAGTCTATGTTAGCTATATGGATAGAGCTAGGTCTAGGCTCCAGTCTACTATAGTCTATGTTGGCTATATGGATAGAGATAGATCTAGGCTCCAGTCTACTATAGTCTATGTTGGCTATATGGATAGAGCTAGGTCTAGGCTCCAGTCTACTATAGTCTATGTTGGCTATATGGATAGAGCTAGGTCTAGGCTCCAGTCTACTATAGTCTATGTTGGCTATATGGATAGAGCTAGGTCTAGGCTCCAGTCTACTATAGTCTCAAATAACAGTCTTTTAGGGAGAGACTTTTTCTCTAAATTGACCTAGTGTCGTAAACAATGTGCTTATTTATGGTTGGTACATTTAACAGCCTAGTAAACACAACAAAAGAGTTTGTTGGGCTTTTGTATTGAAGCTAATGCCTCTGTGGACACAGAGGTTCTAAGTACAGTAGACAAGGCCCAAAACAATTAGCGTTCTTCTCTTCTTAAGCACCTACACTGTTAAATCCTCAGTGTAGATGAACAAACAACCCTTTCTTTTTTATCTAAGAATTCCTTTAAGCTTTTATTTCCTCACCACATCACTCAGTGGATTAAACAAGGCAATTACCATGCTTGGATAGTGTAAAGAAGTGGAATGAATGTTATGTCCAACGCGTTCTGCTCAAAGCCCTTTGCTGTTAATCCAAGGGTAAGACCAGATATTTGCGGAGAGAAAAAGCTCTCTTAACGCATCATCTTACACGAGCTAAGTAATAATAATAAATAAATAACAATAGTAACCATGGCTCCCCCAAGTTTCTGCTGATACAAGGCAGCACTGTGGGGCTTGCAGCAGCATTTGCTCAACTGCGCTCCGTACTACAGACAATGCAACATTTTTTTAATCACGACACGGTCACATTGGTGGTAGTGGTGTGATTTAAACCCACACCCACTTCTGAAGAGACTGTCATTGGTGGGATTTGAACCCACAACCACCTCTGAAGAGACTGTTATTGTTTGGGATTTGAACCCATAACCACTTCTGAAGAGACTGTTATTGGGTGGGATTTGAACTCACAACCACCTCTGAAGAGACTGTTATTGGTTGGGATTTAAACCCACCTCTGGAGAGACTGTCATTGGTTGGGATTTAAACCCACACCCACTTCTGAAGAGACTGTCATTGGGTGGGATTTGAAACCAGAGCTACCTCTGAGGACACTGTCATTATATGGGATTTGAACTCACAGCCACCTCTGAAGAGACTGTTATTGCTGTGATGTAGTGAGATTATAGATTCTCCTGGCTTCCTCTTTATGTCTCGACAACCACCTGTGGATTTAGAACTAAATATTAAACATGATTGAACAGAATGTTCAGAATCACATCCTATTCCAGAATGACTTTGGTTCACACTAAATTATAAAAAAGGAATACTTCTCCAGTTGTTAGATATGATTTCCTTTCCCCCAGGTATTCATTGTGGACTCTGTGCTGATAAGGGCCTATTGTGGGCTAGCTGAAGGACTGATGCACCCTGGGTACCTGCGGGGTGGGGGTGAGATTAGAAAATGTGTTCCAAATGCAACCCTATTCCCTAAATAGTGCGGCTCTGGTAAAAAAAAAAGAAAAGAAAGTAGTGCACTATATAGGAAAAGCTCTGGTCTAAAGTAGTGCACTATATAGGGAATAGGGCTCTGGTCTAAAGTAGTGCACTATATAGGGAATAGGGCTCTGGTCTAAAGTAGTGCACTATATAGGGAAAAGCTCTGGTCTAAAGTAGTGCACTATATAGGGAATAGGGCTCTGGTCTAAAGTAGTGCACTATATAGGGAATAGGGTGCCATTTGGGAGGCAATCCCAGCTTTCTGTTTCAGGCCTGTAAACCTCACAAGGTCATATCATACTCTGAGAGGACACATTTGGATTGACTCTGTGCCATGGGCTATCTGGGATCTTCTTATTACCCCGAGTATTACCCTGAGTATTACCTCTAGTATTACCTCTGGTATTACCTCTAGTATTACCTCTAGTATTACCCGGAGTATTACCCCGAGTATTACCCCGAGTATTACCTCTAGTATTACCTCTAGTATTACCTCTAGTATTACCTCTAGTATTGCTTCTAGTATTACCTCTGGTATTACCCCGAGTATTACCTCTAGTATTGCCTCTAGTATTCCCTCTAGTATTACCTCTAGTATTCCCTCTAGTTTTCCCTCTAGTATTACCCTGAGTATTGCCTCTAGTATTGCCTCTAGTATTGCCTCTAGTATTGCCTCTAGTATTACCTCTAGTATTCCCTCTAGTATTACCCTGAGTATTACCCTGAGTATTACCTCTAGTATTACCTCTAGTATTGCCTCTAGTAGTACCTCTAGTATTCACTCTAGTATTCCTTCTAGTATTGCCTCTAGTATTGCCTCTAGTATTGCCTCTAGTTTTTCCCTGATTATTCCCTCTAGTATTGCCTCTAGTATTGCCTCTAGTATTGCCACTAGTTTTTCTTTGCCTCTAGTATTGCCTCTAGTATTGCCTCTAGTATTGCCTCTAGTATTGCCTCCAGTATTGCCTCCAGTATTGCCTCTAGTATTGCCTCTAGTTTTACCTCTAGTATTGCCTCTAGTATTGCCTCTAGTATTGCAATACTCTAGTATTGCCTCTAGTATTGCAATACTCTAGTATTGCCTCTAGTATTGCCTCTAGTATTACCTCTAGTATTACCCCAGGAATTACCTCTAGTATTGCCTCTAGTATTGCCTCTCGTATTGCCTATAGTATTACCCTGAGTGTTGCCTCTAGTGTTGCCTCTAGTGTTGCCTCTAGTGTTCCCTCTAGTATTGCCTCTAGTATTCCCTCTAGTATTGCCTCTAGTATTACCCTGATTATTTCCTCCAGTATTGCCTCTAGTATTGCCTCTAGTATTGCCTCCAGTATTGCCTCTAGTATTACCTCTAGTATTCCCTCTAGTATTACCTCTAGTTTTACCTCTAGTATTGCCTCTAGTATTGCCTCTAGTATTGCCTCTAGTATTTCCTCCAGTATTGCCTACAGTATTGCCTCCAGTATTGCCTCTCTTATTGCCTATAGTATTACCCTGAGTGTTGCCTCTAGTGTTGCCTCTAGTGTTGCCTCTAGTGTTGCCTCTAGTGTTCCCTCTAGTATTCCCTCTAGTATTGCCTCTAGTATTCCCTCTAGTATTGCCTCTAGTATTACCCTGATTATTTCCTCCAGTATTGCCTCTAGTATTGCCTCTAGTATTGCCTCCAGTATTGCCTCTAGTATTGCCTCTAGTATTCCCTCTAGTATTACCTCTAGTTTTACCTCTAGTATTGCCTCTAGTATTGCCTCTAGTATTGCCTCTAGTATTTCCTCCAGTATTGCCTACAGTATTGCCTCCAGTATTGCCTATAGTATTACCCTGAGTGTTGCCTCTGGTGTTGCCTCTAGTGTTGCCTCTAGTGTTGCCTCTAGTATTCCCTCTAGTTTTCCCTCTAGTATTGCCTCTAGTATTGCATCTAGTATTGCCTCTAGAATTGCCTCTAGTATTGCCTCTAGTATTGCCTCTAATATTACCCTGATTATTTCCTCTAGTATTGCCTCCAGTATTGCCTCTAGTATTGCCTCTAGTATTCCCTCTAGTATTACCTCTAGTTTTACCTCTAGTATTGCCTCTAGTATTGCCTCTAGTATTGCAATACTCTAGTATTGCCTCTAGTATTGCCTCTAGTATTACCTCTAGTATTACCCCAGGAATTACCTCTAGTATTGCCTCTAGTATTGCCTCTCGTATTGCCTATAGTATTACCCTGAGTGTTGCCTCTAGTGTTGCCTCTAGTGTTGCCTCTAGTGTTGCCTCTAGTGTTCCCTCTAGTATTGCCTCTAGTATTCCCTCTAGTATTGCCTCTAGTATTACCCTGATTATTTCCTCCAGTATTGCCTCTAGTATTGCCTCTAGTATTGCCTCCAGTATTGCCTCTAGTATTACCTCTAGTATTCCCTCTAGTATTACCTCTAGTTTTACCTCTAGTATTGCCTCTAGTATTGCCTCTAGTATTGCCTCTAGTATTTCCTCCAGTATTGCCTACAGTATTGCCTCCAGTATTGCCTCTCTTATTGCCTATAGTATTACCCTGAGTGTTGCCTCTAGTGTTGCCTCTAGTGTTGCCTCTAGTGTTGCCTCTAGTGTTCACTCTAGTATTCCCTCTAGTATTGCCTCTAGTATTCCCTCTAGTATTGCCTCTAGTAATTACCCTGATTATTTCCTCCAGTATTGCCTCTAGTATTGCCTCTAGTATTGCCTCCAGTATTGCCTCTAGTATTGCCTCTAGTATTCCCTCTAGTATTACCTCTAGTTTTACCTCTAGTATTGCCTCTAGTATTGCCTCTAGTATTGCCTCTAGTATTACCCTGAGTATTACCCTGAGTATAACCTCTAGTATTACCTCTAGTATTCACTCTAGTATTCCCTCTAGTATTGCCTCTAGTATTGCCTCTAGTATTGCCTCTAGTTTTTCCCTGATTATTTCCTCCAGTATTGCCTCTAGTATTGCCTCTAGTATTGCCTCTAGTATTGCCTCTAGTATTCCCTCTAGTATTACCTCTAGTTTTACCTCTAGTATTGCCTCTAGTATTGCCTCTAGTATTGCCTCTAGTATTTCCTCCAGTATTGCCTACTCAGTATTGCCTCTCCAGTATTGCCTCTCTTATTGCCTATAGTATTACCCTGAGTGTTGCCTCTAGTGTTGCCTCTAGTGTTGCCTCTAGTGTTGCTTCTAGTATTCCTCTAGTTTTCCTCTAGTATTGCCTCTAGTATTGCCTCTAGTATTGCCTCTAGAATTGCCTCTAGTATTGCCTCCAGTATTGCCTCTCTTTTGCCTATAGTATTACCCTGAGTGTTGCCTCTAGTGTTGCCTCTAGTGTTGCCTCTAGTGTTGCCTCTAGTATTCCTCTAGTTTTCCCTCTAGTATTGCCTCTAGTATTGCCTCTAGTATTGCCTCTAGAATTGCCTCTAGTATTGCCTCTAGTATTGCCTCTAATATTACCCTGATTATTTCCTCTAGTATTGCCTCTTGTTTTCCCTCTAGTATTGCCTCTAGTTTTCCCTCTAGAATTACCTCTAGTATTCCCTCTAGTTTTCCTCTAGTATTGCCTCTAGTATTCCCTCTAGTATTACCTCTAGTATTCCCTCTAGTATTACCTCTGAGTATTACCTCTAGTTATTGCCTCTAGTATTACCTCTAGTATTGCCTCTAGTATTACCTCTAGTATTCACTCTAGTATTCCCTCTAGTATTGCCTCTAGTATTGCCTCTAGTATTGCCTCTAGTTTTTCCCTGATTATTCCCTCTAGTATTGCCTCTAGTATTGCCTCTAGTATTGCCTCTAGTATTGCCACTAGTTTTTCTTTGCCTCTAGTATTACCTCTAGTATTGCCTTTAGTATTGCCTCTAGTATTCCCTCTAGTATTGCCTGTAGTATTACCCTGATTATTTCCTCCAGTATTGCCTCTAGTATTGCCTCCAGTATTGCCTCCAGTATTGCCTCTAGTATTGCCTCTAGTATTCCCTCTAGTATTCCCTCTAGTATTGCCTCTAGTATTGCCTCTACTATTGCCTCTAGTTTTTCCCTGATTATTCCCTCTAGTATTGCCTCTAGTATTGCCTCTAGTATTGCCTCTAGTTTTTCCCTGATTATTTCCTCCAGTATTGCCTCTAGTATTGCCTCTAGTATTGCCTCTAGCATTGCCTCTAGTATTCCCTCTAGTATTACCTCTAGTTTTACCTCTAGTATTGCCTCTAGTATTGCCTCTAGTATTTCCTCCAGTATTGCCTACAGTATTGCCTCTCTTATTGCCTATAGTATTACCCTGAGTGTTGCCTCTAGTGTTGCCTCTAGTGTTGCCTCTAGTGTTGCTTCTAGTATTCCCTCTAGTTTTCCCTCTAGTATTGCCTCTAGTATTGCCTCTAGTATTGCCTCTAGAATTGCCTCTAGTATTGCCTCCAGTATTGCCTCTCTTTTTGCCTATAGTATTACCCTGAGTGTTGCCTCTAGTGTTGCCTCTAGTGTTGCCTCTAGTGTTGCCTCTAGTATTCCCTCTAGTTTTCCCTCTAGTATTGCCTCTAGTATTGCCTCTAGAATTGCCTCTAGTATTGCCTCTAGTATTGCCTCTAATATTACCCTGATTATTTCCTCTAGTATTGCCTCTTGTTTTCCCTCTAGTATTGCCTCTAGTTTTCCCTCTAGTGTTACCTCTAGTATTCCCTCTAGTTTTCCCTCTAGTATTGCCTCTAGTATTCCTCTAGTATTACCTCTAGTATTCCTCTAGTATTACCCTGAGTATTACCTCTATTATTGCCTCTAGTATTACCTCTAGTATTGCCTCTAGTATTACCTCTAGTATTCCTCTAGTATTCCTCTAGTATTGCCTCTAGTATTGCCTCTAGTATTCCCTCTAGTATTGCCTGTAGTATTACCCTGATTATTTCCTCCAGTATTGCCTCTAGTATTGCCTCTAGTATTGCCTCTAGTATTGCCTCTAGTATTCCCTCTAGTATTCCTCTAGTATTGCCTCTAGTATTGCCTCTACTATTGCCTCTAGTTTTTCCCTGATTATTCCCTCTAGTATTGCCTCTAGTATTGCCTCTAGTATTGCCTCTAGTTTTTCCCTGATTATTTCCTCCAGTATTGCCTCTAGTATTGCCTCTAGTATTCCCTCTAGCATTGCCTCTAGTATTCCCTCTAGTATTACCTCTAGTATTGCCTCTAGTATTGCCTCTAGTATTGCCTCTAGTTTTTCCCTGATTATTTCCTCCAGTATTGCCTCTAGTATTGCCTCTAGTATTGCCTCTAGCATTGCCTCTAGTATTCCCTCTAGTATTACCTCTAGTTTTACCTCTAGTATTGCCTCTAGTATTGCCTCTAGTATTGCCTCTAGTATTTCCTCCAGTATTGCCTAGTATTGCCTCCAGTATTGCCTCTTATTGCCTATAGTATTACCCTGAGTGTTGCCTCTAGTGTTGCCTCTAGTGTTGCCTTCTAGTATTCCCTAGTTTTCCCTCTAGTATTGCCTCTAGTATTGCCTCTAGTATTGCCTCTAGAATTGCCTCTAGTATTGCCTCCAGTATTGCCTCTTTTGCCTATAGTATTACCCTGAGTGTTGCCTCTAGTGTTGCCTCTAGTGTTGCCTCTAGTGTTGCCTCTAGTATTTCCCTCTAGTTTTCCCTCTAGTATTGCCTCTAGTATTGCCTCTAGTATTGCCTCTAGAATTGCTCTAGTATTGCCTCTAGTATTACCTCTAGTTTTACCTCTAGTATTGCCTCTAGTATTGCCTCTAGTATTGCCTCTAGTATTTCCTCCAGTATTGCCTACAGTATTGCCTCCAGTATTGCCTCTTATTGCCTATAGTATTACCCTGAGTGTTGCCTCTAGTGTTGCCTCTAGTGTTGCCTCTAGTGTTGCTTCTAGTATTCCCTCTAGTTTTCCTCTAGTATTGCCTCTAGTATTGCCTCTAGTATTGCCTCTAGAATTGCCTCTAGTATTGCCTCCAGTATTGCCTCTCTTTTTGCCTATAGTATTACCCTGAGTGTTGCCTCTAGTGTTGCCTCTAGTGTTGCCTCTATTGTTGCCTCTAGTATTCCCTCTAGTTTTCCCTCTAGTATTGCCTCTAGTATTGCCTCTAGTATTGCCTCTAGAATTGCCTCTAGTATTGCCTCTAGTATTGCCTCTAATATTACCCTGATTATTTCCTCTAGTATTGCCTCTTGTTTTCCCTCTAGTATTGCCTCTAGTTTTCCCTCTAGTGTTACCTCTAGTATTCCCTCTAGTATTACCCTGAGTATTACCTCTATTATTGCCTCTAGTATTACCTCTAGTATTGCCTCTAGTATTACCTCTAGTATTCACTCTAGTATTCCCTCTAGTATTGCCTCTAGTATTGCCTCTAGTATTCCCTCTAGTATTGCCTGTAGTATTACCCTGATTATTTCCTCCAGTATTGCCTCTAGTATTGCCTCCAGTATTGCCTCCAGTATTGCCTCTAGTATTGCCTCTAGTATTCCCTCTAGTATTCCCTCTAGTATTGCCTCTAGTATTGCCTCTACTATTGCCTCTAGTTTTTCCCTGATTATTCCCTCTAGTATTGCCTCTAGTATTGCCTCTAGTATTGCCTCTAGTTTTTCCCTGATTATTTCCTCCAGTATTGCCTCTAGTATTGCCTCTAGTATTGCCTATAGCATTGCCTCTAGTATTCCCTCTAGTATTACCTCTAGTATTGCCTCTAGTATTGCCTCTAGTATTGCCTCTAGTTTTTCCCTGATTATTTCCTCCAGTTTTCCCTCTAGTATTGCCTCTAGTATTGCCTCTAGAATTGCCTCTAGTATTGCCTCTAGTATTGCCTCTAATATTACCCTGATTATTTCCTCTAGTATTGCCTCTTGTTTTCCCTCTAGTATTGCCTCTAGTTTTCCTCTAGTGTTGCCTCTAGTATTCCTTTTCCCTCTAGTATTGCCTCTAGTATTCCCTCTAGTATTACCTCTAGTATTCCCTCTAGTATTACCCTGAGTATTACCTCTATTATTGCCTCTAGTATTACCTCTAGTATTGCCTCTAGTATTACCTCTAGTATTCACTCTAGTATTCCCTCTAGTATTGCCTCTAGTATTGCCTCTAGTATTCCCTCTAGTATTGCCTGTAGTATTACCCTGATTATTTCCTCCAGTATTGCCTCTAGTATTGCCTCCAGTATTGCCTCCAGTATTGCCTCTAGTATTGCCTCTAGTATTCCCTCTAGTATTCCCTCTAGTATTGCCTCTAGTATTGCCTCTACTATTGCCTCTAGTTTTTCCCTCATTTATTCCTCTAGTATTGCCTCTAGTATTGCCTCTAGTATTGCCTCTAGTTTTTCCCTGATTATTTCCTCCAGTATTGCCTCTAGTATTGCCTCTAGTATTCCCTCTAGCATTGCCTCTAGTATTCCCTCTAGTATTACCTCTAGTATTGCCTCTAGTATTGCCTCTAGTATTGCCTCTAGTTTTTCCCTGATTATTTCCTCCAGTATTGCCTCTAGTATTGCCTCTAGTATTGCCTCTAGCATTGCCTCTAGTATTCCCTCTAGTATTACCTCTAGTTTTACCTCTAGTGTTGCTTCTAGTATTCCCTCTAGTTTTCCCTCTAGTATTGCCTCTAGTATTGCCTCTAGTATTGCCTCTAGAATTGCCTCTAGTATTGCCTCCAGTATTGCCTCTCTTTTTGCCTATAGTATTACCCTGAGTGTTGCCTCTAGTGTTGCCTCTAGTGTTGCCTCTAGTATTGTTTTCCTCTAGTATTGCCTCTAGTATTGCCTCTAGTATTGCCTCTAGTATTGCCTCTAGTATTGCCTCTAGTATTACCTCTAGTTTTACCTCTAGTATTGCCTCTAGTATTGCCTCTAGTATTGCCTCTAGTATTTCCTCCAGTATTGCCTCAGTATTGCCTCCAGTATTGCCTCTATTGCCTATTATTACCCTGAGTGTTGCCTCTAGTGTTGCCTCTAGTGTTGCCTCTAGTGTTGCCTAGTATTCCCTCTAGTTTTCCCTCTAGTATTGCCTCTAGTATTGCCTCTAGTATTGCCTCTAGAATTGCCTCTAGTATTGCCTCCAGTATTGCCTCTCTTTTTGCCTATAGTATTACCCTGAGTGTTGCCTCTAGTGTTGCCTCTAGTGTTGCCTCTAGTGTTGCCTCTAGTATTCCCTCTAGTTTTCCCTCTAGTATTGCCTCTAGTATTGCCTCTAGTATTGCCTCTAGAATTGCCTCTAGTATTGCCTCTAGTATTGCCTCTAATATTACCCTGATTATTTCCTCTAGTATTGCCTCTTGTTTTCCCTCTAGTATTGCCTCTAGTTTTCCCTCTAGTGTTACCTCTAGTATTCCCTCTAGTTTTCCTCTAGTATTGCCTCTAGTATTCCTCTAGTATTACCTCTAGTATTCCTCTAGTATTACCCTGAGTATTACCTCTAGTATTGCCTCTAGTATTACCTCTAGTATTGCCTCTAGTATTACCTCTAGTATTCACTCTAGTATTCCTCTAGTATTGCCTCTAGTATTGCCTCTAGTATTCCCTCTAGTATTGCCTGTAGTATTACCCTGATTATTTCCTCCAGTATTGCCTCTAGTATTGCCTCCAGTATTGCCTCCAGTATTGCCTCTAGTATTGCCTCTAGTATTCCCTCTAGTATTCCCTCTAGTATTGCCTCTAGTATTGCCTCTACTATTGCCTCTAGTTTTTCCCTGATTATTCCCTCTAGTATTGCCTCTAGTATTGCCTCTAGTATTGCCTCTAGTTTTTCCCTGATTATTTCCTCCAGTATTGCCTCTAGTATTGCCTCTAGTATTGCCTCTAGCATTGCCTCTAGTATTCCCTCTAGTATTACCTCTAGTATTGCCTCTAGTATTGCCTCTAGTATTGCCTCTAGTTTTTCCCTGATTATTTCCTCCAGTATTGCCTCTAGTATTGCCTCTAGTATTGCCTCTAGTATTGCCTCTAGTATTCCCTCTAGTATTACCTCTAGTTTTACCTCTAGTATTGCCTCTAGTATTGCCTCTAGTATTGCCTCTAGTATTTCCTCCAGTATTGCCTACAGTATTGCCTCCAGTATTGCCTCTCTTATTGCCTATAGTATTACCCTGAGTGTTGCCTCTAGTGTTGCCTCTAGTGTTGCCTCTAGTGTTGCTTCTAGTATTCCCTCTAGTTTTCCCTCTAGTATTGCCTCTAGTATTGCCTCTAGTATTGCCTCTAGAATTGCCTCTAGTATTGCCTCCAGTATTGCCTCTCTTTTTGCCTATAGTATTACCCTGAGTGTTGCCTCTAGTGTTGCCTCTAGTGTTGCCTCTAGTGTTGCCTCTAGTATTCCCTCTAGTTTTCCCTCTAGTATTGCCTCTAGTATTGCCTCTAGTATTGCCTCTAGAATTGCCTCTAGTATTGCCTCTAGTATTACCTCTAGTTTTACCTCTAGTATTGCCTCTAGTATTGCCTCTAGTATTGCCTCTAGTATTTCCTCCAGTATTGCCTACAGTATTGCCTCCAGTATTGCCTCTCTTATTGCCTATAGTATTACCCTGAGTGTTGCCTCTAGTGTTGCCTCTAGTGTTGCCTCTAGTGTTGCTTCTAGTATTCCCTCTAGTTTTCCCTCTAGTATTGCCTCTAGTATTGCCTCTAGTATTGCCTCTAGAATTGCCTCTAGTATTGCCTCCAGTATTGCCTCTCTTTTTGCCTATAGTATTACCCTGAGTGTTGCCTCAGTGTTGCCTCTAGTGTTGCCTCTAGTGTTGCCTCTAGTATTCCCTCTAGTTTTCCCTCTATTATTGCCTCTAGTATTGCCTCTAGTATTGCCTCTAGAATTGCCTCTAGTATTGCCTCTAGTATTGCCTCTAATATTACCCTGATTATTTCCTCTAGTATTGCCTTTTGTTTTCCCTCTAGTATTGCCTCTAGTTTTCCCTCTAGTGTTACCTCTAGTATTCCCTCTAGTTTTCCCTCTAGTATTGCCTCTAGTATTCCCTCTAGTATTACCTCTAGTATTCCCTCTAGTATTACCTCTAGTATTACCTCTATTATTGCCTCTAGTATTACCTCTAGTATTGCCTCTAGTATTACCTCTAGTATTCACTCTAGTATTCCCTCTAGTATTGCCTCTAGTATTGCCTCTAGTATTCCCTCTAGTATTGCCTGTAGAATTACCCTGATTATTTCCTCCAGTATTGCCTCTAGTATTGCCTCCAGTATTGCCTCCAGTATTGCCTCTAGTATTGCCTCTAGTATTCCCTCTAGTATTCCCTCTAGTATTGCCTCTAGTATTGCCTCTACTATTGCCTCTAGTTTTTCCCTGATTATTCCCTCTAGTATTGCCTCTAGTATTGCCTCTAGTTTTTCCCTGATTATTTCCTCCAGTATTGCCTCTAGTATTGCCTCTAGTATTGCCTCTAGCATTGCCTCTAGTATTCCCTCTAGTATTACCTCTAGTTTTACCTCTAGTATTGCCTCTAGTATTGCCTCTAGTATTGCCTCTAGTATTTCCTCCAGTATTGCCTACAGTATTGCCTCCAGTATTGCCTCTCTTATTGCCTATAGTATTACCCTGAGTGTTGCCTCTAGTGTTGCCTCTAGTGTTGCCTCTAGTGTTGCTTCTAGTATTCCCTCTAGTTTTCCCTCTAGTATTGCCTCTAGTATTGCCTCTAGTATTGCCTCTAGAATTGCCTCTAGTATTGCCTCCAGTATTGCCTCTCTTTTTGCCTATAGTATTACCCTGAGTGTTGCCTCTAGTGTTGCCTCTAGTGTTGCCTCTAGTGTTGCCTCTAGTATTCCCTCTAGTTTTCCCTCTAGTATTGCCTCTAGTATTGCCTCTAGTATTGCCTCTAGAATTGCCTCTAGTATTGCCTCTAGTATTGCCTCTAATATTACCCTGATTATTTCCTCTAGTATTGCCTCTTGTTTTCCCTCTAGTATTGCCTCTAGTTTTCCCTCTAGTATTACCTCTAGTATTCCCTCTAGTTTTCCCTCTAGTATTGCCTCTAGTATTCCCTCTAGTATTACCTCTAGTATTCCCTCTAGTATTACCCTGAGTATTACCTCTATTATTGCCTCTAGTATTACCTCTAGTATTGCCTCTAGTATTACCTCTAGTATTCACTCTAGTATTCCCTCTAGTATTGCCTCTAGTATTGCCTCTAGTATTGCCTCTAGTTTTTCCCTGATTATTCCCTCTAGTATTGCCTCTAGTATTGCCTCTAGTATTGCCTCTAGTATTGCCACTAGTTTTTCTTTGCCTCTAGTATTACCTCTAGTATTGCCTCTAGTATTGCCTCTAGTATTCCCTCTAGTATTGCCTGTAGTATTACCCTGATTATTTCCTCCAGTATTGCCTCTAGTATTGCCTCCAGTATTGCCTCCAGTATTGCCTCTAGTATTGCCTCTAGTATTCCCTAGTATTCCTCTAGTATTCCTCTAGTATTGCCTCTAGTATTGCCTCTACTATTGCCTCTAGTTTTTCCCTGATTATTCCCTCTAGTATTGCCTCTAGTATTGCCTCTAGCATTGCCTATAGTATTGCCACTAGTTTTTCTTTGCCTCTAGTATTACCTCTAGTATTGCCTCTAGTATTGCCTCTAGTATTCCCTCTAGTATTGCCTCTAGTATTACCCTGATTATTTCCTCCAGTATTGCCTCTAGTATTGCCTCCAGTATTGCCTCCAGTATTGCCTCTAGTATTGCCTCTAGTATTGCCTCTAGTATTGCCTCTAGTATTACCTCTAGTATTACCTCTAGTATTGCCTCTAGTATTGCCTCTAGTATTGCCTCTAGTATTGCCTCTAGTATTACCTCTAGTATTACCCCAGGAATTACCTCTAGTATTGCCTCTAGTATTGCCTCTCGTATTGCCTATAGTATTACCCTGAGTGTTGCCTCTAGTGTTGCCTCTAGTGTTGCCTCTAGTGTTGCCTCTAGTGTTCACTCTAGTGTTCCCTCTAGTATTCCCTCTAGTATTGCCTCTAGTATTGCCTCTAGTATTGCCTCTAGTTTTTCCCTGATTATTCCCTCTAGTATTGCCTCTAGTATTGCCTCCAGTATTGCCTCTAGTATTACCTCTAGTTTTACCTCTAGTATTGCCTCTAGTATTGCCTCTAGTATTGCCTCTAGTATTTCCTCCAGTATTGCCTACAGTATTGACTCCAGTATTGCCTCTCTTTTTGCCTATAGTATTACCCTGAGTGTTGCCTCTAGTGTTGCCTCTAGTGTTGCCTCTAGTGTTGCCTCTAGTATTCCCTCTAGTTTTCCCTCTAGTATTGCCTCTAGTATTGCCTGTAGTATTGCCTCTAGAATTGCCTCTAGTATTGCCTCTAGTATTACCTCTAGTTTTACCTCTAGTATTGCCTCTAGTATTGCCTCTAGTATTGCCTCTAGTATTTCCTCCAGTATTGCCTACAGTATTGCCTCCAGTATTGCCTCTAGTATTGCCTATAGTATTACCCTGAGTGTTGCCTCTAGTGTTGCCTCTAGTGTTGCCTCTAGTGTTGCCTCTAGTATTCCCTCTAGTTTTCTCTAGTATTGCCTCTAGTATTGCCTCTAGTATTGCCTCTAGAATTGCCTCTAGTATTGCCTCCAGTATTGCCTCTCTTTTTGCCTATAGTATTACCCTGAGTGTTGCCTCAGTGTTGCCTCTAGTGTTGCCTCTAGTGTTGCCTCTAGTATTCCCTCTAGTTTTCCCTCTATTATTGCCTCTAGTATTGCCTCTAGTATTGCCTCTAGAATTGCCTCTAGTATTGCCTCTAGTATTGCCTCTAATATTACCCTGATTATTTCCTCTAGTATTGCCTCTTGTTTTCCCTCTAGTATTGCCTCTAGTTTTCCCTCTAGTGTTACCTCTAGTATTCCCTCTAGTTTTCCCTCTAGTATTGCCTCTAGTATTCCCTCTAGTATTACCTCTAGTATTCCCTCTAGTATTACCCTGAGTATTACCTCTATTATTGCCTCTAGTATTACCTCTAGTATTGCCTCTAGTATTACCTCTAGTATTCACTCTAGTATTCCCTCTAGTATTGCCTCTAGTATTGCCTCTAGTATTCCCTCTAGTATTGCCTGTAGAATTACCCTGATTATTTCCTCCAGTATTGCCTCTAGTATTGCCTCCAGTATTGCCTCCAGTATTGCCTCTAGTATTGCCTCTAGTATTCCCTCTAGTATTCCCTCTAGTATTGCCTCTAGTATTGCCTCTACTATTGCCTCTAGTTTTTCCCTGATTATTCCCTCTAGTATTGCCTCTAGTATTGCCTCTAGTTTTTCCCTGATTATTTCCTCCAGTATTGCCTCTAGTATTGCCTCTAGTATTGCCTCTAGCATTGCCTCTAGTATTCCCTCTAGTATTACCTCTAGTTTTACCTCTAGTATTGCCTCTAGTATTGCCTCTAGTATTGCCTCTAGTATTTCCTCCAGTATTGCCTACAGTATTGCCTCCAGTATTGCCTCTCTTATTGCCTATAGTATTACCCTGAGTGTTGCCTCTAGTGTTGCCTCTAGTGTTGCCTCTAGTGTTGCTTCTAGTATTCCCTCTAGTTTTCCCTCTAGTATTGCCTCTAGTATTGCCTCTAGTATTGCCTCTAGAATTGCCTCTAGTATTGCCTCCAGTATTGCCTCTCTTTTTGCCTATAGTATTACCCTGAGTGTTGCCTCTAGTGTTGCCTCTAGTGTTGCCTCTAGTGTTGCCTCTAGTATTCCCTCTAGTTTTCCCTCTAGTATTGCCTCTAGTATTGCCTCTAGTATTGCCTCTAGAATTGCCTCTAGTATTGCCTCTAGTATTGCCTCTAATATTACCCTGATTATTTCCTCTAGTATTGCCTCTAGTTTTCCCTCTAGTATTGCCTCTAGTTTTCCCTCTAGTATTGCCTCTAGTATTCCCTCTAGTTTTCCTCTAGTATTGCCTCTAGTATTCCTCTAGTATTACCTCTAGTATTCCCTCTAGTATTACCCTGAGTATTACCTCTATTATTGCCTCTAGTATTACCTCTAGTATTGCCTCTAGTATTACCTCTAGTATTCACTCTAGTATTCCTCTAGTATTGCCTCTAGTATTGCCTCTAGTATTGCCTCTAGTTTTCCTCTGATTATTCCCTAGTATTGCCTCTAGTATTGCCTCTAGTATTGCCTCTAGTATTGCCACTAGTTTTTCTTTGCCTCTAGTATTACCTCTAGTATTGCCTCTAGTATTGCCTCTAGTATTCCCTCTAGTATTGCCTGTAGTATTACCCTGATTATTTCCTCCAGTATTGCCTCTAGTATTGCCTCCAGTATTGCCTCCAGTATTGCCTCTAGTATTGCCTCTAGTATTCCCTCTAGTATTCCCTCTAGTATTGCCTCTAGTATTGCCTCTACTATTGCCTCTAGTTTTTCCCTGATTATTCCCTCTAGTATTGCCTCTAGTATTGCCTCTAGTATTGCCTATAGTATTGCCACTAGTTTTTCTTTGCCTCTAGTATTACCTCTAGTATTGCCTCTAGTATTGCCTCTAGTATTCCCTCTAGTATTGCCTCTAGTATTACCCTGATTATTTCCTCCAGTATTGCCTCTAGTATTGCCTCCAGTATTGCCTCCAGTATTGCCTCTAGTATTGCCTCTAGTATTCCCTCTAGTATTACCTCTAGTTTTACCTCTAGTATTGCCTCTAGTATTGCCTCTAGTATTGCAATACTCTAGTATTGCCTCTAGTATTGCCTCTAGTATTACCTCTAGTATTACCCCAGGAATTACCTCTAGTATTGCCTCTAGTATTGCCTCTCGTATTGCCTATAGTATTACCTCTAGTATTACCCCAGGAATTACCTCTAGTATTGCCTCTAGTATTGCCTCTCGTATTGCCTATAGTATTACCCTGAGTGTTGCCTCTAGTGTTGCCTCTAGTGTTGCCTCTAGTGTTGCCTCTAGTGTTCCCTCTAGTGTTCCCTCTAGTATTCCCTCTAGTATTGCCTCTAGTATTGCCTCTAGTATTGCCTCTAGTTTTTCCCTGATTATTCCCTCAGTATTGCCTCTAGTATTGCCTCCAGTATTGCCTCTAGTATTACCTCTAGTTTTACCTCTAGTATTGCCTCTAGTATTGCCTCTAGTATTGCCTCTAGTATTTCCTCCAGTATTGCCTACAGTATTGCCTCCAGTATTGCCTCTCTTATTGCCTATAGTATTACCCTGAGTGTTGCCTCTAGTGTTGCCTCTAGTGTTGCCTCTAGTGTTGCCTCTAGTATTCCCTCTAGTTTTCCCTCTAGTATTGCCTCTAGTATTGCCTCTAGTATTGCCTCTAGTATTGCCTCTGATTATTTCCTCTAGTATTGCCTCTAGTATTGCCTCTAGTATTGCCTCCAGTATTGCCTCTAGTATTGCCTCTAGTATTCCCTCTAGTATTACCTCTAGTTTTACCTCTAGTATTGCCTCTAGTATTGCCTCTAGTATTGCAATACTCTAGTATTGCCTCTAGTATTGCCTCTAGTATTACCTCTAGTATTACCCTGAGTATTACCTCTATTATTGCCTCTAGTATTACCTCTAGTATTGCCTCTAGTATTACCTCTAGTATTCACTCTAGTATTCCCTCTAGTATTGCCTCTAGTATTGCCTCTAGTATTGCCTCTAGTTTTTCCCTGATTATTCCCTCTAGTATTGCCTCTAGTATTGCCTCTAGTATTGCCTCTAGTATTGCCACTAGTTTTTCTTTGCCTCTAGTATTACCTCTAGTATTGCCTCTAGTATTGCCTCTAGTATTCCCTCTAGTATTGCCTGTAGTATTACCCTGATTATTTCCTCCAGTATTGCCTCTAGTATTGCCTCCAGTATTGCCTCCAGTATTGCCTCTAGTATTGCCTCTAGTATTCCCTCTAGTATTCCCTCTAGTATTGCCTCTAGTATTGCCTCTACTATTGCCTCTAGTTTTTCCCTGATTATTCCCTCTAGTATTGCCTCTAGTATTGCCTCTAGTATTGCCTATAGTATTGCCACTAGTTTTTCTTTGCCTCTAGTATTACCTCTAGTATTGCCTCTAGTATTGCCTCTAGTATTCCCTCTAGTATTGCCTCTAGTATTACCCTGATTATTTCCTCCAGTATTGCCTCTAGTATTGCCTCCAGTATTGCCTCCAGTATTGCCTCTAGTATTGCCTCTAGTATTCCCTCTAGTATTACCTCTAGTTTTACCTCTAGTATTGCCTCTAGTATTGCCTCTAGTATTGCCTCTAGTATTGCCTCTAGTATTGCCTCTAGTATTACCTCTAGTATTACCCCAGGAATTACCTCTAGTATTGCCTCTAGTATTGCCTCTCGTATTGCCTATAGTATTACCTCTAGTATTACCCCAGGAATTACCTCTAGTATTGCCTCTAGTATTGCCTCTCGTATTGCCTATAGTATTACCCTGAGTGTTGCCTCTAGTGTTGCCTCTAGTGTTGCCTCTAGTGTTGCCTCTAGTGTTCCCTCTAGTATTCCCTCTAGTATTGCCTCTAGTATTGCCTCTAGTATTGCCTCTAGTTTTTCCCTGATTATTCCCTCTAGTATTGCCTCTAGTATTGCCTCCAGTATTGCCTCTAGTATTGCCTCTAGTTTTACCTCTAGTATTGCCTCTAGTATTGCCTCTAGTATTGCCTCTAGTATTTCCTCCAGTATTGCCTACAGTATTGCCTCCAGTATTGCCTCTCTTATTGCCTATAGTATTACCTTGAGTGTTGCCTCTAGTGTTGCCTCTAGTGTTGCCTCTAGTGTTGCCTCTAGTATTCCCTCTAGTTTTCCCTCTAGTATTGCCTCTAGTATTGCATCTAGTATTGCCTCTAGAATTGCCTCTAGTATTGCCTCTAATATTACCCTGATTATTTCCTCTAGTATTGCCTCCAGTATTGCCTCTAGTATTGCCTCTAGTATTCCCTCTAGTATTACCTCTAGTTTTACCTCTAGTATTGCCTCTAGTATTGCCTCTAGTATTGCAGTATTGCTCTAGTATTGCCTCTAGTATTGCCTCTAGTATTACCTCTAGTATTACCCCTAGTATTTACCTCTAGTATTGCCTCTAGTATTGCCTCTCGTATTGCCTATAGTATTACCCTGAGTGTTGCCTCTAGTGTTGCCTCTAGTGTTCCCTCTAGTATTGCCTCTAGTATTCCCTCTAGTATTGCCTCTAGTATTACCCTGATTATTTCCTCCAGTATTGCCTCTAGTATTGCCTCTAGTATTGCCTCCAGTATTGCCTCTAGTATTACCTCTAGTATTCCCTCTAGTATTACCTCTAGTTTTACCTCTAGTATTGCCTCTAGTATTGCCTCTAGTATTGCCTCTAGTATTTCCTCCAGTATTGCCTACAGTATTGCCTCCAGTATTGCCTCTCTTATTGCCTATAGTATTACCCTGAGTGTTGCCTCTAGTGTTGCCTCTAGTGTTGCCTCTAGTATTCCCTCTAGTTTTCCCTCTAGTATTGCCTCTAGTATTGCCTCTAGTATTGCCTCTAGAATTGCCTCTAGTATTGCCTCTAGTATTGCCTCTAATATTACCCTGATTATTTCCTCTAGTATTGCCTCTTGTTTTCCCTCTAGTATTACCTCTAGTATTCCCTCTAGTTTTCCCTCTAGTATTGCCTCTAGTATTCCCTCTAGTATTACCTCTAGTATTCCCTCTAGTTTTACCCTGAGTATTACCTCTATTATTGCCTCTAGTATTACCTCTAGTATTGCCTCTAGTATTACCTCTAGTATTCACTCTAGTATTCCCTCTAGTATTGCCTCTAGTATTGCCTCTAGTTTTTCCCTGATTATTCCCTCTAGTATTGCCTCTAGTATTGCCTCTAGTATTGCCTCTAGTATTGCCACTAGTTTTTCTTTGCCTCTAGTATTACCTCTAGTATTGCCTCTAGTATTGCCTCTAGTATTCCCTCTAGTATTGCCTCTGAGTATTACCCTGATTATTTCCTCTAGTATTGCCTCTAGTATTGCCTCTAGTATTGCCTCCAGTATTGCCTCTAGTATTGCCTCTAGTATTCCTCTAGTATTGCCTCTAGTATTGCCTCTAGTATTGCCTCTAGTATTGCCTCTAGTATTGCCTCTTAGTATTGCCTCTAGTATTACCCTAGTATTACCCTGAGTATTGCCTCTAGTATTTTCCCTCTAGTATTCACTCTAGTATTCCCTAGTATTCCTAGTATTGCCTCTAGTATTGCCTCTAGTATTGCCTCTAGTTTTTCCCTGATTATTTCCTCCAGTATTGCCTCTAGTATTGCCTCTAGTATTGCCTCTAGCATTGCCTCTAGTATTCCCTCTAGTATTGCCTCTAGTATTACCTCTAGTATTCCCTCTAGATTTACCTCTAGTATTCCCTCTAGTATTACCCTGAGTATTACCCTGAGTATAACCTCTAGTATTACCTCTAGTATTGCCTCTAGTATTACCTCTAGTATTCACTCTAGTATTCCCTCTAGTATTGCCTCTAGTATTGCCTCTACTATTGCCTCTAGTTTTTCCCTGATTATTCCCTCTAGTATTGCCTCTAGTATTGCCTCTAGTATTGCCTATAGTATTGCCACTAGTTTTTCTTTGCCTCTAGTATTACCTCTAGTATTGCCTCTAGTATTGCCTCTAGTATTCCCTCTAGTATTGCCTCTAGTATTACCCTGATTATTTCCTCCAGTATTGCCTCTAGTATTGCCTCCAGTATTGCCTCCAGTATTGCCTCTAGTATTGCCTCTAGTATTCCCTCTAGTATTACCTCTAGTTTTACCTCTAGTATTGCCTCTAGTATTGCCTCTAGTATTGCAATACTCTAGTATTGCCTCTAGTATTGCCTCTAGTATTACCTCTAGTATTACCCCAGGAATTACCTCTAGTATTGCCTCTAGTATTGCCTCTCGTATTGCCTATAGTATTGCCTCTAGTTTTTCCCTGATTATTCCCTCTAGTATTGCCTCTAGTATTGCCTCTAGTATTGCCTCTAGTATTGCCACTAGTTTTTCTTTTGCCTCTAGTATTGCCTCTAGTATTGCCTCTAGTATTGCCTCTAGTATTCCCTCTAGTATTGCCTCTAGTATTACCCTGATTATTTCCTCCAGTATTGCCTCTAGTATTGCCTCTAGTATTCCCTCTAGTATTGCCTCTAGTATTGCCTCTAGTATTCCCTCTAGTATTCCCTCTAGTATTGCCTCTAGTATTGCCTCTAGTATTACCTCTAGTATTCCCTCTAGTATTACCTCTAGTATTGCCACTAGTATTGCCTCTAGTATTGCCTATAGTATTGCCACTAGTTTTTCCCTTTGCCTCTAGTATTGCCTCTAGTATTGCCTCTAGTATTGCCTCTAGTATTCCCTCTAGTATTCCTCTAGTATTACCCTGATTATTTCCTCCAGTATTGCCTCTAGTATTGCCTCTAGTATTGCCTCTAGTATTGCCTCTAGTATTGCCTCTAGTATTCCTCTAGTATTACCTCTAGTATTACCTCTAGTATTGCCTCTAGTATTGCCTCTAGTATTGCCTCTAGTATTGCCTCTAGTATTGCCTCTAGTATTACCTCTAGTATTACCCCAGGAATTACCTCTAGTATTGCCTCTAGTATTGCCTCTCTAGTATTGCCTCTAGTATTACCTCTGAGTATTGCCTCTAGTGTTGCCTCTAGTGTTGCCTCTAGTGTTCCTCTCCAGTATTCCCTCTAGTATTCCCTCTAGTATTGCCTCTAGTATTGCCTCTAGTATTTCCCTGATTATTCCCTCTAGTATTGCCTCTAGTATTGCCTCTAGTATTGCCTCTAGTATTCCCTCTAGTATTGCCTCTAGTATTGCCTCTAGTATTGCCTCTAGTATTGCCTCTAGTATTTCCTCTAGTATTGCCTCTAGTATTGCCTCTAGTATTGCCTCTCTTATTGCCTATAGTATTACCCTGAGTGTTGCCTCTAGTGTTGCCTCTAGTATTGCCTCTAGTATTCCTCTAGTTTTCCTCTAGTATTGCCTCTAGTATTGCCTCTAGTATTGCCTCTAGTATTGCCTCTAGTATTATTTCCTCTAGTATTGCCTCTAGTATTATTTCCTCTAGTATTGCCTCTAGTATTGCCTCTAGTATTGCCTCTAGTATTCCTCTAGTATTATTGTTTTACCTCTAGTATTGCCTCTAGTATTGCCTCTAGTATTGCAATCCTCTAGTATTACCTCTAGTATTGCCTCTAGTATTGCCTCTAGTATTACCTCTAGTATTACCTCTAGTATTGCCTCTAGTATTACCTCTTATTTCCTCCAGTATTGTATTGCCTATAGTATTGCCTCTAGTATTGCCTCTAGTATTGCCTCTAGTATTGCCTCTAGTATTCCCTCTAGTATTGCCTCTAGTATTCCCTCTAGTATTGCCTCTAGTATTACCCTGATTATTTCCTCCAGTATTGCCTCTAGTATTGCCTCTAGTATTGCCTCCAGTATTGCCTCTAGTATTGCCTCTAGTATTCCCTCTAGTATTACCTCTAGTTTTACCTCTATTTGCCTCCTCTAGTATTGCCTCTAGTATTGCCTCTAGTATTGCCTCTAGTATTGCCTCCAGTATTGCCTCTAGTATTGCCTCTAGTATTACCTCTGTTGTTGCCTCTAGTATTGCCTCTAGTATTGCCTCTAGTATTCCCTCTAGTTTTGCCTCTAGTATTGCCTCTAGTATTGCCTCTAGTATTGCCTCTAGAATTGCCTCTAGTATTGCCTCTAGTATTGCCTCTAATATTACCCTGATTATTTCCTCTAGTATTGCCTCTAGTTTTCCCTCTAGTATTCCCTAGTATTACCTCTAGTATTCCCTCTAGTTTTCCCTCTAGTATTGCCTCTAGTATTCCCTAGTATTACCTCTAGTATTCCCTCTAGTATTACCCTGAGTATTACCTCTAGTATTGCCTCTAGTATTACCTCTAGTATTCCCTCTAGTATTGCCTCTAGTATTCACTCTAGTATTTCCTCTAGTATTGCCTCTAGTATTGCCTCTAGTATTGCCTCTAGTTTTCCCTGATTATTCCCTCTAGTATTGCCTCTAGTATTGCCTCTAGTATTGCCTCTAGCCTCTAGTATTTCTTTGCCCTCTAGTATTGCCTCTAGTATTGCCTCTAGTATTCCCTCTAGTATTGCCTCTAGTATTACCCTGATTATTTCCTCCAGTATTGCCTCTAGTATTGCCTCTATTGCCTCCAGTATTGCCTCTAGTATTGCCTCTAGTATTGCCTCTAGTATTCCCTCTAGTATTGCCTCTAGTTTTACCTCTAGTATTGCCTCTAGTATTGCCTCTAGTATTGCCTCTAGTATTGCCTCTAGTATTACCTCTAGTATTTCCTCTAGTATTGCCTCTAGTATTGCCTCTAGTATTGCCTCTAGTATTGCCTCTAGTATTGCCTCTAGTATTACCCTGAGTATTGCCTCTAGTATTGCCTCTAGTATTGCCTCTAGTATTGCCTCTAGTATTGCCTCTAGTATTGCCTCTAGTATTCCTCTAGTATTCCCTCTAGTATTGCCTCTAGTATTACCCTGATTATTTCCTCTAGTATTGCCTCTAGTATTGCCTCTAGTATTGCCTCCAGTATTGCCTCTAGTATTGCCTCTAGTATTGCCTCTAGTATTACCTCTAGTTTTACCTCTAGTATTGCCTCTAGTATTGCCTCTAGTATTGCCTCTAGTATTGCCTCTAGTATTACCCTAGTATTGCCTCTAGTATTGCCTCTAGTATTGCCTCTAGTATTGCCTCTAGTATTGCCTCTAGTATTGCCCTCTAGTATTGCCTCTAGTATTGCCTCTAGTATTGCCTCTAGTATTATTCCCTCTAGTATTGCCTCTAGTATTGCCTCTAGTATTGCCTCTAGTATTACCCTCTAGTATTGCCTCTAGTATTACCTCTAGTATTGCCTCTAGTATTGCCTTAGTATTCCCTCTAGTATTGCCTCTAGTATTACCCTGATTATTTCCTCCAGTATTGCCTCTAGTATTGCCTCTAGTATTGCCTCTAGTATTGCCTCTAGTATTGCCTCTAGTATTGCCTCTAGTATTACCTCTAGTATTACCTCTAGTATTACCTCTAGTATTGCCTCTAGTATTGCCTCTAGTATTACCCTAGTATTATCTTATTATTTCCTCTAGTATTGCCTCTAGTATTGCCTCCTCTAGTATTGCCTCTAGTATTGCCTCTAGTATTCCTCCAGTATTGCCTCTAGTATTACCTCTAGTATTGCCTCTAGTATTGCCTCTAGTATTCCTCTTCCCTCTAGTATTGCCTCTAGTATTACCCTGATTATTTCCTCCAGTATTGCCTCTAGTATTGCCTCTAGTATTGCCTCCAGTATTGCCTCTAGTATTGCCTCTAGTATTCCTCTAGTATTACCTCTAGTATTGCCTCTAGTATTGCCTCTAGTATTGCCTCTAGTATTACCTATTATTCCTCTAGTATTGCCTCTAGTATTACCCTAGTATTGCCTCTAGTATTGCCTCTAGTATTGCCTCTAGTATTGCCTCTAGTATTACCTCTAGTATTGCCTCTAGTATTGCCTCTAGTATTGCCTCTAGTATTGCCTCTAGTATTGCCTCTAGTATTGCCTCTAGTATTGCCTCTAGTATTGCCTCTAGTATTGCCTCTAGTATTGCCTCTAGTATTGCCTCTAGTATTGCCTCTAGTATTACCTCTGAGTATTCCTCTAGTATTGCCTCTAGTATTGCCTCTAGTATTGCCTCTAGTATTGTATTGCCTCTAGTATTGCCTCTAGTATTGCCTCCTCTAGTATTGCCTCTAGTATTGCCTCTAGTATTGCCTCTAGTATTGCCTCTAGTATTGCCTCTAGTATTCCCTCTAGTATTACCTCTAGTATTGCCTCTAGTATTGCCTCTAGTATTGCCTCTAGTTTCCTCTAGTATTGCCTCTAGTATTGCCTCTAGTATTGCCTCTAGTATTACCTCTAGTATTTCCTGCCTCTAGTATTACCTCTGAGTATTTCCTCCAGTATTGCCTCTAGTATTGCCTCTAGTATTGCTCTAGTATTGCCTCTAGTATTGCCTCTAGTATTGCCTCTATTATTAGTATTCCTCTAGTATTGCCTCTAGTATTACCCTATTATTCCCTTAGTATTCCTCTAGTATTGCCTCTAGTATTGCCTCTAGTATTACCTCTAGTATTTCCTCTAGTATTCCCTCTAGTATTGCTCTAGTATTGCCTCTAGTATTCCCTCTAGTATTCCTCTAGTATTTCCCTCTAGTATTGCCTCTAGTATTGCCTCTAGTATTGCCTCTAGTATTGCCTCTAGTATTGCCTCTAGTATTGCCTCTAGTATTGCCTCTAGTATTAGTATTCCTCTAGTATTGCCTCTAGTATTGCCTCTAGTATTGCCTCTATTGCCTCCAGTATTGCCTCTAGTATTGCCTCTAGTATTGCCCAGTATTGCCTAGTATTGCCTCTAGTATTGCCTCTAGTATTGCCTCTAGTATTGCCTCCAGTATTCCCTCTAGTATTGCCTCTAGTATTGCCCTGATTATTGCCTCCAGTATTGCCTCTAGTATTGCCTCTAGTATTGCCATCTAGTATTGCCTCTAGTATTGCCTCTAGTATTATTTCCTCTCTAGTATTCCTCTAGTATTGCCTCTAGTATTGCCTCTAGTATTGCTCTAGTATTGCCTAGTATTGCCTCTAGTATTGCCTCTAGTATTACCCTCTAGATTATTTCCTCTAGTATTGCCTCTAGTATTACCTCTAGTATTGCCTCTAGTATTGCCTCTAGTATTGCCTCTAGTATTGCCTCTAGTATTGCCTCTAGTATTGCCTCAGTATTGCTCTAGTATTACCTCTAGTATTGCCTCTAGTATTGCCTCTAGTATTGCCTCTAGTATTGCCTCTAGTATTGCCTCTAGTATTGCCTCTAGTATTACCTCTGATTAGTATTACCTGATTATTTCCTCCAGTATTGCCTCTAGTATTGCCTCTAGTATTGCCTCCAGTATTGCCTCCAGTATTGCCTCTAGTATTGCCTCTAGTATTCCCTCTAGTATTACCTCCTGTTTTACCTCTAGTATTGCCTCTAGTATTGCCTCTAGTATTCCCTCTAGTATTGCCTCTAGTATTACCCTGATTATTTCCTCCAGTATTGCCTCTAGTATTGCCTCTAGTATTGCCTCTAGTATTGCCTCCAGTATTGCCTCTAGTATTACCTCTAGTATTGCCTCTAGTATTACCTCTAGTATTGCCTCTAGTATTGCCTCTAGTATTGCCTCTGATTATTCCTCTAGTATTGCCTCTAGTATTGCCTCTAGTATTGCCCTAGTATTCCTCTATTATTCTCTAGTATTGCCTCTAGTATTACCCTCTTATCTCTAGTATTGCCCTCTAGTATTACCTCTGTATTATTTCCTCTAGTATTGCCTCTAGTATTGCCTCTAGTATTGCCTCTAGTATTCCCTCTAGAGTATTGCCTCTAGTATTACCTCTAGTATTGCCTCTAGTATTGCCTCTAGTATTGCCTCTAGTATTCCCTCTAGTATTACCTCTAGTATTACCCTGATTATTTCTAGTATTGCCTCTAGTATTACCTCTAGTATTCCCTCTAGTATTACCTCTAGTATTGCCTCTGATATTTCCTCCAGTATTGCCTCTAGTATTGCCTCTATTATTTCCTCCAGTATTGCCTCTAGTATTGCCTCTAGTATTGCCTCTAGTATTGCCTCTATTATTACCTCTCTAGTATTCCTCTAGTATTCCCTCTAGTATTGCCTCTAGTATTACCTCTAGTATTGCCTCTAGTATTTCCACTAGTATTACCTCTAGTATTGCCTCTAGTATTGCCTCTAGTATTGCCTCTAGTATTGCCTCTAGTATTACCCTGATTATTTCCTCCAGTATTGCCTCTAGTATTGCCTCTAGTATTGCCTCCAGTATTGCCTCTAGTATTGCCTCTAGTATTGCCTCTAGTATTACCTCCAGTATTACCTCCAGTATTGCCTCTAGTATTGCCTCTAGTATTCCTTATTACCTCTAGTATTGCCTAGTATTGCCTCTAGTATTGCCTCCAGTATTGCCTCTATTTCCATCTAGTATTCCCTCTAGTATTGCCTCTATTATTGCCTCTGATTATTCCCTCTAGTATTGCCTCTAGTATTGCCTCTAGTATTGCCTCTAGTATTCCCTCTAGTATTTCCTCTGTTTTAGTATTACCTCTAGTATTGCCTCTAGTATTGCCTCTAGTATTCCCTTATTTCTAGTATTGCCTCTAGTATTGCCTCTAGATTATTTCCTCCAGTATTGCCTCTAGTATTGCCTCTAGTATTGCCTCTAGTATTGCCTCTAGTATTGCCTCTAGTATTGCCTCTAGTATTCCTAGTATTCCTCTAGTATTGCCTCTAGTATTACCCTGATTATTCCTCCAGTATTGCCTCTAGTATTGCCTCTAGTATTGCCTCTAGTATTTCCACTAGTATTGCCTCTAGTATTGCCTCTAGTATTGCCTCTAGTATTCCATCTAGTATTCTCTAGTATTGCCTCTATTATTACCCTGATTATTCCTCTCTCTAGTATTGCCTCTAGTATTGCCTCTAGTATTGCCTCTAGTATTGCCTCTAGTATTGCCTCTAGTATTGCCTCTAGTATTGCCTCTAGTATTGCCTCTAGTATTGCCTCTAGTATTGCCTCTAGTATTGCCTCTAGTATTCCATCTAGTATTCCCTCTAGTATTGCCTCTATTATTACCTATTATTGCTCTAGTATTGCCTCTAGTATTGCCTCTAGTATTGCCTCTAGTATTGCCTCTAGTATTGCCTCTAGTATTGCCTCTAGTATTGCCTCTATTATTGCCTCTAGTATTGCCCTAGTATTCCTCTAGTATTGCCTCTATTATTTCCTCTAGTATTGCCTCTAGTATTGCCTCTAGTATTCCCTCTAGTATTGCCTCTAGTATTGCCTCTAGTATTGCCTCTAGTATTCCTCCAGTATTGCCATCTAGTATTGCCTCTAGTATTGCCTCTAGTATTGCCTAGTATTATTCCTCTAGTATTGCCTCTAGTATTGCCTCTAGTATTGCCTCTAGTATTGCCTCTAGTATTGCCTCTAGTATTGCCTCTAGTATTGCCTCTAGTATTGCCTCTAGTATTACCTCTGTATTATGATTATTTCTCCAGTATTGCCTCTAGTATTGCCTCTAGTATTGCCTCCTAGTATTGCCTCTAGTATTGCCTCTAGTATTGCCTCTAGTATTCCCTCTAGTATTGCCTCTGTATTACCTCTAGTATTGCCTCTAGTATTGCCTCTAGTATTCCTCTAGTATTGCCTCTAGTATTACCTTATTTCCTCCAGTATTGCCTCTAGTATTGCCTCTAGTATTGCCTCTAGTATTGCCTCCAGTATTGCCTCTAGTATTGCCTCTAGTATTGCCTCTAGTATTACCTCTGAGTATTGCCTCTAGTATTCCCTCTAGTATTGCCTCTAGTATTGCCTCTGATTATTCCCTCTAGTATTCCCTCTAGTATTGCCTCTAGTATTGCCTCTAGTATTCCTCTAGTATTGCCTCTAGTATTACCTCTAGTATTGCCTCTAGTATTGCCTCTAGTATTACCTCTATTATTGCCTCTAGTATTCCCTCTAGTATTGCCTCTAGTATTACCTCTAGTATTGCCTCTAGTATTGCCTCTAGTATTGCCTCTAGTATTGCCTCTAGTATTGCCTCTAGTATTGCCTCTAGTATTGCCTCTAGTATTGCCTCTAGTATTGCCTCTGTATTGCCTCTAGTATTGCCTCTAGTATTGCCTCTAGTATTGCCTCTAGTATTGCCTCTAGTATTGCCTCTAGTATTGCCTCTAGTATTGCCTCCTCTAGTATTACCTCTAGTATTGCCTCTAGTATTGCCTCTAGTAGTATTTACCTCTTAGTATTGCCTCTAGTATTGCCTCTAGTATTGCCTCCAGTATTGCCTCCAGTATTGCCTCTAGTATTGCCTCTAGTATTCCCTCTAGTATTACCTCCTGTTTTACCTCTAGTATTGCCTCTAGTATTGCCTCTAGTATTCCCTCTAGTATTGCCTCTAGTATTACCCTGATTATTTCCTCCAGTATTGCCTCTAGTATTGCCTCTAGTATTGCCTCCAGTATTGCCTCTAGTATTGCCTCTAGTATTGCCTCCAGTATTGCCTCCAGTATTCCATCTAGTATTCCCTCTAGTATTGCCTCTATTATTACCCTGATTATTCTCTCTAGTATTCCCTCTAGTATTGCCTCTAGTATTGCCTCTAGTATTCCCTCTAGTATTTCCACTAATATTACTTCTAGTATTGCCTCTAGTATTACCTCTAGTATTGCCTCTAGTATTGCCTCTAGTATTCCCTCTAGTATTGCCTCTAGTATTACCCTGATTATTTCCTCCAGTATTGCCTCTAGTATTGCCTCTAGTATTGCCTCCAGTATTGCCTCCAGTATTGCCTCTAGTATTGCCTCTAGTATTCCCTCTAGTATTACCTCCTGTTTTACCTCTAGTATTGCCTCTAGTATTGCCTCTAGTATTCCCTCTAGTATTGCCTCTAGTATTACCCTGATTATTTCCTCCAGTATTGCCTCTAGTATTCCCTCTAGTATTGCCTCCAGTATTGCCTCCAGTATTGCCTCCAGTATTGCCTCTAGTATTGCCTCTAGTATTGCCTCCAGTATTGCCTCCAGTATTCCATCTAGTATTCCCTCTAGTATTGCCTCTATTATTACCCTGATTATTCCCTCTAGTATTTCCACTAGTATTACCTCTAGTATTGCCTCTAGTATTACCTCTAGTATTGCCTCTAGTATTGCCTCTAGTATTCCCTCTAGTATTGCCTCTAGTATTACCCTGATTATTTCCTCCAGTATTGCCTCTAGTATTCCCTCTAGTATTACCTCCTGTATTGCCTCTAGTATTGCCTCTAGTATTTCCTCCAGTATTGCCTACAGTATTGCCTCCAGTATTGCCTCCAGTATTGCCTCCAGTATTGCCTCTAGTATTGGCTTTAGTATTGCCTTTAGTATTCCCTCTAGTATTGCCTCTAGTATTTCCCCAGGTATTACCCTGAATATTACAGAGAGTATTGCCCCGGGTATTACCCTGAATAATACAGAGAGTATTGCCCCGGGTATTGCCCTGAATATTACAGAGAGTATTGCCCCGGGTATTGCCCTGAATATTACAGAGAGTATTGCCCCAGGTATTGCCCCGGGTATTGCCCCGGGTATTACCCTGAATATTACAGAGAGTATTGCCCCAGGTATTGCCCTGAATATTACAGAGAGTATTGCCCCAGGTATTACCCTGAATATTACAGAGAGTATTGCCCCGGGTATTGCCCCGGTTATTGCCCTGAATATTACAGAGAGTATTCCCCCAGGTATTACCCTGAATTTTTACAGAGAGTATTGCACCAGGTATTATCCTGAATATTACAGAGAGTATTCCCCAGGTATTGCCCTGAATATTACAGAGAGTATTGCCCCAGGTATTGCCCCGGGTATTACCCTGAATAATACAGAGAGTATTCCCCCGGGTATTGCCCTGAATAATACAGAGAGTATTGCCCCAGGTATTGCCCTGAATAATACAGAGAGTATTCCCCCGGGTATTGCCCTGAATAATACAGAGAGTATTCCCCCGGGTATTGCCCCGGGTATTGCCCCGGGTATTGCCCTGAATATTACAGAGAGTATTGCCCCAGGTATTGTCCCCGGGGTATTGCCCCGGGTATTACCCTGAATATTACAGAGTATTGCCCCAAGTATTGCCTCTGGTATTACCCCAAGTATTGTACTGGTTATAGTGTAGCGGATGAAAATACTAGTTTCATCTTTCTTTTCCCGTGCATTTTTAAAATTGCAATCTTTTCCCTCTCGTTTCGTTTAATCAACGACCAAACTATGATTGATGTTGATACATTATTGCCTGTTATATGTAAAAAAAACCACAAAAAAAACATATTCTAATATCAACAGCATAAGCATAGGCTCTATTAGGTAGCTCAAGGTCTTTGTTGAAGGAAAGGAAAGAGCAAGAGAGAGTAGGCATAGAAAGATACGTTATTGAGGGTGTATGTTAGTTTGACTTGGCTGGGTTCTTTGTGCTAATGATTATGAAGTGGGCATTGGGAGCCGTTTGGACGAGAGGGAGAGCAAAGGGGGAGACGAGGGTGGAGAGGAGAGAGAGTAGAGGCAATGAGATGCGATGGGAGAAGAGGGGAGCGAGGCGATGAGATGTGAGGGGAGAGGAGAGGGAGGAGAGGGGAGGGGTGGAGAGGAGAGGAGAGGGGAGAGGCAAGGGGTGGAGAGGAGAGGGAGGAGAGGGGAGTGATGAGAGAGGAGAGGAGAGGAGAGGAGAGGAGAGGAGAGGAGAGGAGAGGAGAGGAGAGAGGAGAGGAGAGGAGTGGGTGGGGTGGGGTGGGGTGGGGTGGAGAGGAGAGGAGAGGAGAGGAGAGAGAGTAGAGGCAATGAGATGCGATGGGAGAAGAGGGAGCGAGGCGATGAGATGTGAGGAGAGGGGAGGAGAGGGGAGGGGTGGAGAGGAGAGGAGAGGGTAGAGGGGAGTGATGAGAGAGGAGAGGAGAGGAGAGGAGAGGAGAGGGAGAGGAGAGGAGAGGAGAGGAGAGGGAGGAGGAGAGGAGAGGAGAGGAGAGGAGAGGAGAGGGAGGGGATAGGATAGGATAGGAGAGGAGAGGAGTGGGGTAGGGTGGAGAGGAGAGGAGAGGAGAGGGATAGGAGAGGAGAGGAGAGGAGTGGGGTAGGGTGGAGAGGAGAGGAGAGGAGAGGAGAGGGAGAGGAGAGGAGAGGAGAGGAGAGGAGAGGAGAGGAGACGAGAGGAGAGGAGAGGGATAGGATAGGAGAGGAGAGGGAGAGGAGTGGGGTAGGGTGGAGAGGAGAGGAGAGGAGAGGAGAGGAGAGGGATATGAGAGGAGAGGAGAGGAGTGGGGTAGGGTGGAGAGGAGAGGAGAGGAGAGAGGAGAGAGACGAGAGGAGAGGAGAGGAGAGTGAGGCAATGAGATGTGAGGGGGAAACAGGAGGGGAGGAGAGGAAAGGAGAGGGGAGAGAGGCGATGAGATGTAGGGGAGAGGAGAGGGGAGTGAGGTAATGAGATGCTAGGGGAGAGGAGAAGAGAGTGAGGGGGTGAAATGGGAGGGGAGAGGAGGAGGAGGAGAGGAGAGAGAGAGGTGATGAGATGCTAGGGGAGAGGAGAGGAGAGGAGAGGGGAGTGAGGCGATGAAATGAGAGGGGAGAGGAGAAGGCGGGGAGGAGAGGAGAGAGAGAGGTGATGAGATGCTAGGGGAGAGGAGAGGGGAGTGAGGCGATGAAATGAGAGGGGAGAGGAGAAGGCGGGGAGGAGAGGAGAGAGAGGAGGTGAGATGATAGGGGAGAGGAGAGAGAGGTGGTGAGATGTGAGAGGAGAGGGGAGTGAGGCATGGAATGGGAGGGGAGAGGAAAAGGAGGGGAGGAGAGGAGAGTGAGGCGGTGAGACGCGAGGGAGGAGAGGAGAGGGAAGAGAGGCGAGGCGGTCTGGGTATGAATCAGGCAGATGGTTGGCCTGGCAGTGTGTTGATAATGGCAGCATTAGTCTGCTGGGAAGCAACATTATGCTCAAGGTCAATGAGAGACTGAAGAATGGAGCCATACAGAACAGCATGGAAGGAGGCTTCATATCAACAGCATCCTCACACAGCAGGAGACAGACTCACATCTCCCCACAGAGACCCTGAAGAGATGGGCTGTGGCCCAAATGGCACCCTATTCCCTATTTAGTGCGCTACTTTTAACCAGGGCTGTGGTCTACGGCCCATGTGGTTCTGGTCCAAAGTAGTGCCCTACCTAGGGTACAGGGTGCCATTGGGGATGAAGCCCATGGACTGTAGAAGGATCTCATTAAATACCGATATGTCATCACATCACACCAGTGCTTAGATATTATATCCCTCTATGGAAAACATCTCAATGTCAGAGAGTTTGGTCGATGCACACAGCTTAATCACTAATGTTGATTTGCTGACTGTATGTGCATCGTTTGACCACTTTGGAAATGGGTTTTAATTGATGCTTTCAAGTCTCCTAACCTTCTGGGAACGAATGCATCATCTTGTTTGATGTATGAGTTAAAATATATATTTTTTTACCCCCACCAAAAAATATTCTTTAAAATGAAATTCCCTGTTCAGTACATTTAGTAAAATCAATTAAAGTACTGGTAAAGTATTCAGCACATCGCTACATGTTCTGTTGTAGGTCTCAAAACCTGTACAACCCTCTTCATCTCATTGTCACCGATCCGACTCAACTCGGCTCCAAAGACAATGGAAAAGAGCTGGAACGGGGTTGTAAAGGTTTTTGTAATCTGTCACTGGTCATCGTGTATGGAAATGCATCTGCCACTACATGCAACAACATACCTATTCATTACAATAAGAGCATTGTGAAATGGATGCCCTGAGAAGCGATGTCGATCATTTGGGGGCCTTGTGGTTCACCCCTGCTCTATTACCAGTGTTTTCTTAATAAGCCAGTTTGTTCCCAGAAAGCAGCTCCTTATCAGACCAGTTTGTTCCTAGAAGGCAGCTCCTTATCAGACCAGTTTGTTCCCCGATAGCAGCTCCTTATCAGACCAGTTTGTTCCCAGATGGCAGCTCCTTATCAGACCAGTTTGTTCCCAGAAAGCAGCTCCTTATCAGACCAGTTTGTTCCCAGAAGGCAGCTCCTTATCAGACCAGTTTGTTCCCAGATGGCAGCTCCTTATCAGACCAGTTTGTTCCCAGAAAGCAGCTCCTTATCAGACCAGTTTGTTCCCAGAAGGCAGCTCCTTATCAGACCAGTTTGTTCCTAGAAGGCAGCTCATTATCAGACCAGTTTGTTCCCAGAAGGCAGCTCCTTATCAGACCAGTTTGTTCCTAGAAGGCAGCTCCTTATCAGACCAGTTTGTTCCCAGAAGGCAGCTCCTTATCAGACCAGTTTGTTCCCAGAAGGCAGGTCCTTATCAGACCAGTTTGTTCCTAGAAGGCAGCTCCTTATCAGACCAGTTTGTTCCCCGATAGCAGCTCCTTATCAGACCAGTTTGTTCCCCGATAGCAGCTCCTTATCAGACCAGTTTGTTCCCCGATGGCAGCTCCTTATCAGACCAGTTTGTTCCCAGAAAGCAGCTCCTTATCAGACCAGTTTGTTCCTAGAAGGCAGCTCCTTATCAGACCAGTTTGTTCCCAGAAGGCAGCTCCTTATCAGACCAGTTTGTTCCCAGAAGGCAGCTCCTTATCAGACCAGTTTGTTCCCCGATAGCAGCTCCTTATCAGACCAGTTTGTTCCTAGAAGGCAGCTCCTTATCAGACCAGTTTGTTCCCCGATATCAGCTCCTTATCAGACCAGTTTGTTCCCAGAAGGCAGCTCCTTATCAGACCAGTTTGTTCCCAGAAGTCAGCTCCTTATCAGACCAGTTTGTTCCTAGAAGGCAGCTCATTATCAGACCAGTTTGTTCCCAGAAGGCAGCTCCTTATCAGACCAGTTTGTTCCTAGAAGGCGCTCCTTATCAGACCAGTTTGTTCCCAGAAGGCAGCTCCTTATCAGACCAGTTTGTTCCCAGAAGGCAGCTCCTTATCAGACCAGTTTGTTCCCCGATGGCAGCTCCTTATCAGACCAGTTTGTTCCCAGAAAGCAGCTCCTTATCAGACCAGTTTGTTCCTAGAAGGCAGCTCCTTATCAGACCAGTTTGTTCCCAGAAGGCAGCTCCTTATCAGACCAGTTTGTTCCTAGAAGGCGCTCCTTATCAGACCAGTTTGTTCCCAGAAGGCAGCTCCTTATCAGACCAGTTTGTTCCCAGAAGGCAGCTCCTTATCAGACCAGTTTGTTCCCCGATAGCAGCTCCTTATCAGACCAGTTTGTTCCCAGAAGGCAGCTCCTTATCAGACCAGTTTGTTCCCCGATGGCAGCTCCTTATCAGACCAGTTTGTTCCCAGAAAGCAGCTCCTTATCAGACCAGTTTGTTCCCAGAAGGCAGCTCATTATCAGACCAGTTTGTTCCCAGAAGGCAGCTCCTTATCAGACCAGTTTGTTCCCAGAAGGCAGCTCCTTATCAGACCAGTTTGTTCCCCGATGGCAGCTCCTTATCAGACCAGTTTGTTCCTAGAAGGCAGCTCCTTATCAGACCAGTTTGTTCCCAGAAGGCAGCTCCTTATTAGACCAGTTTGTTCCCAGAAGGCAGCTCCTTATCAGACCAGTTTGTTCCTAGAAGGCAGCTCCTTATCAGACCAGTTTGTTCCCCGATAGCAGCTCATTATCAGACCAGTTTGTTCCCAGAAGGCAGCTCCTTATCAGACCAGTTTGTTCCCCGATGGCAGCTCCTTATCAGACCAGTTTGTTCCTAGAAGGCAGCTCCTTATCAGACCAGTTTGTTCCCAGAAGCCAGCTCCTTATCAGACCAGTTTGTTCCCAGAAGTCAGCTCCTTATCAGACCAGTTTGTATCCAGAAGGCAGCTCCTTATCAGACCAGTTTGTTCCCAGAAGGCAGCTCATTATCAGACCAGTTTGTTCCCAGAAGGCAGCTCATTATCAGACCAGTTTGTTCCCAGAAGGCAGCTCATTATCAGACCAGTTTGTTCCCAGAAGGCAGCTCCTTATCAGACCAGTTTGTTCCCAGAATGCAGCTCCTTATCAGACCAGTTTGTTCCCAGATGGCAGCTCATTATCAGACCAGTTTGTTCCCAGAAGGCAGCTCATTATCAGACCAGTTTGTTCCCAGAAGGCAGCTCATTATCAGACCAGTTTGTTCCCAGAAGGCAGCTCCTTATCAGACCAGTTTGTTCCCAGAAGGCAGCTCCTTATCAGACCAGTTTGTTCCCAGATGGCAGCTCATTATCAGACCAGTTTGTTCCCAGATGGCAGCTCCTCCCGAAGCGATCGGCGATACACAACAAAAGAAAGGGAATCACTGAAACTTTTTAAAATGGTCCCCCCCCTTCATAGTGGACAACCGTTGACGAGAGCTCTATGGGGCCTAGCCAGAAGTAGGGTCCCACAAAGGAAATAGTGTGTCATTTGATACACAGCCCATGACTGATGTTGTTTACCATTTTTTTTTATTTAACCTTTATTTAACTAGACAAGTCAGCTAAGAACAAATGATTATTTACAATGACAGCCTTCCCCGGGGAAACTGCCTTCTTCAGGGGCAGAACGACAGATTTTTACCTTGTCAGCTCAGGGATTCAATCCAGCAACCCTTCGGTTCCTGGGCTAACATTCTAACCACTACACTCTAACCACTAGTCTACCTGCCTCCCCTACACTCTAACCACTAGTCTACCTGCCGCCCCTACACTCTAACCACTAGTCTACCTGCCTCCCCTACACTCTAACCACTAGTCTACCTGCCTCCCCTACACTCTAACCACTAGTCTACCTGCCGCCCCTACATTCTGACCACTACACTCTAACCACTAGTCTACCTGCCGCCCCTACACTCTAACCACTACACTCTAACCACTAGTCTACCTGCTGCCCCTACACTCTAACCACTAGTCTACCTGCCGCCCCTACACTCTAACCACTACACTCTAACCACTACATTCTGACCACTAGTCTACCTGCCGCCCCTACACTCTAACCACTAGTCTATCTGCCGCCCCTACATTCTAACCACTAGTCTACCTGCCGCCCCTACACTCTAACCAAATCAAATCAAATCAAATCAAATGTTATTTGTCACATACACATGGTTAGCAGATGTTAATGCGAGTGTAGCGAAATGCTTGTGCTTCTAGTTCCAACAATGCAGTGATAACCAACAAGTAATCTAACTAACAATTCCGAAACTACTCTCTTATACACAGTGTAAGGGGATAAAGAATATGTACATAAGGATATATGAATGAGTGATGGTACAGAGCAGCATACAGTAGATGGTATCGAGTACAGTATATACATATGAGATGAGTATGTAGACAAAGTAAACAAAGTGGCATAGTTAAAGTGGCTAGTGATACATGTATTACATAAGGATGCAGTCGATGATGTAGAGTACAGTATATACGTATGCATATGAGATGAATAATGTAGGGTAAGTAACATTATATAAGGTAGCATTGTTTAAAGTGGCTAGTGATATATTTACATCATTTCCCATCAACTCCCATTATTAAAGTGGCTGGAGTTGGGTCAGTGTCAATGACAGTGTGTTGGCAACAGCCACTCAATGTTAGTGGTGGCTGTTTAACAGTCTGATGGCCTTGAGATAGAAGCTGTTTTTCAGTCTCTCGGTCCCAGCTTTGATGCACCTGTACTGACCTCGCCTTCTGGGTGATAGCGGGGTGAACAGGCAGTGGTTCGGGTGGTTGATGTCCTTGATGATCTTTATGGCCTTCCTGTAACATCGGGTGGTGTAGGTGTCCTGGAGGGCAGGTAGTTTGCCCCCGGTGATGCGTTGTGCAGACCTCACTACCCTCTGGAGAGCCTTACGGTTGAGGGCGGAGCAGTTGCCATACCAGGCGGTGATACAGCCCGCCAGGATGCTCTCGATTGTGCATCTGTAGAAGTTTGTGAGTGCTTTTGGTGACAAGCCGAATTTCTTCAGCCTCCTGAGGTTGAAGAGGCGCTGCTGCGCCTTCTTCACGACGCTGTCAGTGTGAGTGGACCAATTCAGTTTGTCTGTGATGTGTATGCCGAGGAACTTAAAACTTGCTACCCTCTCCACTACTGTTCCATCGATGTGGATAGGGGGGTGTTCCCTCTGCTGTTTCCTGAAGTCCACAATCATCTCCTTAGTTTTGTTGACGTTGAGTGTGAGGTTATTTTCCTGACACCACACTCCTCACCTCCTCCCTGTAGGCCGTCTCGTCGTTGTTGGTAATCAAGCCTACCACTGTTGTGTCGTCCGCAAACTTGATGATTGAGTTGGAGGCGTGCGTGGCCACGCAGTCGTGGGTGAACAGGGAGTACAGGAGAGGGCTCAGAACGCACCCTTGTGTTGCCCCCGTGTTGAGGATCAGCGGGGAGGAGATGTTGTTGCCTACCCTCACCACCTGGGGGCGGCCCGTCAGGAAGTCCAGTACCCAGTTGCACAGGGCGGGGTCGAGACCCAGGGTCTCGAGCTTGATGACGAGCTTGGAGGGTACTATGGTGTTGAATGCCGAGCTGTAGTCGATGAACAGCATTCGCACATAGGTATTCCTCTTGTCCAGGTGGGTTAGGGCAGTGTGCAGTGTGGTTGAGATTGCATCGTCTGTGGACCTATTTGGGCGGTAAGCAAATTGGAGTGGGTCTAGGGTGTCAGGTAGGGTGGAGGTGATATGGTCCTTGACTAGTCTCTCAAAGCACTTCATGATGACGGAAGTGAGTGCTACGGGGCGGTAGTTGTTTAGCTCAGTTACCTTAGCTTTCTTGGGAACAGGAACAATGGTGGCCCTCTTGAAGCATGTGGGAACAGCAGACTGATATAGGGATTGATTGAATATGTCCGTAAACACACCGGCCAGCTGGTCTGCGCATGCTCTGAGGGCGCGGCTGGGGATGCCGTCTGGACCTGCAGCCTTGCGAGGGTTAACACGTTTAAATGTCTTACTCACCTCGGCTGCAGTGAAGGAGAGACCGCCTGTTTTCGTTGCAGGCCGTGTCAGTGGCACTGTATTGTCCTCAAAGCGGGCAAAAAAGTTATTTAGTCTGCCTGGGAGCAAGACATCCTGGTCCGTGACTGGGCTGGGTTTCTTCTTGTAGTCCGTGATTGACTGTAGACCCTACCACATGCCTCTTGTGTCTGAGCCGTTGAATTGAGATTCTACTTTGTCTCTGTACTGACGCTTAGCTTGTTTAATAGCCTTGCGGAGGGAATAGCTGCACTGTTTGTATTCGGTCATGTTGCCAGACACCTTGCCCTGATTAAAAGCAGTGGTTCGCGCTTTCAGTTTCACGCAAATGCTGCCATCAATCCACGGTTTCTGGTTAGGGAATGTTTTTATCGTTGCTATGGGAACGACATCTTCAACGCACGTTCTAATGAACTCGCACACCGAATCAGCGTATTCGTCAATATTTTTATCTGACGCAATACGAAACATGTCCCAGTCCACGTGATGGAAGCAGTCTTGGAGTGTGGAGTCAGCTTGGTCTGACCAGCGTTGGACAGACCTCAGCGTGGGAGCCTCTTGTTTCAGTTTCTGCCTGTAGGCAGGGATCAACAAAATGGAGTCGTGGTCAGCTTTTCCGAAAGGGGGGCGGGGCAGGGCCTTATATGCGTCGCGGAAGTTAGAGTAACAGTGATCCAAGGTTTTACCACCCCTGGTTGCGCAATCGATATGCTGATAAAATTTAGGGAGTCTTGTTTTCAGATTAGCTTTGTTAAAATCCCCAGCTACAATGAATGCAGCCTCCGGATAAATGGTTTCCAGTTTGCAAAGAGTTAAATAAAGTTCGTTCAGAGCCATCGACGTGTCTGCTTGGGGGGGGATATATACGGCTGTGATTATAATCGAAGAGAATTCTCTTGGAAGATAATGCGGTCTACATTTGATTGTGAGGAATTCTAAATCAGGTGAACAGAAGGATTTGAGTTCCTGTATGTTTCCTTCATCACACCATGTCTCGTTAGTCATGAGGCATACGCCCCCGCCACTCTTCTTACCAGAAAGATGTTTGTTTCTGTCGGTGCGATGCGTGGAGAAACCCGTTGGCTGCACCGCATCGGATAGCGTCTTAACATTTAACATTTTAGTCATTTAGCAGACGCTCTTATCCAGAGCGACTTACAAATTGGTGCATTCACCTTATGACATCCAGTGGAGCAGCCAATTTACAATAGTGCATCTAAATCTTTTAAGGGGGGGGGGTGAGAAGGATTACTTTATCCTATCCTAGGTATTCCTTAAAGAGGTGGGGTTTCAGGTGTCTCCGGAAGGTGGTGATTGACTCCGCTGTCCTGGCGTCGTGAGGGAGTTTGTTCCACCATTGGGGGGCCAGAGCAGCGAACAGTTTTGACTGGGCTGAGCGGGAACTGTACTTCCTCAGTGGTAGGGAGGCGAGCAGGCCAGAGGTGGATGAACGCAGTGCCCTTGTTTGGGTGTAGGGCCTGATCAGAGCCTGGAGGTACTGAGGTGCCGTTCCCCTCACAGCTCCGTAGGCAAGCACCATGGTCTTGTAGCGGATGCAAGCTTCAACTGGAAGCCAGTGGAGAGAGCGGAGGAGCGGGGTGACGTGAGAGAACTTGGGAAGGTTGAACACCAGACGGGCTGCGGCGTTCTGGATGAGTTGTAGGGGTTTAATGGCACAGGCAGGGAGCCCAGCCAACAGCGAGTTGCAGTAATCCAGACGGGAGATGACAAGTGCCTGGATTAGGACCTGCGCCGCTTCCTGTGTGAGGCAGGGTCGTACTCTGCGGATGTTGTAGAGCATGAACCTACAGGAACGGGCCACCGCCTTGATGTTAGTTGAGAACGACAGGGTGTTGTCCAGGATCACGCCAAGGTTCTTAGCGCTCTGGGAGGAGGACACAGTGGAGTTGTCAACCGTGATGGCGAGATCATGGAACGGGCAGTCCTTCCCCGGGAGGAAGAGCAGCTCCGTCTTGCCGAGGTTCAGCTTGAGGTGGTGATCCGTCATCCACACTGATATGTCTGCCAGACATGCAGAGATGCGATTCGCCACCTGGTCATCAGAAGGGGGAAAGGAGAAGATTAATTGTGTGTCGTCTGCATTACAATGATAGGAGAGACCATGTGAGGTTATGACAGAGCCAAGTGACTTGGTGTATAGCGAGAATAGGAGAGGGCCTAGAACAGAGCCCTGGGGGACACCAGTGGTGAGAGCACGTGGTGAGGAGACGGATTCTCGCCACGCCACCTGGTAGGAGCGACCTGTCAGGTAGGACGCAATCCAAGCGTGGGCCGCGCCAGAGATGCACAACTCGGAGAGGGTGGAGAGGAGGATCTGATGGTTCACAGTATCGAAGGCAGCCGATAGGTCTAGAAGGATGAGAGCAGAGGAGAGAGAGTTAGCTTTAGCAGTGCGGAGCGCCTCCGTGATACAGAGAAGAGCAGTCTCAGTTGAATGACTAGTCTTGAAACCTGACTGATTTGGATCAAGAAGGTCATTCTGAGAGAGATAGCGGGAGAGCTGGCCAAGGACGGCACGTTCAAGGGTTTTGGAGAGAAAAGAAAGAAGGGATACTGGTCTGTAGTTGTTGACATCGGAGGGATCGAGTGTAGGTTTTTTCAGAAGGGGTGCAACTCTCGCTCTCTTGAAGACGGAAGGGACGTAGCCAGCGGTCAGGGATGAGTTGATGAGCGAGGTGAGGTAAGGGAGAAGGTCTCCGGAAATGGTCTGGAGAAGAGAGGAGGGGATAGGGTCAAGCGGGCAGGTTGTTGGGCGGCCGGCCGTCACAAGACGCGAGATTTCATCTGGAGAGAGAGGGGAGAAAGAGGTCAGAGCACAGGGTAGGGCAGTGTGAGCAGAACCAGCGGTGTCGTTTGACTTAGCAAACGAGGATCGGATGTCGTCGACCTTCTTTTCAAAATGGTTGACGAAGTCATCTGCAGAGAGGGAGGAGGGGGGGGGAGGGGGAGGAGGATTCAGGAGGGAGGAGAAGGTGGCAAAGTGCTTCCTAGGGTTAGAGGCAGATGCTTGGAATTTAGAGTGGTAGAAAGTGGCTTTAGCAGCAGCGACAGAAGAGGAAAATGTAGAGAGGAGGGAGTGAAAGGATGCCAGTTCCGCAGGGAGGCGAGTTTTCCTCCATTTCCGCTCGGCTGCCCGGAGCCCTGTTCTGTGAGCTCGCAATGAGTCGTCGAGCCACGGAGCGGGAGGGGAGGACCGAGCCGGCCTGGAGGATAGGGGACATAGAGAGTCAAAGGATGCAGAAAGGGAGGAGAGGAGGGTTGAGGAGGCTGAATCAGGAGATAGGTTGGAGAAGGTTTGAGCAGAGGGAAGAGATGATAGGATGGAAGAGGAGAGAGTAGCGGGGGAGAGAGAGCGAAGGTTGGGACGGCGCGATACCATCCGAGTAGGGGCAGTGTGGGAAGTGTTGGATGAGAGCGAGAGGGAAAAGGATACAAGGTAGTGGTCGGAGACTTGGAGGGGAGTTGCAATGAGGTTAGTGGAAGAACAGCATCTAGTAAAGATGAGGTCGAGCGTATTGCCTGCCTTGTGAGTAGGGGGGGAAGGTGAGAGGGAGAGGTCAAAAGAGGAGAGGAGTGGAAAGAAGGAGGCAGAGAGGAATGAGTCAAAGGTAGACGTGGGGAGGTTAAAGTCGCCCAGAACTGTGAGAGGTGAGCCGTCCTCAGGAAAGGAGCTTATCAAGGCATCAAGCTCATTGATGAACTCTCCGAGGGAACCTGGAGGGCGATAAATGATAAGGATGTTAAGCTTGAAAGGGCTGGTAACTGTGACAGCATGTAATTCAAAGGAGGCGTTAGACAGATGGGTAAGGGGAGAAAGAGAGAATGACCACTTGGGAGAGATGAGGATCCCGGTGCCACCACTCCGCTGACCAGAAGCTCTCGGGGTGTGCGAGAACACGTGGGCGGACGAAGAGAGAGCAGTAGGAGTAGCAGTGTTATCTGTGGTGATCCATGTTTCCGTCAGTGCCAAGAAGTCGAGGGACTGGAGGGAGGCATAGGCTGAGATGAACTCTGCCTTGTTGGCCGCAGATCGGCAGTTCCAGAGGCTACCGGAGACCTGGAACTCCACGTGGGTCGTGCGCGCTGGGACCACCAGATTAGGGTGGCCGCGGCCACGCGGTGTGGAGCATTTGTATGGTCTGTGCAGAGAGGAGAGAACAGGGATAGACAGACACATAGTTGACAGGCTACAGAAGAGGCTACGCTAATGCAAAGGAGATTGGAATGACAAGTGGACTACACGTCTCGAATGTTCAGAAAGTTGAGCTTAGGTAGCAAGAATCTTATTGACTAAAATTATTAAAAATGATACAGTACTGCTGAAGTAGGCTAGCTGGCAGTGGCTGCGTTGTTGACTTTGTAGGCTAGCTGGCAGTGGCTGCGTTGTTGATTCGGGGGCTAGCTGGCTAGCTAGCAGTGTTGATTACGTTACGTTGCGTTAAAAGAACGACAATAGCTGGCTAGGTAACCTAGAAAATCGCTCTAGACTACACAATTATCTTTGATACAGAGACGGCTAGTCTTCCCAGTAAGCCATGTTTCCGTGAAGCAGAGAACGTTGCAGTCTCTGATGTCCCTCTGGAATGCTACCCTTGCTCGGATTTCATCAACCTTGTTGTCAAGAGACTGGACATTGGCAAGAAGAATGCTGGGGAGTGGTGCGCCCCTACACTCTAACCACTAGTCTACCTGCCACCCCTACACTCTAACCACTAGTCTATCTGCCGCCCCTACATTCTAACCACTAGTCTACCTGCCGCCCCTACACTCTAACCACTAGTCTACCTGCCGCCCCTACACTCTAACCACTAGTCTACCTGCCGCCCCTACACTCTAACCACTAGTCTACCTGCCGCCCCTACACTCTAACCACTAGTCTACCTGCCGCCCCTACACTCTAACCACTAGTCTACCTGCCGCCCCTACACTCTAACCACTAGTCTACCTGCCGCCCCTACATTCTAACCACTAGAATACCTGTCTCCCCTACACTCTAACCACTAGAATACCTGCCTCCCCTACACTCTAACCACTAGTCTACCTGCCGCCCCTACACTCTAACCACTAGTCTACCTGCCGCCCATACACTCTAACCACTAGTCTACCTGCCGCCCCTACACTCTAACCACTAGTCTACCTGCCTCCCCTACACTCTAACCACTAGTCTACCTGCCGCCCCTACACTCTAACCACTAGAATACCTGCCGCCCCTACACTCTAACCACTAGTCTACCTGCCTCCCCTACACTCTAACCACTAGTCTACCTGCCGCCCCTACATTATAACCACTAGTCTACCTGCCTCCCCTACACTCTAACCACTAGAATACCTGCCGCCCCTACACTCTAACCACTAGTCTACCTGCCTCCCCTACACTCTAACCACTAGTCTACCTGCCGCCCCTACATTATAACCACTAGTCTACCTGCCGCCCCTACATTATAACCACTAGTCTACCTGCCTCCCCTACACTCTAACCACTAGAATACCTGCCGCCCCTACACTCTAACCAGTAGTCTACCTGCCGCCCCTACACTCTAACCACTAGTCTACCTGCCGCCCCTACATTATAACCACTAGTCTACCTGCCTCCCCTACACTCTAACCACTAGTCTACCTGCCGCCCCTACATTATAACCACTAGTCTACCTGCCTCCCCTACACTCTAACCACTAGTCTACCTGCCTCCCCTACACTCTAACCACTAGAATACCTGCCGCCCCTACACTCTAACCAGTAGTCTACCTGCCGCCCCTACACTCTAACCACTAGTCTACCTGCCTCCCCTACACTCTAACCACTAGAATACCTGCCGCCCCTACACTCTAACCACTAGTCTACCTGCCGCCCCTACACTCTAACCACTAGTCTACCTGCCGCCCCTACACTCTAACCACTAGTCTACCTGCCGCCCCTACACTCTAACCACTAGAATACCTGCCGCCCCTACACTCTAACCACTAGTCTACCTGCCGCCCCTACACTCTAACCACTAGTCTACCTGCCTCCCCAACACTCTAACCACTAGTCTACCTGCCGCCCCTACACTCTAACCACTAGTCTACCTGCCGCCCCTACACTCTAACCACTAGTCTACCTGCCTCCCCACTAAAGATCACGTGTGTGAGCAGAGAGCAGTCGGAGGACGTTCTAACTATTATGTGTCTGAAGTTCCTGAAGCACAGCCATGACAGCATGAATAAAACTCCCCCTCCAGCCATATTAAACCTTATTAAACAACCAAGTAAAATACTATCAAAATGGAGGAAGGGAGAGCGACTGTGAGGCCTCGTTTACACCTTGCTCTAAAATGTGGGTTTTGTTGATCTGATCAATGGGTCCATTCACTATCTGATCTGATCTTAGAGGCCAGTATAATTACGATTTCAATGGTTTGACCATCCATATCTGTTTACACCTGTAAGATATCCAGATAGAATGGGTCCCTTACTTCCTCCGGAAGTGGTCAAGAAGATCTGATCAAATTCAGATCACAACTCATGTTTTTAATTTTTGTTTCTATACTGCAATTCAGCTTTCAGCTGTGAATATGTACATGATCAAAAAAAAGCCTTAATTGTAATAACAAAGATGTGGACAAGACCAGGACTTAGGACACATATTACCACCAGTTGTAAACCAGATTTCATTTGCAAAGCAGCTGGGACAGATAGATAGAGAGCCTGGGGCCATCCTCCTCAGGCTAGATATAGAGTCTGGGACCATGCTCCTCAGGGTAGAGAAAGTCTGGAGCCATCCTCCTCAGGATAGATAGAGAGTCTGGCACCATCCTCCTCAGGGTAGATATAGAGTCTGGGACCATCCTCCTCAGGATAGACATAGAGTCTGGGACCATCCTCCTCAGGAAAAGATAGAGAGTCTGGGACCATCCTCCCCAGGGTAGATAGAGAGTCTGGGACCATCCTCCTCAAGATAGATAGAGAGTCTGGGACCATCCTCCTCAGGAATAGATATAGAGTCTGGGACCATCCTCCTAGGGAATAGATAGAGAGTCTGGGACCATCCTCCCCAGGGTAGATAGAGAGTCTGGGACCATCCTCCTCAAGATAGATAGAGAGTCTGGGACCATCCTCCTCAGGAATAGATATAGAGTCTCGGACCATGCTCCTCAGGATAGAGAAAGAGTCTGGAGCCATCCTCCTCAGGGTAGATAGAGAGTCTGGGACCATCCTCCTCAGGATAGATAGAGAGTCTGGGACCATCCTCCTCAGGAATAGATAGAGAGTCTGGAGCCATCCTCCTCAGGATAGATATAGAGTCTGGGACCATCCTCCTCAGGATAGATAGAGAGTCTGGGACCATCCTCCTCAGGATAGACATAGAGTCTGGAACCATGCTCCTCAGGGTAGAGAAAGAGTCTGGGACCATCCTCCTCAGGATAGATAGAGAGTCTGGGACCATCCTCCTCAGGATAGATAGAGAGTCTGGAACCATGCTCCTCAGGGTAGAGAAAGAGTCTGGGACCATCCTCCTCAGGATAGATAGAGAGTCTGGGACCATCCTCCTCAGGATAGATATAGAGTCTGGGACCATGCTCCTCAGGATAGACATAGAGTCTGGGACCATGCTCCTCAGAATAGATAGAGAGTCTGGGACCATGCTCCTTAGGATAGATAGAGAGTCTGGGACCATCCTCCTCAGGATAGATATAGAGTCTGGGACCATGCTCCTCAGGATAGATAGAGAGTCTGGGACCATCCTCCTCAGGATAGATAGAGAGTCTGGGACCATCCTCCTCAGGATAGATAGAGAGTCTGGGACCATCCTCCTCAGGATAGATAGAGAGTCTGGGACCATCCTCCTCAGGATAGATAGAGAGTCTGGGACCATCCTCCCCAGGGTAGATAGAGAGTCTGGGACCATCCTCCTCAGGATAGATAGAGAGTCTGGGACCATCCTCCTCAGGATAGATAGAGAGTCTGGAGCCATCCTCCTCAGGATAGATAGAGAGTCTGGGACCATCCTCCTCAGGATAGATAGAGAGTCTGGGACAATCCTCCTCAGGATAGAGAACGTCTGGAGCCATCCTCCTCAGGATAGAGAAAGTCTGGAGCCATCCTCCTCAGGATAGAGAAAGTCTGGAGCCATCCTCCTCAGGATAGATAGAGAGTCTGGGACCATCCTCCTCAGGATAGATATAGAGTCTGGGACCATGCTCCTCAGGGTAGATATAGAGTCTGGAGCCATCCTCCTCAGGATAGAGAAAGTCTGGAGCCATCCTCCTCAGGATAGAGAAAGTCTGGAGCCATCCTCCTCAGGATATAGAGTCTGGAGCCATCCTCCTCAGGGTAGATATAGAGTCTGGGACCATCCTCCTCAGGAATAGATAGAGAGTCTTGGTCCTTCATCCTCAGGATGGATATATTGTCTGGGACCATGCTCCTCAGGATAGATAGAGAGTCTGGGACCATCCTCCTCAGGATAGATAGAGAGTCTGGAGCCATCCTCCTCAGGATAGATATAGAGTCTGGGACCATCCTCCTCAGGATAGAGAAAGTCTGGAGCCATCCTCCTCATGGTAGATAGAGAGCCTGGGACCATGATCCTCAGGGTAGATAGAGAGTCTGGGACCATCCTCCTCAGGATAGATAGAGAGTCTGGGACCATGATCCTCGTGGTAGATAGAGAGTCTGGGACCATCCTCCTCAGGATAGATAGAGCGTCTGGGACCATGCTCCTCAGGATAGATAGATTGTCTGGGACCATCCTCCTCAGGATAGATATAGAGTCTGGGACCATGCTCCTGAGGATAGATAGAGAGTCTGGGACCATCCTCCTCAGGATAGATAGAGAGTCTGGGACCATCCTCCTCAAGATAGATAGAGAGTCTGGGACCATGCTCCTCAGGATAGATAGAGAGTCTGGGACCATCCTCCTCAGGATAGAGAGTCTGGGACCATCCTCCTCAGGATAGATAGAGAGTCTGGGACCATGGTCCTCAGGATAGATATAGAGTCTGGGACCATCCTCCTCAGGATAGATATAGAGTCTGGAGCCATCCTCCTCAGGTTAGAGAACGTCTGGAGCCATGCTCCTCAGGGTAGATAGAGAGTCTGGGACCATGCTCCTCAGGATAGAGAAATTCTGGAGCCATCCTCCTCAGGATAGAGAACGTCTGGAGCCATCCTCCTCAGGATATAGAAAGGCTGGAGCCATCCTCCTCAGGATAGATAGAGAGTCTGGGACCATGCTCCTCAGGATAGATATAGAGTCTGGGACCATTCTCCTCAGGATAGATATATTGTCTGGGACCATCCTCCTCAGGATAGATATAGAGTCTGGGACCATCCTCCTCAGGATAGATATAGAGTCTGGGACCATGCTCCTCAGGATAGATAGAGAGTCTGGGACCATCCTCCTCAGGATAGATAGAGAGTCTGGGACCATCCTCCTCAAGATAGATAGAGAGTCTGGGACCATGCTCCTCAGGATAGATAGACAGTCTGGGACCATCCTCCTCAGGATAGATAGAGAGTCTGGGACCATTCTCCTCGTGGATAGATAGAGAGTCTGGGACCATCCTCCTCAGGATAGATATAGTCTGGGACCATCCTCCTCAGGAATAGATATAGAGTCTTGGTCCTTCATCCTCAGGATGGATATATTGTCCCATGCTCCTCAGGATAAATAGAGAGTCTGGGACCATCCTCCTCAGGATAGATATAGAGTCTGGGACCATCCTCCTCAGGATAGATATATTGTCTGGGACCATCCTCCTCAGGATAGATATAGAGTCTGGGACCATCCTCCTCAGGAATAGATAGAGAGTCTTGGTCCTTCATCCTCAGGATGGATATATTGTCTGGGACCATGATCCTCGGGGTAGATAGAGAGTCTGGGACAATCCTCCTCAGGATAGATAGAGAGTCTGGGACCATGCTCCTCAGGATAGATAGAGAGTCTGGGACCATCGTCCTCAGGATAGATATACAGTCTGGGACCATGCTCCTCAGGATAGATAGAGAGTCTGGGACCATCCTCCTCAGGATAGATAGAGAGTCTGGGACCATCCTCCTCAAGATAGATAGAGAGTCTGGGACCATGCTCCTCAGGATAGATAGAGAGTCTGGGACCATCCTCCTCAGGATAGATAGAGAGTCTGGGACCATGATCCTCGTGGTAGATAGAGAGTCTGGGACCATCCTCCTCAGGATAGAGAGTCTGGGACCATCCTCTTCAGGAATAGATATAGAGTCTCGGACCATCCTCCTCAGGATAGATAGAGAGTCTGGGACCATCCTCCTCAGGATAGATAGAGAGTCTGGGACCATCCTCTTCAGGAATAGATATAGAGTCTCGGACCATCCTCCTCAGGATAGATAGAGAGTCTGGGACCATCCTCCTCAGGATAGATAGAGAGTCTGGGACCATCCTCCTCAGGATAGATAGAGAGTCTCGGACCATCCTCCTCAGGATAGATAGAGAGTCTTGGACCATCCTCCTCAGGATAGAGAGTCTGGGACCATCCTCCTCAGGAATAGATATAGAGTCTCGGACCATCCTCCTCAGGATAGATAGAGAGTCTGGGACCATGCTCCTCAGGATAGATAGAGAGTCTGGGACCATGCTCCTCAGGATAGATAGAGAGTCTGGGACCATCCTCCTCAAGATAGATAGAGAGTCTGGGACCATGCTCCTCAGGATAGATAGAGAGTCTGGGACCATCCTCCTCAGGATAGATATAGAGTCTGGGACCATCCTCCTCAGGATAGATATATTGTCTGGGACCATCCTCCTCAGGATAGATATAGAGTCTGGGACCATCCTCCTCAGGAATAGATAGAGAGTCTTGGTCCTTCATCCTCAGGATGGATATATTGTCTGGGACCATGCTCCTCAGGATAAATAGAGAGTCTGGGACCATCCTCCTCAGGATAGATATAGAGTCTGGGACCATCCTCCTCAGGATAGATAGAGAGTCTGGGACCATCCTCCTCAGGATAGATAGAGAGTCTGGGACCATGCTCCTCAGGATAGATATAGAGTCTGGGACCATTCTCCTCAGGATAGATATATTGTCTGGGACCATCCTCCTCAGGATAGATATAGAGTCTGGGACCATCCTCCTCAGGAATAGATAGAGAGTCTTGGTCCTTCATCCTCAGGATGGATATATTGTCTGGGACCATGCTCCTCAGGATAGATAGAGAGTCTGGGACCATCCTCCTCAGGATAGATAGAGAGTCTGGGACCATCCTCCTCAAGATAGATAGAGAGTCTGGGACCATGCTCCTCAGGATAGATAGAGAGTCTGGGACCATCCTCCTCAGGATAGATATAGAGTCTGGGACCATCCTCCTCAGGATAGATATATTGTCTGGGACCATCCTCCTCAGGATAGATATAGAGTCTGGGACCATCCTCCTCAGGAATAGATAGAGAGTCTTGGTCCTTCATCCTCAGGATGGATATATTGTCTGGGACCATGCTCCTCAGGATAAATAGAGAGTCTGGGACCATCCTCCTCAGGATAGATATAGAGTCTGGGACCATCCTCCTCAGGATAGATAGAGAGTCTGGGACCATCCTCCTCAGGATAGATAGAGAGTCTGGGACCATGCTCCTCAGGATAGATATAGAGTCTGGGACCATTCTCCTCAGGATAGATATATTGTCTGGGACCATCCTCCTCAGGATAGATATAGAGTCTGGGACCATCCTCCTCAGGAATAGATAGAGAGTCTTGGTCCTTCATCCTCAGGATGGATATATTGTCTGGGACCATGATAGAGAGTCTGGGACCATCCTCCTCAGGATAGATAGAGAGTCTGGGACCATCCTCCTCAGGATAGATATAGAGTCTGGGACCATGCTCCTCAGGATAGATAGAGAGTCTGGGACCATCCTCCTCAGGATAGAGAGTCTGGGACCATCCTCCTCAGGATAGAGAGTCTGGGACCATCCTCCTCAGGATAGAGAGTCTGGGACCATCCTCCTCAGGTTAGATATAGAGTCTGGGACCATCCTCCTCAGGATAGATATAGAGTCTGGGACCATCCTCCTCAGGTTAGATATAGAGTCTGGGACCATCCTCCTCAGGTTAGATAGAGAGTCTTGGTCCTTCATCCCCAGGATAGATATATTGTCTGGGACCATCCACCTCTGGAGCCTCATAGAGTGGCTGCTGCCAACACACTGACTCAACTCCAGCCACTTTAATAATGGGAATTTATGGGAAATGATGTAAAATATATCACTAGCCACTTTAAACAATGCTACCTAATATAATGTCCCCTACATTATTCATCTCATATGTATACGTATATACTGTACTCTATATCATCTACTGCATCCTTATGTAATACATGTATCACTAGCCACTTTAACTATGCCACTTTGTTTACATACTCATCTCATATGTATATACTGCACTCAATACCATCTACTGTATCTTGCCTATGCCGCTCTGTACCATCACTGATTCATATATCTTTATGTACATATTCTTTATCCCCTTACACTTGTGTCTATAAGGTAGTAGTTTTGGAATTGTTAGCTAGATTACTTGTTGGTTATCACTGCATTGTCGGAACTAGAAGCACAAGCATTTCGCTACACTCGCATTAACATCTGCTAACCATGTGTATGTGACAAATAACATTTGATTTGATTTGATTTGGAGGAAGGAGAGAGGGGAGGTCTGGTACCATCCTTCTCTGGAGGAAGGAGAGAGGAGAGGTCTGGTACCATCCTTCTCTGGAGGTAGGAGAAGAGAGGACAGGAAGGACCTTTCTGTGTGGGACTGCATTACTACATTACTGGATTACACTGACAATTAACCATGTGGTATGTGACAAATAAAATTTGATTTGATTTGATTTAGATATGTGTTAAGCACTTTACAGACAGACATTGTTGATAGTAAAGCACTTTACAGACAGACATTGTTGATAGTAAAGCACTTTACAGACAGACATTGTTGATAGTAAAGCACTTTACAGACAGACATTGTTGATAGTAAAGACTTCCTCATTATTCAAGTATGTTTTGTTGGAACTTGTGCGGAAATGACAACTTAAAGAATGTTGCTATACTTTGATAGAAGCATCGTCAACCGGAAACTCCAAAGACATAAACGAAGGAAAAGGACAACGAGACGATGATATCATTTTGGTCATATTTTAATCAGTACTTTTCAATATTAACATTTTATTTTTTTATATATTTTTTTTACAGTGGCATAGTTTTGAAAAATTGATATTTAATACTGAAAAAAGCAAACCTCACTCTCACCCCCCCGCCCCTCCCCCCCGCCCCCACCCCTCCCCCACTTTTAATATGCAACGAAATTACAGCAATTTAACCTTTATACAAAAAATTAGTCATTTTTATTTATAGCATCAAATTGAACTAACAAAAAGAACATGAATTATGAATATTGGCAATGTGTTTCAACGCGTCTTCCATAGAGTGGCAATGTACAGTCGGAGAAGATGTCTGGGTCACCAAAGCCTCGATCGTCATTACAACTTGTTTGCAGCAAACTCAAAGGCCATAACGGTGATCCTTGTTTTTTAATGACAGAAGTTTCTTCATTAACTACCAACTACCTTTTATATATTTTTTTGTTGTTACAAAATGAAAAAAAAAAAGATTAAACTTCAGACAACTACTACGTTTGTAATAATATTAATATCAATTCATATAGTATAATATTACCAATAATATCAATTAATAATAATAATAATAATAAATACTCCATCTATCAACCAGAGTCAATCCCATTAGAATTCATGAAAATAAACATGTCAAAATGACTGCAACTGATATGAAATGAAAACCTTTTAAATAACAAGAATTTTATTTTTCTATTTTTACCAAAATGTAATACTTACACATTATATACATGCCTTGTGGTGAAACAAAATGCTTGTTCTAGATCAAACAAATGACAAATAAGAATAAAAACAAATTCAAGAGACTTCTGGAATACTTTTAAATAGATATATTGTCTAATATACACATTTTCAATGTTTTAATTGTTCTCAAAATCCAACAATATTGCCCAGCAGCAATCATCACATTAGCAAAGTCATATACAGCAATATTCACAAGGGAGCGTTCAGATCAATAAAGCCACATCGGTTGTGTCCCAAATGGCACCCTATTCCCTTCATAGTGCACTACTTCGACCAAAAAAACATAATGGATCCTGGTCAAAAGTAGTGCACTGTAAACGGAATAATCCCATGTTGTGATGCACCTCCCCCCCCCAATATCAACCTCTTTTATGTTCCCAGAACTCGTAGGATTTGGTTCTTCCAGTCTTTTCAGAATGTTCCCAGAACTCGTAGGATTTGGTTCTTCCAGTCTTTTCAGAGAGATAGAACTCTGACCAGTAGTTGTTCATAGTAATGAAAATGAGGTTCAGACATTTGAAGTAAAGTTAGTGTCTCAGATACTTTTCGGACCGGGATTCAACGTGACCTTGGGAAGTGTGGCTTTTAACTGGAAAAGGGTTCTACTGCTCTAACATATGGAATTGTTTCAAGAGGGTCATACTGTGGATTATATATATATATATATATATATATATACAGTGCCTTGCGAAAGTATTCGGCCCCCTTGAACTTTGCGACCTTTTGCCACATTTCAGGCTTCAAACATAAAGATATAAAACTGTATTTTTTTTGTGAAGAATCAACAACAAGTGGGACACAATCATGAAGTGGAACGACATTTATTGGATATTTCAAACTTTTTTAACAAATCAAAAACTGAAAAATTGGGCGTGCAAAATTATTCAGCCCCCTTAAGTTAATACTTTGTAGCGCCACCTTTTGCTGCGATTACAGCTGTAAGTCGCTTGGGGTATGTCTCTATCAGTTTTGCACATCGAGAGACTGACATTTTTTCCCATTCCTCCTTGCAAAACAGCTCGAGCTCAGTGAGGTTGGATGGAGAGCATTTGTGAACAGCAGTTTTCAGTTCTTTCCACAGATTCTCGATTGGATTCAGGTCTGGACTTTGACTTGGCCATTCTAACACCTGGATATGTTTATTTTTGAATCATTCCATTGTAGATTTTGCTTTATGTTTTGGATCATTGTCTTGTTGGAAGACAAATCTCCGTCCCAGTCTCAGGTCTTTTGCAGACTCCATCAGGTTTTCTTCCAGAATGGTCCTGTATTTGGCTCCATCCATCTTCCCATCAATTTTAACCATCTTCCCTGTCCCTGCTGAAGAAAAGCAGGCCCAAACCATGATGCTGCCACCACCATGTTTGACAGTGGGGATGGTGTGTTCAGGGTGATGAGCTGTGTTGCTTTTACGCCAAACATAACGTTTTGCATTGTTGCCAAAAAGTTCAATTTTGGTTTCATCTGACCAGAGCACCTTCTTCCACATGTTTGGTGTGTCTCCCAGGTGGCTTGTGGCAAACTTTAAACGACACTTTTTATGGATATCTTTAAGAAATGGCTTTCTTCTTGCCACTCTTCCATAAAGGCCAGATTTGTGCAATATACAACTGATTGTTGTCCTATGGACAGAGTCTCCCACCTCAGCTGTAGATCTCTGCAGTTCATCCAGAGTGATCATGGGCCTCTTGGCTGCATCTCTGATCAGTCTTCTCCTTGTATGAGCTGAAAGTTTAGAGGGACAGCCAGGTCTTGGTAGATTTGCAGTGGTCTGATACTCCTTCCATTTCAATATTATCGCTTGCACAGTGCTCCTTGGGATGTTTAAAGCTTGGGAAATATTTTTGTATCCAAATCCGGCTTTAAACTTCTTCACAACAGTATCTCGGACCTGCCTGGTGTGTTCCTTGTTCTTCATGATGCTCTCTGCGCTTTTAACGGACCTCTGAGACTATCACAGTGCAGGTGCATTTATACAGAGACTTGATTACACACAGGTGGATTGTATTTATCATCATTAGTCATTTAGGTCAACATTGGATCATTCAGAGATCCTCACTGAACTTCTGGAGAGAGTTTGCTGCACTGAAAGTAAAGGGGCTGAATAATTTTGCACGCCCAATTTTTCAGTTTTTGATTTGTTAAAAAAGTTTGAAATATCTAATAAATGTTGTTCCACTTCATGATTGTGTCCCACTTGTTGTTGATTCCTCACAAAAAATACAGTTTTATATCTTTATGTTTGAAGCCTGAAATGTGGCAAAAAGTCGCGAAGTTCAAGGGGGCCGAATACTTTCGCAAGGCACTGTATTATACAGAAAACGCAACTAGAGTGTTCCTTCACAGAAAACGCAACTAGAGTGTTCCTTCACAGAAAATGCAACTAGAGTGTTCCTTCACAGAAAACGCAACTAGAGTGTTCCTTCACAGAAAACGCAACTAGAGTGTTCCTTCACAGAAAACGCAACTAGAGTGTTCCTTCACAGAAAACGCAACACATTCAGCAGAAAATGGCTTCATTTTCATCATGTGACAACAGAAGTGCAGATGCTATTAGGCTGGCAAGCCTCAAGTAAATGAGCTTACAATGAAAAAAGCAAGGTCTTTATTTAATTTTTTTGCAAAAACGATGCCGGGTCATTATATTTCCTAATGTTTTGGCCTATCATAGAAAGAATGCAGCCATCTTTATTTCCTATTGTTTTGCTTAAAGTTAATCTTGAATTGTACTGGTCTAATATAGGCTACAGTGAGAAAAGTACCCAGAGAACAGTAGCTCCACATCAGTCTGTCTGCTGATAGAATGATGGAGAACAGTAGCTCCACATCAGTCTGTCTGCTGATAGAATGATGGAGAACAGTAGCTCCACATCAGAGAGCTGTCTGCTGATAGAATGATGGAGAACAGTAGCTCCACATCAGTCTGTCTGCTGATAGAATGATGGAGAACAGTAGCTCCACATCAGAGAGCTGTCTGCTGATAGAATGATGGAGAACAGTAGCTCCAGAGAGTCTGTCTGCTGATAGAATGATGGAGAACATCAGAGAGCTGTCTGCTGATAGAATGATGGAGAACAGTAGCTCCACATCAGTCAGTCTGCTGATAGAATGATGGAGAACAGTAGCTCCACATCAGTCAGTCTGCTGATAGAATGATGGAGAACAGTAGCTCCACATCAGAGAGCTGTCTGCTGATAGAATGATGGAGAACAGTAGCTCCACATCAGTCAGTCTGCTGATAGAATGATGGAGAACAGTAGCTCCACATCAGTCTGTCTGCTGATAGAATGATGGAGAACAGTAGCTCCACATCAGTCAGTCTGCTGATAGAATGATGGAGAACAGTAGCTCCACATCAGTCTGTCTGCTGATAGAATGATGGAGAACAGTAGCTCCACATCAGTCTGTCTGCTGATAGAATGATGGAGAACAGTAGCTCCACATCAGTCAGTCTGCTGATAGAATGATGGAATGACATCAGTCTGTCTGCTGATAGAATGATGGAGAACAGTAGCTCCACATCAGTCTGTCTGCTGATAGAATGATGGAGAACAGTAGCTCCACATCAGTCTGTCTGCTGATAGAATGATGGAGAACAGTAGCTCCACATCAGTCTGTCTGCTGATAGAATGATGGAGAACAGAACAGTAACTCCACATCAGTCAGTCTGCTGATAGAATGATGGAGAACAGTAGCTCCACATCAGTCAGTCTGCTGATAGAATGATGGAGAACAGTAGCTCCACATCAGTCAGTCTGCTGATAGAATGATGGAGAACAGTAGCTCCACATCAGTCAGTCTGCTGATAGAATGATGGAGAACAGTAGAATGATGGAGAACTCCACATCAGTCTGTCTGCTGATAGAATGATGGAGAACAGTAGCTCCACATCAGTCTGTCTGCTGATAGAATGATGGAGAACAGTAGCTCCACATCAGTCTGTCTGCTGATAGAATGATGGAGAACAGTAGCTCCACATCAGTCAGTCTGCTGATAGAATGATGGAGAACAGTAGCTCCACATCAGTCAGTCTGCTCCACATCAGCAGTGTCTGCTGATAGAATGATGGAGAACAGTAGCTCCACATCAGTCTGTCTGCTGATAGAATGATGGAGAACAGTAGCTCCACATCAGTCAGTCTGCTGATAGAATGATGGAGAACAGTAGCTCCACATCAGTCAGTCTGCTGATAGAATGATGGAGAACAGTAGCTCCACATCAGTCTGTCTGCTGATAGAATGATGGAGAACAGTAGCTCCACATCAGTCAGTCTGCTGATAGAATGATGGAGAACAGTAGCTCCACATCAGTCTGTCTGCTGATGCTCATGTAGCCCATAGAAAAGCAATGAATAACACATTCATAATTGGCATTAAAAAAAACAAGTAAAAAAAATGTATCATGAGGAATAAGGTTGTCTGTCCTATATCTAGGAGACTTATTAAGAAAGTTCTGGAAATATATATATATATTTTTTGACACTTATTTATCTCCTTATATTTGTTGGCACTTAACTACCTCCATACTAGCATTCTGTTGTATGGGTTACCTTTTCAGACGAGCAGAACGGAGTTAGCAGGCCCAACCGTTCGGACGCTAAAGACGTTTTTATTTTTGTTGCGAGAAGAAACCCATTTTTTTCGGGAATGTCTCCTGTTCTGACAAACAACGCTGTAGCTCTGCCTTGATTCCCCATTGAGCCGGACATCTGCAGCGTTTACTGTGAATACGATTTTCGGGTCGAACGGTCCTCTGAAAAGCGGCATTGTTGACAACCTGCAGCCACATTGAATCCTGGTACCCTGAATCTCCAATCATTGGTCTGAAAACATCAGTGAATTTAGACTCGTATTGAATCCTGAGATAATGAATTGCTTGGTGCAGAAGTATTTCTCTGTTTTTGTCTGAGACGTTGTGCTTTTATTATACTTTTGATTCTCTCTGTGGTTTCTTTCTATATGAGATGAGACTATGGCCTATACTAATATACAAATAAAGCTAAAAGAGGATATCATATAATATCCACATTCAGACAGAAACAATCATACGGATTGTGCTTCATTTTTGTTTTTTAATTAAACTTTTTTTTTTTTTACATTTTATTTTTTTACGTTTTTTTTTGTGTCAGAACTATTCAGTTTATTGTACTTCCATCGTTTTCCACAACATGAGAGCCTAATTGTGTGCCTCTCATACCCAATACCATTTTTACAGTTGCAATTAAGCCCCATCACGTCGTTCACATTGATACATTTCACATATTCTTCTCTGAAAAGCATAATTATCGGCATAGCCAATGTTTTCCGGAGTCAGATGAAGCACATTTCTTTCCGCTTCCTGATGGGAATATATGCAAAAGGTATATAACAGGGATGGCGAGGGGAGTAGGGGACACAAAATCCCCCCCAAAAAACTAAGAGTTGAAACAAACATGTCAGAAGCAGATTGAAAACGGTCTGTATATTTAGGAAATGTCAAATAAAACATGACAACAAACAAAGATTCTAAAAACCTGAATGAAACAGGATCTGCTCTTTTTAAAACACTGAGTACAAGTAGCGGAGTACATTTGCAGTAAAAACAAGGCAGCATTTTTATCGATTTGCTTGTTAAAACCGACCAGTAAAACCAAACTTGAGCTTTCTCTTTCGGGAGAGGAGTGGAGGGGACAAAGAACTGGTTCCTGCCCCAGCAGCACTGAGCCAACTGCAGACTGTGTTGGTCGACTGGCAGAGATGGACCGGACATAGGGCAATTCTGGCAAATGCCAGTGGGCCAGAATTAAAAAATAATAATTTGCTTAATAGTGGGTGCCTCAAGGAAACAGATGGGCTGATGCGTTTGAAATGCCCGGGCCGATATCTGGTCCTAGTCCGCCCCTGCCTCTGGTGAAATAAACAAATCAGACAGAAAGAAGAACAGAGGTGGAAACATAAAGGGGACGGAACGAACAGCTCTAAATGAAGTACTCTTTCTTCTCCTCTGCTGCGTGGTTCCCCTCTGCGTTGATGATGGCTGTGTCTGCGTCAGGGGCATCCTCAGATCCTTTAGCCTCGTGTGTTAGGTACGTCCCTGTTCACACACAGACACACACACACACCCACACAGACACACACAACCCCACACACCCACAGACACACACAACCCCACACACCCACAGACACACAAACAGACACAAACATCCACATACACAAACACCCACCCACCCACCCACAGACACCGACACACCCACAGACACACCCACAGACACACCCACAGACACAAACACCCACCCACCCACAGACACCGACACACCCACAGACACACCCACAGACACAAACACCCACCCACCCACAGACACCGACACACCCACAGACACCGACACACCCACAGACACATCCACAGACACCGACACACCCACAGACACATCCACAGACACCGACACACCCACAGACACATCCACAGACACACACCCACAGATACATCCACAGACACCGACACACCCACAGATACATCCACAGACACACACACACCCACAGACACA
>NC_088406.1:6850562-6923062 GCF_034236695.1 Oncorhynchus nerka
GGAGAGGGGGAGATAGAGAGCGAGGGTAAAGGGAGAGGGGTGAGAGAGAGCGAGGGTAAAGGAGAGGGGGAGATAGAGAGCGAGGGTAAAGGGAGAGGGGTGAGAGAGAGCGAGGGTAAAGGAGAGGGGGAGATAGAGAGCGAGGTAAAGGGAGAGGGGTGAGAGAGAGCGAGGTAAAGGAGAGGGGGAGATAGAGAGCGAGGGTAAAGGGAGAGGGGTGAGAGAGAGCGAGGGTAAAGGAGAGGGGGAGATAGAGAGCGAGGGTAAAGGGAGAGGGGTGAGAGAGAGCGAGGGTAAAGGAGAGGGGAGATAGAGAGCGAGGGTAAAGGGAGAGGGGTGAGAGAGAGCGAGGGTAAGGGGGTGAGAGAGAGCGAGGGTAAAGGGAGAGGGGTGAGAGAGAGCGAGGGTAAAGGAGAGGGGGAGATAGAGAGCGAGGGTAAAGGGAGAGGGGTGAGAGAGAGCGAGGGTAAAGGAGAGGGGGAGATAGAGAGCGAGGGTAAAGGGAGAGGGGTGAGAGAGAGCGAGGGTAAAGGAGAGGGGGAGATAGAGAGCGAGGGTAAAGGGAGAGGGGTGAGAGAGAGCGAGGGTAAAGGAGAGGGGGAGATAGAGAGCGAGGGGTAAAGGGAGAGGGGTGAGAGAGAGCGAGGGTAAAGGAGAGGGGGAGATAGAGAGCGAGGGTAAAGGGAGAGGGGTGAGAGAGAGCGAGGGTAAAGGAGAGGGGGAGATAGAGAGCGAGGGTAAAGGGAGAGGGGTGAGAGAGAGCGAGGGTAAGAGGGGGTGAGAGAGAGCGAGGGTAAGGGTAAAGGAGAGGGGGAGATAGAGAGCGAGGGTAAGGGTAAAGGAGAGGGGGAGAGAGAGCAAAGGGGACATAGAGAAAGAGAGGGTAAGGGGGAGATAGAGAGCGAGGGTAAAGGGAGAGGGGGAGATAGAGAGCGAGGGTAAAGGGAGAGGGGTGAGAGAGAGCGAGGGTAAAGGAGAGGGGGAGATAGAGAGCGAGGGTAAAGGGAGAGGGGTGAGAGAGAGCGAGGGAGGAGGGGGGAGATAGAGAGCGAGGGTAAAGGGAGAGGGGTGAGAGAGAGCGAGGGTAAGGGTAAAGGAGAGGGGTGAGAGAGAGCGAGGGTAAGGGTAAAGGAGAGGGGTGAGAGAGAGCGAGGGTAAGGTTAAAGGAGAGGGGGAGATAGAGAGCGAGGGTAAGGGTAAAGGAGAGGGGGAGAGGGGGAGAGAGAGAGAGAGGGTAAGGGTAAAGGGAGAGGGGTGAGAGAGAGCAAAGGGGAGATAGAGAAAGAGAGGGTAAGGGGGAGATAGAGAGCGAGGGTAAAGGGAGAGGGGTGAGAGAGAGCGAGGGTAAAGGAGAGGGGGAGATAAGAGCGAGGGGGGAGAGGGGTGAGAGAGAGCGAGGGTAAAGGAGAGGGGGAGATAGAGAGCGAGGGTAAAGGGAGAGGGGTGAGAGAGAGCGAGGGTAAAGGAGAGGGGGAGATAGAGAGCGAGGGTAAAGGGAGAGGGGTGAGAGAGAGCGAGGTAAAGGAGAGGGGGAGATAGAGAGCGAGGGTAAAGGGAGAGGGGTGAGAGAGAGCGAGGTAAAGGAGAGGGGAGATAGAGAGCGAGGGTAAAGGGAGAGGGGTGAGAGAGAGCGAGGGTAAAGGAGAGGGGGAGATAGAGAGCGAGGGTAAAGGGAGAGGGTGAGAGAGAGCGAGGGTAAAGGAGAGGGGGAGATAGAGAGCGAGGGTAAAGGGAGAGGGGTGAGAGAGAGCGAGGGTAAGGGTAAAGGAGAGGGGAGATAGAGAGTGAGGGTAAGGGTAAAGGAGAGGGGGAGAGAGAGCAAAGGGGACATAGAGAAAGAGAGGGTAAGGGGGAGATAGAGAGCGAGGGTAAAGGGAGAGGGGTGAGAGAGAGCGAGGGTAAAGGAGAGGGGGAGATAGAGAGCGAGGGTAAAGGGAGAGGGGTGAGAGAGAGCGAGGGTAAAGGAGAGGGGGAGATAGAGAGCGAGGGTAAAGGGAGAGGGGTGAGAGAGAGCGAGGGTAAAGGAGAGGGGGAGATAGAGAGCGAGGGTAAAGGGAGAGGGGGTGAGAGAGAGAGAGAGTAAGGGAGAGGGGTGAGAGAGAGCAAGGGTAAAGGAGAGGGGGAGATAGAGAGCGAGGGTAAAGGGAGAGGGGTGAGAGAGAGCGAGGGTAAAGGAGAGGGGGAGATAGAGAGCGAGGGTAAAGGGAGAGGGGTGAGAGAGAGCGAGGATAAAGGAGAGGGGGAGATAGAGAGCGAGGGTAAAGGGAGAGGGGTGAGAGAGAGCGAGGGAAAGGAGAGGGGGAGATAGAGAGCGAGGGTAAAGGAGAGGGGTGAGAGAGAGCGAGGGTAAGGGTAAAGGAGAGGGGTGAGAGAGAGCGAGGGTAAGGGTAAAGGAGAGGGGGAGATAGAGAGCGAGGGTAAGGGTAAAGGGAGGGGAGAGAGAGCAAAGGGAACATAGAGAAAGAGAGGGTAAGGGGGAGATAGAGAAAGAGAGGGTAAGGGAGAGGGGTGAGAGAGAGCGAGGGTAAGGGTAAAGGAGAGGGGTGAGAGAGAGCGAGGGTAAGGGTAAAGGAGAGGGGGAGATAGAGAGTGAGGGTAAGGGTAAAGGAGAGGGGGAGAGAGAGCAAAGGGGACATAGAGAAAGAGAGGGTAAGGGGGAGATAGAGAGCGAGGGTAAAGGGAGAGGGGTGAGAGAGAGCGAGGGTAAAGGAGAGGGGGAGATAGAGAGCGAGGTAAAGGGAGAGGGGTGAGAGAGAGCGAGGTAAAGGAGAGGGGGAGATAGAGAGCGAGGGTAAAGGGAGAGGGGGTGAGAGAGCGAGGGTAAAGGAGAGGGGGAGATAGAGAGCGAGGGTAAAGGGAGAGGGGTGAGAGAGAGAGAGAGTAAGGGAGAGGGGTGAGAGAGAGCAAGGGTAAAGGAGAGGGGGAGATAGAGAGCGAGGGTAAAGGGAGAGGGGTGAGAGAGAGCGAGGGTAAAGGAGAGGGGGAGATAGAGAGCGAGGGTAAAGGAGAGGGGTGAGAGAGAGCGAGGATAAAGGAGAGGGGGAGATAGAGAGCGAGGTAAAGGGAGAGGGGTGAGAGAGAGCGAGGGTAAAGGAGAGGGGGAGATAGAGAGCGAGGGTAAAGGGAGAGGGGTGAGAGAGAGCGAGGGTAAGGGTAAAGGAGAGGGGTGAGAGAGAGCGAGGGTAAGGGTAAAGGAGAGGGGGAGATAGAGAGCGAGGGTAAGGGTAAAGGAGAGGGGGAGAGAGAGCAAAGGGAACATAGAGAAAGAGAGGGTAAGGGGGAGATAGAGAAAGAGAGGGTAAGGGAGAGGCGGACATAGAGGGAGGGGTGTTGGGTATTCCTATTTGTGTTCCACCTAGTACATTCCTCATTTTTAACACCTAGAAATGTACCTTACCCGCCAAGTTGTATATGGAAAACCACACAATCTCCATATGGATGTAATTCTATGCAAGACGTACTGTATAATTCATCATCTTGATCTGGATTCACACAGAATGGGGCCACCATGATGGAACTACCAGCATAACTCATTGACTGCCTCCCAAGTGGTACCCTATCCCCCTATTAATATATTCCCCTATTAATCTATTCCCCTTTTAATCTATTCCCATATTCTCATATTCCCCTATTAATCTATTCCCCTATTAATCTATTCCCCTATTATCATATCCCCCTATTAATCTATTCCCCTATTAATCTATTCCCCTTTTAATCTATTCCCATATTCTCATATTCCCCTATTAATCTATTCCCCTATTAATCTATTCCCCTTTTAATCTATTCCCCTATTCTCATATTCCCCTATTAAGCTATTCCCCTATTAATCGATTCCCCTATTAATCTATTCCCTATTAATCTATTCCCCCCCTTTTAATCTATTCCCATATTCTCATATTCCCCTATTAATCTATTCCCCTATTAATCTATTCCCCTTTTAATCTATTCCCATATTCTCATATTCCCCTATTAATCTATTCCCCTATTAATCTATTCCCCTTTTAATCTATTCCCCTATTCTCATATTCCCCTATTAAGCTATTCCCCTATTAATCGATTCCCCTATTAATCTATTCCCCTATTAATCTATTCCCCTATTAATATATTCCCCTTTTAATCTATTCCCATATTCTCATATTCCCCTATTAATCTATTCCCCTATTAATCTATTCCCCTATTAATCTATTCCCCTATTAATCTATTCCCATATTCCCCTATTAATCGATTCCCCTATTAGCATATTCCACTATTAATCTATTCCCCTATTCTCATATTCCCCTATTAATCTATTCCCCTATTAATATATTCCCCTATTATCATATCCCCCTATTAATCTATTCCCCTATTATCATATCCCCCTATTAATCTATTCCCCTATTAGCATACCCCCTATTAATCTATTCCCCTATTAATCTATTCCCCTATTCTCATATTCCCCTATTAATATATTCCCCTATTATCATCTCCCCCTGTTAATCTATTCCCCTATTAATCTATTCCCTTATTAATCTATTCCCCTATTCCCCTATTAATCTATTCCCCTATTAGAATATCCCCCTATTAATCTATTCCCCTATTAATCTATTCCCCTATTCCCCTATTAATCTATTCCCCTATTAGAATATCCCCCTATTAATCTATTCCCCTATTAATCTATTCCCCTATTCCCCTATTAATCTATTCCCCTATTAATCTATTCCCCTATTAATCTATTCCCCTATTAGAATATCCCCCTATTAATCTATTCCCCTATTAATCTATTCCCATATTAGAATATCCCCCTATTAATCTATTCCCCTATTAATCTATTCCCCTATTAATCTATTCCCTATGAATCTATTCCGCTATTAGCATATCCCTCTATTAATCTATCCCTCTATTAATCTATCCCTCTATTAATCTATTCCCTCTATTAATCTATTCCCTATGAATCTATTCCCCTATTAATCTATTCCCCTATTAGAATATCCCCCTATTAATCTATTCCCCTATTAATCTATTCCCTCTATTAATCTATCCCTCTATTAATCTATTCCCTCTATTAATCTATTCCCTATGAATCTATTCCCCTATTAATCTATTCCTCTATTAGAATATCCCCCTATTAATCTATCCCTCTATTAATCTATTCCCTCTATTAATCTATTCCCTATGAATCTATTCCCCTATTAATCTATTCCCCTATTAGAATATCCCCCTATTAATCTATTCCCCTATTAATCTATTCCCTATGAATCTATTCCGCTATTAGCATATCCCCCTATTAATCTATTTCCCCTATGAATCTATTCCCCTATTAATCTATTCCCTATGAATCTATTCCCCTATTAATCTATTCCCTATGAATCTATTCCGCTATTAGCATATCCCCCTATTAATCTATTCCCTCTATTAATCTATTCCCTATGAATCTATTCCCCTATTAATCTATTCCCTATGAATCTATTCCCCTATTAATCTATTCCCTATGAATCTATTCCCCTATTAGAATACCCCCTATTAATCTATCCCTCTATTAATCTATTCCCTCTATTAATCTATTCCCTATGAATCTATTCCCCTATTAATCTATTCCCCTATTAGAATATCCCCCTATTAATCTATTCCCCTATTAATCTATTCCCTATGAATCTATTCCGCTATTAGCATATCCCCCTATTAATCTATTCCCTCTATTAATCTATTCCCTATGAATCTATTCCCCTATTAATCTATTCCCTATGAATCTATTCCCCTATTAATCTATTCCCTATGAATCTATTCCGCTATTAGCATATCCCCCTATTAATCTATTCCCTCTATTAATCTATTCTCTATGAATCTATTCCCCTATTAATCTATTCCCTATGAATCTATTCCCCTATTAATCTATTCCCTATTAATCTATTCCCCTATTAGCATATCCCCCTATTAATCTATTCCCTATGAATCTATTCCCCTATTCATCTATTCCCTATGAATCTATTCCCCTATTAGCATATCCCCCTATTAATCTACCCCCCTATTAATCTATCCCTCTATTAATCTATTCCCCTATTCTTATATTCCCCTATTAATCTATCCCCCTATTAATCTATTACCCTATTAATTGATTCCCCTATTCATCTATTGCCCTATTAATCTATTGCCCTATTAATCTATTGCCCTAATCCCAAATAATTGTATTCCCATATTCCCCTATTATTTTAATCCCCTATTATCCCATTCCCCTATTCTCCTAATCCCATATTCTCCTATTCTCATATTATCCTATTCCCCTAATCCCATATTCTCCTTTTCCCCTAATCCCATATTATCCCATTCCCCTAATCCCATATTCTCCTATTCCCCAAATCCCCTAATCCCATATTATCCCATTCCCCTAATCCCATATTCTCATATTCCCCTATTAAGCTATTCCCTATTAATCGATTCCCCTATTAATATATTCCCTATTAATCTATTCCCTATTAATATATTCCCTTTTAATCTATTCCCATATTCTCATATTCCCTATTAATCTATTCCCCTATTAATCTATTCCCCTATTAATCTATTCCCATAATCCCCTATTAATCGATTCCCCTATTAGCATATTCCACTATTAATCTATTCCCCTATTCTCATATTCCCCTATTAATCTATTCCCCTATTAATATATTCCCCTATTATCATATCCCCCTATTAATCTATTCCCCTATTATCATATCCCCCTATTAATCTATTCCCCTATTAGCATACCCCCTATTAATCTATTCCCCTATTAATCTATTCCCCTATTCTCATATTCCCCTATTAATATATTCCCCTATTATCATCTCCCCCTGTTAATCTATTCCCCTATTAATCTATTCCCTTATTAATCTATTCCCCTATTCCCCTATTAATCTATTCCCCTATTAGAATATCCCCCTATTAATCTATTCCCCTATTAATCTATTCCCCTATTCCCCTATGAATCTATTCCCCTATTAGAATATCCCCCTATTAATCTATTCCCCTATTAATCTATTCCCCTATTCCCCTATTAATCTATTCCCCTATTAATCTATTCCCCTATTCCCCTATTAATCTATTCCCCTATTAGAATATCCCCCTATTAATCTATTCCCCTATTAATCTATTCCCATATTAGAATATCCCCTATTAATCTATTCCCTATTAATCTATTCCCTATTAATCTATTCCCTATGAATCTATTCCGCTATTAGCATATCCCTCTATTAATCTATCCTCTATTAATCTATCCCTCTATTAATCTATTCCCTCTATTAATCTATTCCCTATGAATCTATTCCCCTATTAATCTATTCCCCTATTAGAATATCCCCCTATTAATCTATTCCCCTATTAATCTATTCCCTCTATTAATCTATCCCTCTATTAATCTATTCCCTCTATTAATCTATTCCCTATGAATCTATTCCCCTATTAATCTATTCCTCTATTAGAATATCCCCCTATTAATCTATCCCTCTATTAATCTATTCCCTCTATTAATCTATTCCCTATGAATCTATTCCCCTATTAATCTATTCCCCTATTAGAATATCCCCCTATTAATCTATTCCCCTATTAATCTATTCCCTATGAATCTATTCCGCTATTAGCATATCCCCCTATTAATCTATTTCCTCTATTAATCTATTCCCTATGAATCTATTCCCCTATTAATCTATTCCCTATGAATCTATTCCCCTATTAATCTATTCCCTATGAATCTATTCCGCTATTAGCATATCCCCCTATTAATCTATTCCCTCTATTAATCTATTCCCCTATTCCCTATTAATCTATTCCCTATGAATCTATTCCCTATTAATCTATTCCCTATGAATCTATTCCCCTATTAGAATACCCCTATTAATCTATCCCTCTATTAATCTATTCCCTCTATTAATCTATTCCCTATGAATCTATTCCCTATTAATCTATTCCCTATTAGAATATCCCCTATTAATCTATTCCCCTATTAATCTATTCCCTATGAATCTATTCCGCTATTAGCATATCCCCCTATTAATCTATTTCCTCTATTAATCTATTCCCTATGAATCTATTCCCCTATTAATCTATTCCCTATGAATCTATTCCCCTATTAATCTATTCCCTATGAATCTATTCCGCTATTAGCATATCCCCCTATTAATCTATTCCCTCTATTAATCTATTCTCTATGAATCTATTCCCCTATTAATCTATTCCCTATGAATCTATTCCCCTATTAATCTATTCCCTATTAATCTATTCCCCTATTAGCATATCCCCCTATTAATCTATTCCCTATGAATCTATTCCCCTATTCATCTATTCCCTATGAATCTATTCCCCTATTAGCATATCCCCCTATTAATCTACCCCCCTATTAATCTATCCCTCTATTAATCTATTCCCTATTCTTATATTCCCTATTAATCTATTCCCCTATTAATCTATTACCATTAATTGATTCCCCTATTCATCTATTGCCCTATTAATCTATTGCCCTATTAATCTATTGCCCTAATCCCAAATAATTGTATTCCCATATTCCCCTATTATTTTAATCCCCTATTATCCCATTCCCCTATTCTCCTAATCCCATATTCTCCTATTCTCATATTATCCTATTCCCCTAATCCCATATTCTCCTTTTCCCCTAATCCCATATTATCCCATTCCCCTAATCCCATATTCTCCTATTCCCCTAATCCCATATTATCCCATTCCCCTAATCCCATATTCTCCTATTCCCCAAATCCCCTAATCCCATATTCTCCTATTCCCCTAATCCCATATTCTCCTATTCCCCTAATCCCATATTCTCCTATTCCCCAAATCCCCTAATCCCATATTATCCTATTCCCCTAATCCCATATTCTCATATTCCCCTAATCCCATATTTTCCTATCCCCATAGTCCCCTGATCCCATATTCCCCTGATCCCATATTCCCCCATTATCCTAGTCCCCTACTGCCCTATTACCCTATTTTCTTCATGAATTACACTGAGTGTACAACACATTAGGAACACCTATTTAATATTGAGTTTTTGCCCTCAGAATAGCCTCAAATCGTTGGGCATGGACTCTACAAGGTGTGGAAAGCGTTCCACAGGGATGCTGGCCCCATGTGGACTCTACAAGGTGTGGAAAGCGTTCCACAGGGATGCTGGCCCCATGTGGACTCTACAAGGTGTTGAAAGCGTTCCACAGGGCTGCTGGCCCATGTTGACTCCACTGCTTCCCACGGTTGTGTCAAGTTGGCTGGATGTCCTTTGGGTGGTGGACCATTCTTGATACACACGGGAAACTGTTGAGTGTGAAAAATCCAGCAGCGTTGCAGTTCTTAACACAAACCGGTCCGCCTGGCACCTACTACCATGCCCTGTTCAAAGGCACTTAAATATTTGGTCTTGCCCGTTCACCCTCTGAATGGCATATTTACACAATCCATGTCTCAATTGTCTCAAGGCATAAAAATCCTTCTCTAACCTTGAATCCCATGAATCTACACTGATTGAAGTGGATTTAACAAGTGACATCAATAAGGGATCGTATATTTCACCTGGATTCACCTGGTCAGTCTATGTCCTGGAAAGAGTTCCTAATGTTTTCTACAGTCAGTGTCTATAGGGTGCCATTTGGGACAAACCCCAGGGATGCAGTCTAGTGTATTAAACCTGTCTGTCTCTCTGTCAGGAACAGGAAGTGTTTGGTAGAGTGTGTTTATTGTTGTCACCTAGATAAAAACTTCAGCTATCTGTTGTTTAATGCATGTGCGTCATTGCCAAAGGCACAACAAAGGACAACAATAAAAACTACGGCTGAATCTCAAATGAGATCGTGTTCCCTACGTAAGTGCACTACTTTGGACCAGGGTCCACAGGGCTCTGGTCTAAAGTAGTGCACTATATAGGGAATAGGGCTCCATTTGGGAGGTAGGCTAACGTGACCTCAGATTGCTGCACACGTGGATTCTCTTCCTTCTCTATGAAGAGCGACAAGGTTAGGGTGACAATATAAATGTCGAAACAGACATTTACACACATTACAGAGGCACAGCCATAAATGGAGAGAGAGGTGTCTGATTTCATTAAACTATCATGTCTGAATCCACAAATGGGACACCCTATTCCCTATAGGCCCTTGGTGGAAAATTAGTGCACTTTAAAGGAAACAAGGGTACCATTTGGAACGCGGGAAAAAAAATGTGTTGAAGTGAGGAGGGAGCCTAGCTAGAGAAATGTATATTTCCATGGGGGACACGTTCTCTTATGACATCACAAGGTTGGTGTACTTGGCTTAAACCACACAAAAAGAAGGTAGGCTCCTCCCCTTGTAGGTCGTTCTGGCTAAAACCAGTTTTACATACTTCACTTTATATTCTTAAAGACCATAGACCGGAACCTGGTAGAGAAAGGCAACACACACAGTTCATTCGTAAAGTATTCAGACCCCTTGACTTTTTCTACATTTTGTTACGTTACAGCTTTTATTGTAAAATGGATTCAATTGTTTTATTTAATGATCAATCTATAAGAAATAACCCATAATGACAAAGCAAAAATGGGTTTTTAGAAATTTTTGCAAAAAAATTGAAATAAAAAACTGAAATATCACATTTACATAAGTATTCAGAAACTTTACTCAGTACTTTGTTGAAGCATCTTTGGCAGTGATTACATCCTCAAGTCTTCTTGGGTAAGACGCTACAAGCTTGGCACACCTGTATTTGGGGAAGATTCTCCCATTCTTCTCTGCAGATCCTCTCAACCTCTGTCAGGTTGGATGGGGAGCGTCGCAGCACAGATATTTTCAGGTCTCTCCAGAGATGTTTGATTGGGTTCAAGTCCGGGCACTAGCCGGGCCACTCAAGGACATTCAGAGACTTGTCCCGAAGGCACTCCTGCATTGTCTTGGCTGTGTGCTTTGGGTCATTGTCCTGTTGTAAGGTGAACCTTCACCCCAGTCTGAGGTCCTGAGTGCTCTGCTGCAGGTTTTCATTAAGGATCTCTCTGTACTTTGCTCTGTTCATCTTTGCCCCGATCCTCACTAGTCTCCCAGTCCCTGCCACTGAAAAACATCCCCACAGCATGATGCTGCCAACTCCATGCTTCACCGTAGGGATGGTGCCAGGTTTCCTCCAGATGTGACGCTTGGCATTCAGGCCAAAGAGTTCAATCTTGGTTTCATCCGACCAGAAAATCTTGTTTCTCATGGTCTGAGAGTCTTTAGGTGCCATTAGGCAAACTCCAAGCAGGCTGTCATGTGCCTTTTACCGAGGAGTGGCTTCCATCTGGCCACTCTACCATAAAGGCCTGATTGATGGAGTGCTGTTGAGATGGATGTCCTTCTGGAAAGTTCTAGGAGAGGGGGTGACCTCGACAATTTATTGTTAAAACGAGAGTCTGCCTGGATCTTTAACTTAAAGACCCTTGCTCCCTTCGGTCTCAACTTAGACTTTGATCTGAAGCCATTCTTGTGATTTTGCTTTTGTAAATGTTTGTTGGCCTACGTAGCCATACACTATCCATTTATGTTGTTTAGTATGCTATTTTAAAATATGAGAATTAACCAATGATATCAGGCCACACCCGGCCATGATTACAGACACCTGTGTGTGTGTGTGTCCTTTGACACGATATAAACTAATCACCCCACAGTGTTTGTCATTATACCCCTGATGAAGACAGCTTGTCTGTCGAAACGTTGGATATTAATTCAATTATTGCATCTGAGCTCCTAGAGTGTGCCGCTCTCCTTTAATTTCTTTCTGGAAGGTTCTCCCATGTCCACAGAGGAATTCTGGAGCTCTGTCAGAGTGACCATCGGATTCTTGGTCACCTTCATGACCAAGGCCGTTTTCCCCTCGATTGCTCAGTTTGGCCGGGTGGCCAGAGTTTTTGTGGTTCCAAATTTCCACTTAAGAATGATGGAGGCCACGGTGTTCTTGGGGACATTCAATGCTGCAGAAATGTTTTGGTACCCTGTTTTGGTACCCTTCCCCAGATCTGTGCCTCAACACAATCCTGTCTTGGAGCTCTGGGGACAATTCCTTTGACCTCATGGCTTTGGTTTTTGCTCTGACATACACTGTCAACTGTGGGACCTTATGTAGACAGGTGTGTGCCTTTCCAAATCATGTTTAATCAATTGAATTTCCCACAGGTGGACTCCAATCAAGTTGTAGAAACATTTCAAAGGATGATCAATGGAAACAGGATGCACCTGAGCGCAATGTCGAGTCTCATAGCAAACGGTCTGAAATGTAAATAAGGTATTTTTTATTTTTTTTACATTTGCAAACATTTCTAAAAACCTGTTTTCGATTTGTCGTTATGGGGTATTGTGATGTCATTATGGGGTATTGTGATGTCATTATGGGGTATTGTGATGTCATTATGGGGTATTGTGATGTCGTTATGGGGTATTGTGATGTCATTATGGGGTATTGTGATGTCATTATGGGGTATTGTGATGTCATTATGGGGTATTGTGATGTCGTTATGGGGTATTGTGATGTCATTATGGGGTATTGTGATGTCATTATGGGGTATTGTGATGTCATTATGGGGTATTGTGATGTCATTATGGGGTATTGTGATGTCATTATGGGGTATTGTGATGTCGTTATGGGGTACAGTGTGTAGATTGCTGAGGATTTTTATTTAATCTATTTCAGAATAAGGCTTTAACGTAACAAAATGTGGAAAAAGTCAAGGGGTCTGAATATTTCTCCGAAGGCCCTGTATCTACACGCCCATCCCAGATGGCACCCTGTTCCCCAACAGCGCTCTGCTGAAATGTATGTAGGGAATAGGGCTGTAGTATAAAGTAGTGCACTATATAGGGAATAGGGCTGTAGTATAAAGTAGTGCACTATATAGGGAATAGGGCTGTAGTATAAAGTAGTGCACTATATAGGAATAGGGCTGTAGTATAAAGTAGTGCACTATATAGGGAATAGGGCTGTAGTATAAAGTAGTGCACTATATAGGGAATAGGGCTGTAGTATAAAGTAGTGCACTATATAGGGAATAGGGCTGTAGTATAAAATAGTGCACTATATAGGGAATAGGGCTGTAGTATAAAGTAGTGCACTATATAGGGAATAGGGCTGTAGTATAAAGTAGTGCACTATAGGGAATAGGGCTGTAGTATAAAGTAGTGCACTATATAGGGAATAGGGCTGTAGTATAAAGTAGTGCACTATATAGGGAATAGGGCTGTAGTATAAAGTAGTGCACTTCATAGGGCTGTAGTATAAAGTAGTGCACTATATAGGGAATAGGGTTGTAGTATAAAGTAGTGCACTATATAGGAATAGGGCTGTAGTATAAAGTAGTGCACTATATAGGGAATAGGGCTGTAGTATAAAGTAGTGCACTATATAGGGAATAGGGCTGTAGTATAAAGTAGTGCACTATATAGGGAATAGGGCTGTAGTATAAAGTAGTGCACTTTATAGGGAATAGGGCTGTAGTATAAAGTAGTGCACTATATAGGGAATAGGGCTGCAGTATAAAGTAGTGCACTATATAGGGAATAGGGCTGTGAGTATAAAGTAGTGCACTATATAGGGAATAGGGCTGTAGTATAAAAGTTGTGCACTATATAGGGAATAGGGCTGTAGTATAAAGTAGTGCACTATATAGGGAATAGGGCTGTAGTATAAAGGTGCACTATATAGGGAATAGGGCTGTAGTATAAAGTAGTGCACTATATAGGGAATAGGGCTGTAGTATAAAGTAGTGCACTATATAGGGAATAGGGCTGTAGTATAAAGTAGTGCACTATATAGGGAATAGGGCTGTAGTATAAAGTAGTGCACTATATAGGGAATAGGGCTGTAGTATAAAGTAGTGCACTATATAGGGAATAGGGCTGTAGTATAAAGTAGTGCACTATATAGGGAATAGGGCTGTAGTATAAAGTAGTGCACTATATAGGGAATAGGGCTGTAGTATAAAGTAGTGCACTATATAGGGAATAGGGCTGTAGTATAAAGTAGTGCACTTCATAGGGCTGTAGTATAAAGTAGTGCACTATATAGGGAATAGGGCTGTAGTATAAAGTAGTGCACTTCATAGGGCTGTAGTATAACGTAGTGCACTATATAGGGAATAGGGCTGTAGTATAAAGTAGTGCACTATATAGGGATTAGGGCTGTAGTATAAAGTAGTGTACTATATAGGGAATAGGGCTGTAGTATAATGTTGTGCACTATATAGGGAATAGGGCTGTAGTATAAAGTAGTGCACTTCATAGGGCTGTAGTATAAAGTAGTGCACTATATAGGGAATAGGGTTGTAGTATAAAGTAGTGCACTATATAGGGAATAGGGCTGTAGTATAAAGTAGTGCACTATATAGGGAATAGGGCTGTAGTATAAAGTAGTGCACTTCATAGGGCTGTAGTATAAAGTAGTGCACTATATAGGGAATAGGGTTGTAGTATAAAGTAGTGCACTATATAGGGAATAGGGCTGTAGTATAAAGTAGTGCACTATATAGGGAATAGGGCTGTAGTATAAAGTAGTGCACTATATAGGGAATAGGGCTGTAGTATAAAGTAGTGCACTATATAGGGAATAGGGCTGTAGTATAAAGTAGTGCACTTTATAGGGAATAGGGCTGTAGTATAAAGTAGTGCACTATATAGGGAATAGGGCTGCAGTATAAAGTAGTGCACTATATAGGGAATAGGGCTGTAGTATAAAGTAGTGCACTATATAGGGAATAGGGCTGTAGTATAAAGTTGTGCACTATATAGGGAATAGGGCTGTAGTATAAAGTAGTGCACTATATAGGGAATAGGGCTGTAGTATAAAGTAGTGCACTATATAGGGAATAGGGCTGTAGTATAAAGTACTGCACTATATATGGGATAGGGCTGTAGTATAAAGTAGTGCTATATAGGGAATAGGGCTGTAGTATAAAGTAGTGCACTATATAGGGCTGTAGTATAAAGTAGTGCACTATATAGGGAATAGGGCTGTAGTATAAAGTAGTGCACTATATAGGGAATAGGGCTGTAGTATAAAGTAGTGCACTATATAGGGAATAGGGCTGTAGTATAAAGTAGTGCACTATATAGGGAATAGGGCTGTAGTATAAAGTAGTGCACTATATAGGGAATAGGGCTGTAGTATAAAGTAGTGCACTTCATAGGGCTGTAGTATAAAGTAGTGCACTATATAGGGAATAGGGCTGTAGTATAAAGTAGTGCACTTCATAGGGCTGTAGTATAACGTAGTGCACTATATAGGGAATAGGGCTGTAGTATAAAGTAGTGCACTATATAGGGATTAGGGCTGTAGTATAAAGTAGTGTACTATATAGGGAATAGGGCTGTAGTATAATGTTGTGCACTATATAGGGAATAGGGCTGTAGTATAAAGTAGTGCACTTCATAGGGCTGTAGTATAAAGTAGTGCACTATATAGGGAATAGGGTTGTAGTATAAAGTAGTGCACTATATAGGGAATAGGGCTCTGGTCTAAAGTAGTGCACTATATAGGGAATAGGGCTGTTGTATAAAGTAGTGTACTATATAGGGAATAGGGCTGTAGTATAAAGTAGTGCACTATATAGGGAATAGGGCTGTAGTATAAAGTAGTGCACTATATAGGGAATAGGGATGTAGTATAAAGTAGTGCACTATATAGGGAATAGGGCTGTAGTATAAAGTAGTGCACTATATAGGGAATAGGGCTGTAGTATAAAGTAGTGTACTATATAGGGAATAGGGCTGTAGTATAAAGTAGTGCACTATATAGGGAATAGGGCTGTAGTATAAAGTAGTGCACTATATAGGGAATAGGGCTGTAGTATAAAGTAGTGTACTATATAGGGAATAGGGCTGTAGTATAAAGTAGTGCACTATATAGGGAATAGGGCTGTAGTATAAAGTAGTGTACTATATAGGGAATAGGGCTGTAGTATAAAGTAGTGCACTATATAGGGAATAGGGCTGTAGTATAAAGTAGTGCACTATATAGGGAATAGGGCTGTAGTATAAAGTAGTGCACTATATAGGGAATAGGGCTGTAGTATAAAGTAGTGCACCCAATAAGGGAATAGGGCTGTAGTATAAAGTAGTGTACTATATAGGGAATAGGGCTGTAGTATAAAGTAGTGCACTATATAGGGAATAGGGCTGTAGTATAAAGTAGTGCACTATATAGGGAATAGGGCTGTAGTATAAAGTAGTGCACCCAATAAGGGAATAGGGCTGTTGTATAATGTTGTGCACTATATAGGGAATAGAGTGCCATTTGGAATGCAAACACAGAGACTCGCTGGGGTAGAAACCAATCAATGACTGAACTCTCCCACTAAACAGCCAATTAGGTGCTCCATTAAACGATTAAGACACCAGCCACGGCCGGCCGGTCGGGCCCCGCTCATTGGGCAGGATTAGAATTTTCTGAGCTAAACTGACCAAGACGCACCTCCAACAACACATAACACCTCACATAATTCTACCCCCAAAACAATGACAATTTATCTCAACCAGTGGCATAAGGGCTTTTTAGGTGAGCATTGATGCCACCGTGTGATAAGCAGTGCCCACTTTGTCAAATGAAATACATTTGGTTGTCCATTCCCAGCATGCCTGGTGGAGAGATGCATCGCTACGGCGCACCACCAACGTTCTGTCCCCAAAAATGATCTAACATAAACCACGAAGCATATATAGGATAGGGCAGAGAGAGTATGTGGCTTTTTTTCTGTCGTCTACAGGCTGGAGATAAAATGGGTGACAATGTAATGAGACGGACACTTTTTACAGGTTTCGCCGATCAAATAGCCAAACCTAAATATCGATCAAATAACAAAAATGCGTTGTCATGCGTTGTCATGCGTTGTCATGATAACAAACAACATATCCTAAAAAAAACAGAACAGGTCAAAGTGAAATGGACAGGAGTTTCCCCCCATTGTCCTAATCAGTGGTTTCAAGTTTGTATCCGTACAATTTTTGACAAGCAGAACATAGCGAAAAAGAAAATACGTCTGCATTTCCCGCTATGTAAACACATTGCAAATAGGCTCACGATAACTCCTGATAAAGTCGGGTAGTTTATATTCAGAGCTTAAACAGGCAAAATGATTAGAATCAGGACTAATAAAGACAATGCAACGGCCTGTTTTTTTTACAAATGATGGGCCTACCACATAGATAGGATAGAGAGAGTATGTGGCAACTCCTCCATTGCAGGCTGACATGGTAGGCTACATCCCAGTAAGCACGAAACGACGTCTTTTGTACCTGTTTTTTTTTGTTGGTATTTTACAAACGGTAGGCTTAACACATAGATGGGCATTGATCAAATTCAATTTCAGGCAACACTGTGGGCTCCAAAGAGGTGTAATGAGTTTGTACTAAAAAAAGATTTCACATAAAGCTAACTTCATTATTCATTTTTTACTGCATCAGTAATCACGGCCCGGCGCCGACGTCTTATGGAAGTCTTTTTTTGGTGTAGTCCTTGATTTCCACGTCCACGGACATTGGTTTTTGGTCAGGTCCGGACCAAATCTGAACCAATCATAGGGTTCAGATTTTGTCGGTCTGGACCAGTCTGATTTGGCACAAACATAGACGTCTATAAATGACATCTTTTCAACTTCAACAGCCCAAAATGTGCCTGATTTCAACATCTGGAAAATACATATTTTCACCTTTCATTCAGAACCTAAATATATATTCACTTCCACTCCCGGAAATACATTATTTTGCTGCTTTTTTTGGTCTTGCCTAGTACCGCAGAACAGCAAGGACCAGCAAGGACCAACAAGGACCAGCTAGGACCAGCAAGGACCAGCAAGGACCAACAAGGACCAGCAAGGACCAGCTAGGACCAGCACGGACCAGTTAGGACCAGCAAGGACCAGCTAGGACCAGCAAGGACCAGCTAGGACCAGCAAGGACCAGCTAGGACCAGCAAGGACCAACAAGGACCAGCAAGGACCAGCTAGGACCAGCACGGACCAGTTAGGACCAGCAAGGACCAGCTAGGACCAGCTAGGACCAGCTAGGACGAGCAAGGACCAGCTAGGACCAGCAAGGACCAGCAAGGACCAGCTAGGACCAGCAAGGACCAGCAGGACCAGCTTGGAGCAGCTAGTACCGCAGAACAGCAAGGACCAGCAAGGACCAGCTAGGACCAGCAAGGACCAGCAAGGACCAGCTAGGACCAGCAAGGACCAGCTAGGACCAGCTAGGACCAGCAAGGACCAGCTAGTACCGCAGAACAGCAAGGACCAGCAAGGACCAGCTAGGACCAGGTAGGACCAGCAAGGACCAGCTAGGACCAGCAAGGACGAGCAAGGACCAGCTAGGACCAGCAAGGACCAGCTAGGACCAGCAAGGACCAGCAAGGACCAGCAAGGACCAGCTAGGACCAGCAAGGACCAGCAAGGACCAGCAAGGACCAGCTAGGACCAGCAAGGACCAGCAAGGACCAGCTAGGACCAGCAAGGACCAGCTAGGACCAGCAAGGACCAGCAAGGACCAGCAAGGACCAGTTAGGACCAGCAAGGACCAGCAAGGACCAGTTAGGACCAGCATGGACCAGCTAGGACCAGCAAGGACCAGCTAGGGCGAGCAAGGACCAGCAAGGACCAGCTAGGACCAGCAAGGACCAGCTAGGACCAGCAAGGACCAGCAAGGACCAGTTAGGACCAGCAAGGACCAGCAAGGACCAATTAGGACCAGCAAGGACCAGCTAGGACCAGCAAGGACCAGCTAGGACGAGCAAGGACCAGCAACGACCAGCAAGGACCAGCCCTGACCTCAGCCGGGAACTCATGTTAGATATTCATTTCTACAGTCATAACATTCATCCAACATCCTCCATTCATAGCTAAACCTAAAAATAAAATACATGAGCACTATTCCAACATGCAGTATCATGGTTTCCTACCCAATAGGCACCCCATTTACTATTTAGTGCACTAGTTTTAACCAGCGCCCTCTAAAAGTAGTGTACTATATATAGGGAATAGGGTGCAAATTGAGAAAAAAGCTCATAATCATTATCGTATTGTGAAAGATTTCTAAGATGTGATTGTCGGTCTCTGTCTATGATCATTGACCATACATTTCTATAATGAGATGAACCTACAGACGGATCAGTATTGTATAAAACTTCCCAACAACCCTTTTTCTCATGGATCAGAATTGTCTGGAAGGACCATGAAAAGGAGCCGGAAATGGTAAGCATTCTGAAGGATTCGTAAACAGGCGGAAAGCACACAAGATAGACCATCATGCAATTTCAAGGTGATGCCAGCTTTAAAAAAAATAAAAAAAATATGCATGTGACTGTTGAAGATACGAAGAAGATGTTCTTAGGGTTCGTAATAGAGTGTGGGCCAGGGCCAATAGAGTGTGGGCCAGGGCTGCCACACACACACACACACACACACACGCGCATGTGCACAAACACACATTCACACACACACAAAATAATTGCAGCCATAATGAGGTCTTAAATAAGAACTGGGGTTTGCGGAAATATTGCATAGCATATTTTGCATTCCACAGTTTTCTCTGTAGAATGTCCTGTCAAGTTGTTGTGGGAAGACCTGACAGAAATATGTGTTTGAAAAAAGGCTTTGGATTTATGGATTTTACTGGTTTACCATGCGAGTGAAGAGAAAATCCATTCACTCCGTGTGTCCCAAATGCAACCCTATTCCCTATATAGTGCACTACATTCTCTCCCCATCTCTGTGGTTCACCAACCTCCAGCTGTTCTCTCCCCATCTCTGTGGTTCACCAACCTCCAGCTGTTCTGTGGTTCACCCATCTGTGGCTCCACCTCCAGCTGTTCTCAACCCATCTGTGGTTCACCAACCTCCAGCTGTTCTCAACCTCTGTGGTTCACCAAACCTCCAGCTGTTCTCAACCTCTGTGGTTCACCAACCTCAGCTGTTCTCTCCCCATCTCTGTGGTTCACCAACCTTCAGCTGTTCTCAACCTCTGTTCACTCCAGCTGTTCTCAACCTCTGTGGTTCACCAACCTCCAGCTGTTCTCAACCTCTGTGGTTCACCAACCTCCAGCTGTTCTCAACCTCTGTGGTTCACCAACCTCCAGCTGTTCTCAACCTCTGTGGTTCACCAACCTCCAGCTGTTCTCAACCTCTGTGGTTCCCAACCTCCAGCTGTTCTCAACCTCTGTGGTTCACCAAACTCCAGCTGTTCTCTCCCCATCTCTGTGGTTCACCAACCTTCAGCTGTTCTCTCTCCATCTCTGTGGTTCACCAACCTCCAGCTGTTCTCAACCTCTGTGGTTCACCAACCTCCAGCTGTTCTCAACCTCTGTGGTTCACCAACCTCCAGCTGTTCTCTCAACCTCTGCACCAACCTCCAGTGGTCTCTCTGTGGTTCACCAACCTCCAGCTGTTCTCTCCCTCTCTGTGGTTCACCAACCTCCAGCTGTTCTCAACCTCTGTGGTTCACCAACCTCCAGCTGTTCTCAACCTCTGTGGTTCACCAAACTCCAGCTGTTCTCAACCTCTGTGGTTCACCAACCTCCAGCTGTTCTCTCCCCATCTCTGTGGTTCACCAACCTCCAGCTGTTCTCAACCTCTGTGGTTCACCAACCTCCAGCTGTTCTCAACCTCTGTGGTTCGCCAACCTCCAGCTGTTCTCAACCTCTGTGGTTCACCAACCTCCAGCTGTTCTCTCCCCATCTCTGTGGTTCACCAACCTCCAGCTGTTCTCAACCTCTGTAGCTCGCCAACCTCCAGCTGTTCTCAACCTCTGTGGTTCACCAACCTCCAGCTCTTCTCAACCTCTGTGGCTCACCAAACTCCAGCTGTTCTCAACCTCTGTGGTTCACCAAACTCCAGCTGTTCTCAACTTCTGTGGTTCACCAACCTTCAGCTGTTCTCTCCCCATCTCTGTGGTTCACCAACCTTCAGCTGTTCTCAACCTCTGTGGTTCACCAAACTCCAGCTGTTCTCAACCTCTGTGGTTCACCAACCTCCAGCTCTTCTCAACCTCTGTGGTTCACCAACCTCCAGCTGTTCTCAACCTCTGTGGCTCACCAAACTCCAGCTGTTCTCAACCTCTGTGGTTCACCAACCTCCAGCTCTTCTCAACCTCTGTGGTTCACCAACCTCCAGCTGTTCTCTCCCCATCTCTGTGGTTCACCAACCTCCAGCTGTTCTCAACCTCTGTTCACCAACCTTCAGCTTTCTCAACCTCTGTGGCTCACCAAACTCCAGCTGTTCTCAGCTGTTCTCTCCAGCATCTCTGTGGTTCACCAACCTTCAGCTGTTCTCAACCTCTGTGGCTCACCAACCTCCAGCTCTTCTCAACCTCTGTGGTTCACCAACCTCCAGCTGTTCTCTCCCCATCTCTGTGGTTCACCAACCTCCAGCTGTTCTCTCCCCATCTCTGTGGTTCACCAACCTCCAGCTGTTCTCAACCTGTGGTTCACCAACCTCCAGCTGTTCTCTCCCCATCTCTGTGGTTCACCAACCTCCAGCTGTTCTCTCCCCATCTCTGTGGTTCACCAAACTCCAGCTGTTCTCAACCTCTGTTGTTCACCAACCTTCAGCTTTTCTCAACCTCTGTGGCTCACCAAACTCCAGCTGTTCTCTCCCCATCTCTGTGGTTCACCAACCTTCAGCTGTTCTCAACCTCTGTGGCTCACCAACCTCCAGCTCTTCTCAACCTCTGTGGTTCACCAACCTCCAGCTGTTCTCTCCCCATCTCTGTGGTTCACCAACCTCCAGCTGTTCTCTCCCCATCTCTGTGGTTCACCAACCTCCAGCTGTTCTCAACCTCTGTGGTTCACCAACCTCCAGCTGTTCTCTCCCCATCTCTGTGGTTCACCAACCTCCAGCTGTTCTCAACCTCTGTGGCTCACCAAACTCCAGCTCTCTCAACCTCTGTGGCTCACCAAACTCCAGCTCAACCTCTGTGGTTCACCAACCTCCAGCTGTTCTCTCCCCATCTGTGGTTCACCAACCTCCAGCTGTTCTCAACCTCTGTGGTTCACCAACCTCCAGCTGTTCTCAACCTCTGTGGCTCACCAAACTCCAGCTGTTCTCAACCTCTGTGGTTCACCAACCTCCAGCTGTTCTCTCCCCATCTCTGTGGTTCACCAACCTCCAGCTGTTCTCAACCTCTGTAGCTCGCCAACCTCCAGCTGTTCTCAACCTCTGTGGTTCACCAACCTCCAGCTGTTCTCTCCCCATCTCTGTGGTTCACCAACCTCCAGCTGTTCTCAACCTCTGTGGCTTCACCAACCTCCAGCTGTTCTCAACCTCTGTGGTTCACCAACCTCCAGCTCTTCTCAACCTCTGTGGCTCACCAAACTCCAGCTGTTCTCAACCTCTGTGGTTCACCAAACTCCAGCTGTTCTCAACTTCTGTGGTTCACCAACCTTCAGCTGTTCTCTCCCCATCTCTGTGGTTCACCAACCTTCAGCTGTTCTCAACCTCTGTGGTTCACCAAACTCCAGCTGTTCTCAACCTCTGTGGTTCACCAACCTCCAGCTCTTCTCAACCTCTGTGGTTCACCAACCTCCAGCTGTTCTCAACCTCTGTGGTTCACCAACCTCCAGCTGTTCTCAACCTCTGTGGTTCACCAACCTCCAGCTGTTCTCAACCTCTGTGGTTCACCAACCTCCAGCTGTTCTCAACCTCTGTGGCTCACCAAACTCCAGCTGTTCTCTCCCCATCTCTGTGGTTCACCAACCTTCAGCTGTTCTCTCTCCATCTCTGTGGTTCACCAACCTCCAGCTGTTCTCAACCTCTGTGGTTCACCAACCTCCAGCTGTTCTCAACCTCTGTGGCTCACCAAACTCCAGCTGTTCTCAACCTCTGTGGTTCACCAACCTCCAGCTCTTCTCAACCTCTGTGGTTCACCAACCTCCAGCTGTTCTCTCCCCATCTCTGTGGTTCACCAACCTCCAGCTGTTCTCAACCTCTGTGGCTCACCAAACTCCAGCTCTTCTCAACCTCTGTGGCTCACTAAACTCCAGCTCAACCTCTGTGGTTCACCAACCTCCAGCTGTTCTCTCCCCATCTCTGTGGTTCACCAACCTCCAGCTGTTCTCAACCTCTGTGGTTCACCAACCTCCAGCTGTTCTCAACCTCTGTGGCTCACCAAACTCCAGCTGTTCTCAACCTCTGTGGTTCACCTACCTCCAGCTGTTCTCTCCCCATCTCTGTGGTTCACCAACCTCCAGCTGTTCTCAACCTCTGTAGCTCGCCAACCTCCAGCTGTTCTCAACCTCTGTGGTTCACCAACCTCCAGCTCTTCTCAACCTCTGTGGCTCACCAAACTCCAGCTGTTCTCAACCTCTGTGGTTCACCAAACTCCAGCTGTTCTCAACTTCTGTGGTTCACCAACCTTCAGCTGTTCTCTCCCCATCTCTGTGGTTCACCAACCTTCAGCTGTTCTCAACCTCTGTGGTTCACCAAACTCCAGCTGTTCTCAACCTCTGTGGTTCACCAACCTCCAGCTCTTCTCAACCTCTGTGGTTCACCAACCTCCAGCTGTTCTCAACCTCTGTGGTTCACCAACCTCCAGCTGTTCTCAACCTCTGTGGTTCACCAACCTCCAGCTGTTCTCATCTCTGTGGTTCACCAAACTCCAGCCTCTGTGGTTCACCAACCTCCAGCTGTTCTCAACCTCTGTGGCTCACCAAACTCCAGCTGTTCTCTCCCCATCTCTGTGGTTCACCAACCTTCAGCTGTTCTCAACCTCTGTGGCTCATCTCTGTGGTTCACCAACCTCCAGCTGTTCTCAATCTCTGTGGTTCACCAACCTCCAGCTGTTCTCCCCATCTCTGTGGTTCACCAACCTCCAGCTGTTCTCAACCTCTGTGGTTCACCAACCTCCAGCTCTTCTCAACCTCTGTGGTTCACCAACCTCCAGCTGTTCTCTCCCCATCTCTGTGGTTCACCAAACTCCAGCTGTTCTCAACCTCTGTTGTTCACCAACCTTCAGCTTTTCTCAACCTCTGTGGCTCACCAAACTCCAGCTGTTCTCTCCCCATCTCTGTGGTTCACCAACCTTCAGCTGTTCTCAACCTCTGTGGCTCACCAACCTCCAGCTCTTCTCAACCTCTGTGGTTCACCAACCTCCAGCTGTTCTCTCCCCATCTCTGTGGTTCACCAACCTCCAGCTGTTCTCTCCCCATCTCTGTGGTTCACCAACCTCCAGCTGTTCTCAACCTCTGTGGTTCACCAACCTCCAGCTGTTCTCTCCCCATCTCTGTGGTTCACCAACCTCCAGCTGTTCTCAACCTCTGTGGCTCACCAAACTCCAGCTCTTCTCAACCTCTGTGGCTCACCAAACTCCAGCTCAACCTCTGTGGTTCACCAACCTCCAGCTGTTCTCTCCCCATCTCTGTGGTTCACCAACCTCCAGCTGTTCTCAACCTCTGTGGTTCACCAACCTCCAGCTGTTCTCAACCTCTGTGGCTCACCAAACTCCAGCTGTTCTCAACCTCTGTGGTTCACCTACCTCCAGCTGTTCTCTCCCCATCTCTGTGGTTCACCAACCTCCAGCTGTTCTCAACCTCTGTAGCTCGCCAACCTCCAGCTGTTCTCAACCTCTGTGGTTCACCAACCTCCAGCTCTTCTCAACCTCTGTGGCTCACCAAACTCCAGCTGTTCTCAACCTCTGTGGTTCACCAACCTCCAGCTGTTCTCAACCTCTGTGGTTCGCCAACCTTCAGCTGTTCTCAACCTCTGTGGCTCGCCAACCTCCAGCTGTTCTCAACCTCTGTGGTTCACCAACCTCCAGCTGTTCTCAACCTCTGTGGCTCACCAACCTCCAGCTGTTCTCTCCCCATCTCTGTGGTTCACCAATCTTCAGCTGTTCTCTCCCCATCTCTGTGGTTCACCAACCTTCAGCTGTTCTCTCCCCATCTCTGTGGTTCACCAACCTTCAGCTGTTCTCAACCGCCGTGGTTCACCAACCTTCAGCTGTTCTCAACCTCCGTGGTTCACCAAACTCCAGCTGTTCTCAACCTCTGTGGTTCACCAACCTTCAGCTGTTCTCAACCTCTGTGGTTCACCAAACTCCAGCTGTTCTCAACTTCTGTGGTTCACCAACCTTCAGCTGTTCTCTCCCCATCTCTGTGGTTCACCAACCTTCAGCTGTTCTCAACCTCTGTGGTTCACCAAACTCCAGCTGTTCTCAACCTCTGTGGTTCACCAACCTCCAGCTCTTCTCAACCTCTGTGGTTCACCAACCTCCAGCTCTTCTCAACCTCTGTGGCTCACTAAACTCCAGCTGTTCTCAACCTCTGTGGTTCACCAACCTTCAGCTGTTCTCTCCCCAACTCTGTGGTTCACCAACCTTCAGCTGTTCTCTCCCCATCTCTGTGGTGCACCAACCTCCAGCTGTTCTCAACCTCGGTGGCTCACAAACCTCAACCTTTCATCACCCTCTGTGTCTCACAAACCTCCAGCTCTCCTCAACCTCTGTGGTTGTGATGGTGACGGTGGGGGTGGTGGTGGGGTTGGTGATGGTGGGGTTGATGATGGTGATGCTGGATAACGGGCGTGGTTAAGGTTAAGATTAAGGTTGGTAATTAGGGAAGCTGATCTGTACCTATTGGTGGTGGTGGGAGTTGAACAAAAGCAAAGTGGAACAAAGGGAATGTGAACACTCTAACCACTAGGCTACCCTGCCGCCCCAGGGATGTGAACACTCTAACCACTAGGCTACCCTGCCACCCCAGGGATGTGAACGCTCTAACCACTAGGCTACCCAGGGATGTGAACACTCTAACCACTAGGCTACCCTGCCGCCCCAGGGATGTGAATACTCTAACCACTAGGCTACCCAGGGATGTGAACACTCTAACCACTAGGCTACCCTGCCACCCCAGGGATGTGAACACTCTAACCACTAGGCTACTCTGCCGCCCCAGGGATGTGAACACTCTAACCACTAGGCTACCCTGCCACCCCTTGGATGTGAACTCTCTAACCACTAGGCTACCCTGCCGCCCCAGGGATGTGAACTCTCTAACCACTAGGCTACCCTGCCGCCCCTTGGATGTGAACCCGCCCCACTAGGCTACCCTGCCGCCCCAGGGATGTGAACCCTCCCCCACTAGGCTACCCTGCCGCCCCTTGGGATGTGAACACTCTACCACTAGGCTACCCAGGGATGTGAACACTCCCCCACTTGGGATGTGAACACTCTAACCACTAGGCTACCCAGGGATGTGAACACTCTAACCACTAGGCTACCCTGCCGCCCCTTGGATGTGAACACTCTAACCACTAGGCTACCCTGCCGCCCCAGGGATGTGAACCCGCCCCACTAGGCTACCCTGCCGCCCCAGGGATGTGAACCCGCCCCACTAGGCTACCCTGCCGCCCCAGGGATGTGAACCCTCCCCACTAGGCTACCCTGCCACCCCAGGGATGTGAACACTCTACCACTAGGCTACCCTGCCGCCCCTTGGATGTGAACACTCTAACCACTAGGCTACCCAGGGATGTGAACACTCTAACCACTAGGCTACCCAGGGATGTGAACACTCTAACCACTAGGCTACCCTGCCGCCCCTTGGATGTGAACTCTCTAACCACTAGGCTACCCTGCCGCCCCAGGGATGTGAACTCTCTAACCACTAGGCTACCCTGCCGCCCCAGGGATGTGAACTCTCTAACCACTAGGCTACCCTGCCGCCCCTTGGATGTGAACATGCCCCACTAGGCTACCCTGCCGCCCTAGGGATGTGAACCCGCCCCACTAGGCTACCCTGCCGCCCCAGGGATGTGAACCCTCCCCACTAGGCTACCCTGCCGCCCCAGGGATGTGAACCCGCCCCACTAGGCTACCCTGCCGCCCCAGGGATGTGAACCCGCCCCACTAGGCTACCCTGCCGCCCCAGGGATGTGAACCCGCCCACTAGGCTACCCTGCCGCCCCAGGGATGTGAACCCGCCCCACTAGGCTACCCTGCCACCCCAGGGATGTGAACATACCAGAAATAGGTCTTACTAGGCACAATGAAATGAAACAATGACTGAAATCACAGTACACAGTAAAGATGATAAATGGCTTGAAAAGAATAATGTACGATAGAATGCTTCTTAGTAAACCTACTACATTATGTGAAAAAGGGTTCCAAAGGGGTTCTTCAGCTGTTCAAATAGCAGAACCCTTTTTGGTTCCAAGTAGAACCCTTTTTGGTTCCAGGTAGAACTGTCAGTGGAAAGGGTTCTACAAGGAACCCAAAAAGGTTCTACCTTGAATCAAAGCGGTTCTACCCGGAACCAAAAATGATTCCTCAAATGGTTCTCCTATGAGGACAGCCGAAGAACCCTTTTAGGTTCATGATAGTGCCTTTTTTTTCTAATATTGTAGACCCAGATCTTGGGTCAGTTTGGCAATAATGGTTAAGGTTAGTGTTGGGGGAGAGGAAGCTGATTCCTAGATCTGTACCTAGGGGAAACCTCACCTACTATGAATTCATACCATCTGCCTTAGGAATAGGAGAATAGTGAATATTCTATAGGAAACAGGTGTTATCCCCAGCTGATGAGTACCTGTCAGTCTATTCTATAGGAAACAGGTGTTATCCCCAGCTGATGAGTACCTGTCAGTCTATTCTATAGGAAACAGGTGTTATCCCCAGCTGATGAGTCCCTGTCAGTCTATTCTATAGGAAACAGGTGTTATCCCCAGCTGATGAGTCCCTGTCAGTCTATTCTATAGGAAACAGGTGTTATCATTTCACTGATGAGTACCTGTCAGTCTATTCTATAGGAAACAGGTGTTATCCCCAGCTCATGAGTACCTGTCAGTCTATTCTATAGGAAACAGGTGTTATCCCCAGCTGATGAGCCCCTGTCAGTCTATTCTATAGGAAACAGGTGTTATCATTTCACTGATGAGTCCCTGTCAGTCTATTCTATAGGAAACAGGTGTTATCATTTCACTGATGAGTACCTGTCAGTCTATTCTATAGGAAACAGGTGTTATCCCCAGCTGATGAGTACCTGTCAGTCTATTCTATAGGAAACAGGTGTTATCCCCAGCTCATGAGTACCTGTCAGTCTATTCTATAGGAAACAGGTGTTATCCCCAGCTAATGAGTACCTGTCAGTCTATTCTATAGGAAACAGGTGTTATCCCCAGCTCATGACTACCTGTCAGTCTATTCTATAGGAAACAGGTGTTATCCCCAGCTAATGAGTACCTGTCAGTCTATTCTATAGGAAACAGGTGTTATCCCCAGCTGAGAACAAAAACCCTGAAGCTTGACGATGGCTGTGTAAGAAGTGATGTCAGATGAGACAAAGGAACTCAGTGTGTGTGTGTGTGTGTGTGTGTGTGTGTGTGTGTGTGTGTGTGTGTGTGTGTGTGTGACAAAGGAGCACAGGTACGTGTAACAACAAGTGTCTGATCAAACCTCACACCTGTCGCGGGTGAGAACACACTATGTGACTCGAGGTGTGTGTGTGTCGAGGTGTGTGTGAGGTGTGTGTCGAGATGTGTGTGTGTCGAGGTGTGTGTCGAGGTGTGTGTGAGGTGTGTGTGTGTCGAGGTGTGTGTGAGGTGTGTGTGTGTCGAGGTGTGTGTCGAGGTGTGTGTGTGTCGAGGTGTGTGTCGAGGTGTGTGTGTGTCGAGGTGTGTGTGTGTCGAGGTGTGTGTCGAGGTGTGTGTGTGTCGAGGTGTGTGTGTGTCGAGGTGTGTGTGTCGGGATGTGTGTGAGGTGTGTGTGTGTCGAGGTGTGTGTGTCGAGGTGTGTGTGAGGTGTGTGTCGAGGTGTGTGTGTGTCGAGGTGTGTGTGTGTCGAGGTGTGTGCCGAGGTGTGTGTGTGTCGAGGTGTGTGTGTCGAGGTGTGTGTGAGGTGTGTGTGTGTCGAGGTGTGTGTGTGTCGAGGTGTGTGCCGAGGTGTGTGTGTGTCGAGGTGTGTGCCGAGGTGTGTGTGTGTCGAGGTGTGTGCCGAGGTGTGTGTGTGTCGAGGTGTGTGTGTCGAGGTGTGTGTGAGGTGTGTGTGTGTCGAGGTGAGTGTGAGGTGTGTGTGTGTCGAGGTGTGTGTGTGTCGAGGTGTGTGTGTCGAGGTGTGTGTGTGTCGAGGTGTGTGTGTCGAGGTGTGTGTGAGGTGTGTGTGTGTCGAGGTGTGTGTGTGTCGAGGTGTGTGTGTCGAGGTGTGTGTGAGGTGTAATGTACAATAGGCGAGAGCTGATACTGATGACTGTGCCAGGCAGATGTTCACATTAATACAAGGATCTCATGTTGGCGCTGATGAGAGAGGGAACAAGGAGAGGACAGGGCTCACATTCACTCCTCTACCCCCATCTATCCTCTTTTCACCGTGGGTACGTCCCACATGACACCCTAACCCCTATATATTGCACTATTGTTGATACGAGCCCTATGGTGCACTATAAGAAACATGGTACCTTTTGGGATGCAGCCACATTCCCTCCCTCCCTCCCTCCCTCTATCATCTTTCCACTGTGCCAAACGCAGGCATTATCACGTCGGCGTCGGCTCTATTCTCAAGCCTGCACATTTCATTTCTCAATGCACTCAGGATTCATCTCATATATCGGAATAGAACTGGAGGATGGTGATGAATGTGATACATTGTGTCTGTGTGACTTCAGGATGGTGATGAATGTGATACATTGTGTCTGTGTGACTTCAGGATGGTGATAAATGTGATACATTGTGTCTGTGTGACTTCAGGATGGTGATAAATGTGGTACATTGTGTCTGTGTGACTTCAGGATGGTGATAAATGTGATACATTGTGTCTGTGTGACTTCAGGATGGTGATGAATGTGATACATTGTGTCTGTGTGACTTCAGGATGGTGATAAATGTGATACATTGTGTCTGTGTGACTTCAGGATGGTGATGAATGTGATACATTGTGTCTGTGTGACTTCAGGATGGTGATAAATGTGATACATTGTGTCTGTGTGACTTCAGGATGGTGATGAATGTGATACATTGTGTCTGTGTGACTTCAGGATGGTGATAAATGTGATACATTGTGTCTGTGTGACTTCAGGATGGTGATGAATGTGATACATTGTGTCTGTGTGACTTCAGGATGGTGATAAATGTGATACATTGTGTCTGTGTGACTTCAGGAAGACATTGATTGTTCCTCAGCTCTGGTACGGTGTCATTGGCAAATTAGCTTCATCTACCCAGACGTATTTCAGAAGTAGAGACCTATCAATATCTATCTCCCTTGTCTACTAGCCAGACTTATTTCAGAAGTAGAGACCTATCAATATCTATCTCCCTTGTCTACCAGCCAGACTTATTTCAGAGGTAGAATTGTAACTACTGCTGGTAATGAGACACTTTCTCATGCCTCTTTCACCTGCTCTGCTGTCTCCTGACATGACATCATCCCTGAGGCATAATTTATGCGTCCCAAACGGCACCCTACTATTCCCTTCTACAGGGCATTACTTTGTATTACTACTACTAAAGGTAGTGCACTATAAATGGAATAGAGTGTCATTTGGAACACAATCCTTTAAGAGTGGTGACATCAACCGGTTTAATGGCAGATCTGAGAATATCTCTATGGAGAATCATTTACAATTCATCACATAATCTAGCTGAGAGGACCTTACTTGGGTTTACAGACTCTTTAAGCTTCAGGGCTTCAATGAAGCTTATTTCAATCCTGTGGTGATTATCCACAACGACCCCCACACCACACCACATTCCCAGAACAATCCAAGACAATTGTATTTTCTACTCTTGATGAAATGATGACACTGTGGTCCAATCTGTTTCAGTTGTGACAGTCCGATACAGAGCACTAACCCCAGTTTGGCATAACTCAAGTCATCTCCCCGTCCAGCTCTCCGGATGAATAGAGACTAACAGACTTACAGACAACAGACTTACAGACTAACAGACTTACAGACAACAGACTTGCAGACAACAGACTTACAGACAACAGACTTGCAGACTTACAGACAACAGACTTGCAGACTTACAGACAACAGACTTACAGACAACAGACTTACAGACTTACAGACAACAGACTTACAGACAACAGACTTACAGACAACAGACTTACAGACAACCGACTTGCAGACAACAGACTTACAGACAACCGACTTACAGACAACCGACTTGCAGACAACAGACTTACAGACAACAGACTTACAGACAACAGACTTGCAGACTTACAGACAGCAGACTTACAGACAACAGACTTACAGACCAACAGACAACCGACTTGCAGACTTACAGACAACAGACTTACAGACAACAGACTTACAGACAACAGACTTACAGACAACCGACTTGCAGACAACAGACTTACAGACAACAGACTTACAGACAACAGACTTGCAGACTTACAGACAACAGACTTACAGACAACAGACTTACAGACAACAGACTTACAGACAACAGACTTACAGACAACAGACTTACAGACAGCAGACTTACAGACAACAGACTTACAGACTTACAGACAACAGACTTACAGACTTACAGACAACAGACTTACAGACTTACAGACTTACAGACAGCAGACTTACAGACAACAGACTTACAGACTTAGCAGACTTACAGACAGCAGACTTACAGACAACAGACTTACAGACAAGACAGACTTACAGACAACAGACTTACAGACATCAGACTTACAGACAACAGCAGACTTACAGACAACAGACTTACAGACAACAGACAACAGACTTACAGACAAGACTTAGACTTAGACACAGACAACAGACTTACAGACAAGACAGAGACTTACAGACAACAGACTTACAGACAGCAGACTTACAGACAACAGACTTACAGACTTACAGACAACAGACTTACAGACAACAGACTTACAGACAACAGACTTACAGACTTACAGACAGCAGACTTACAGACAACAGACTTGCAGACTTACAGACAGCAGACTTGCAGACTTACAGACAGCAGACTTACAGACAACATAGTTACAGACAACAGACTTACAGACAACAGACTTACAGACAACAGACTTACAGACAACAGACTTACAGACAGCAGACTTACAGACAACAGATTTACAGACAACAGACTTACAGACAACAGACTTACAGACAACAGACTTACAGACAACAGACTTACAGACAGCAGACTTACAGACAACAGACTTACAGACTTACAGACAACAGACTTACAGACAACAGACTTACAGACAACAGACCTACAGACTTACAGACAGCAGACTTACAGACAACCGACTTGCAGACTTACAGACAACAGACTTACAGACAACAGACTTACAGACAGCAGACTTACAGACAACAGACTTACAGACTTACAGACAACAGACTTACAGACAACAGACTTACAGACTTACAGACTTACAGACAACAGACTTACAGACTTACAGACAACAGACTTACAGACTTACAGACAGCAGACTTACAGACAACAGACTTACAGACTTACAGACTTACAGACAGCAGACTTACAGACAACAGACTTACAGACTTACAGACTTACAGACAACAGACTTACAGACAGACTTACAGACAACAGACTTACAGACAACAGACTTACAGACAACAGACAACAGACTTACAGACAGCAGACTTACAGACTTACAGACAACAGACTTACAGACAGCAGACTTACAGACAACAGACTTACAGACAACAGACTTACAGACAACCGACTTGCAGACTTACAGACAACAGACTTACAGACAACAGACTTGCAGACTTACAGACAACAGACTTACAGACAACAGACTTACAGACTTACAGACAACAGACGTACAGACCAACAGACAACAGACAACCGACTAACAGACCAACAGAAGCTGAATAATATGTCATCCTTCCCCTCCATCTATGTCCATCTATCCACAGAGCTATACCCTACTAGTGTGAAAAAAGTCTAACGGAGGCTAGTGTTCATCTACAGTTGAAGTAGGAAGTTTACACACACTTAGGTTGGAGTCATTAAAACGAGTTTACATCCACTTAGGTTGGAGTCATTAAAACTAGTTTACATACACTTAGGTTGGAGTCATTAAAACTAGTTTACATACACTTAGGTTGGAGTCATTAAAACTAGTTTACATACACTTAGGTTGGAGTCATTAAAACTCGTTTTTCAACCACTCTACAAATTTCTTGTTTAACAAACTACATTTTTGTCAAGTCTGTTAGGACATCTACTTTGTTCATGACACAAGTAACTTTTCCAACAATTGTTTACAGACAATTATAATTCACTGTATCACAATTCCAGTGGGTCAGAAGTTTACATACACTAAGTTGACTGTGCCTTTAAACAGCTTGGACAATTCCAGAAAATTATGTCATGGCTTTAGAAGCTTCTGATAGGCTTATTGACATCATTTGAGTCAATTGGAGGTGTACCTGTGGATGTATTTCAAGGCCTACCTTCAAACTCAGTGCCTGTTTGCTTGACATCATGGGAAAATCAAAAGAAATTAGCCAAGACCTCAGAAAAATAATTGTAGACCTCCACAAGTCTGGTTCATCCTTGGGAGCAATTTCCAAACGCCTGAAAGTACCACATTTATCTGTACAAACAATAGTACGCAAGTATAAACACCATGGGACCACGCAGCCGTCATACCGCTCAGGAAGGAGACCCGTTCTGTCTCCTAGAGATGAACGCGCTTTAGTGCGAAAAGTGCAAATCAATCCCAGAACAACAGCAAAGGACCTTGTGAAGATGCTGGAGGAAACAGGTACAAAAGTATCTATATCTACAGCAAAATGAGTCCTATATCGACATAACCTGAAAAGCCGCTCAGCAAGGAAGAAGCAACTGCTCCAAAACTGCCATAAAAAAGCCAGACTACGGTTTGCAACTGCACATGGGGACAAAGATTGTACTTTTTGAAGAAATGTCCTCTGGTCTGATGAAACAAAAATGGAACTGTTTGTCCATAATGACCATCGTTATGTTTGGAGGAAAAGGGGGAGGCTTGCAAGCTGAAGAACACCATCCTAACCGTGAAGCACGGGGGTGGCAGCATCATGTTGTAGGGGTGCTTTTCTGCAGGAGGGACTGGTGCACTTCACAAAATAGATGGCAGCATGAGGCAGGAACATTATGTGGATATATTGAAGCAACATCTCAAGACATCAGTCAGGAAGTTGAAGCTTGGTCTCAAATGGGTCTTCCAAATGAACAATGACCCCAAGCATACTTCCAAAGTTGTGGCAAAATGGCTTAAGGACAACTAAGTCAAGGTATTGGAGAGGCCATCACAAAGCCCTGACCTCATCCTATAGAACATTTGTGGGCAGAACTGAAAAAGCGTGTGCGAGCAAGGAGTCCTACAAACCTGACTCAGTTACACCAGCTCTGTCAGGAGGAATGGGCCAAAATTCACCCAACTTATTGTGGGAAGCTTGTGGAAGGCTACCCAAAACGTTTGACCCAAGTTAAACAATTTAAAGGCAATGCTACCAAATACTAATTGAATGTATGTAAACTTCTGACCCACTGGGAATGTGATGAAGGAAATAAAAGCTGAAATAAATCATTCTCTCTACTATTATTCTGACATTTCACATTCTTAAAATAAAGTGGTGATCCTAACTGACCTAAGACAGGGAATCTTTACTAGGATTAAATGTCAGGAATTGTGAAAAACGGAGACTAAATGTATTTGGCTAAGGTGTATGTAAACCTCCGACTTCAACTCTATCCACAGATATATACCCTACTAGTTTGAATAAAGTATATCTTCTCAGAGCCAGGATAAGTCATTTCTCCTGGAAAAAAACATACTCTCATGTGGGATTGTTTGTGGCAAAAACACATAAATCCTCAACGTCTGTTTCTAATATTCTGACTTCGCCTGTGCATACTATTTTGGTTTCAACAGCTTTTGACAAATGTTAGCAGCCTCAGTTGCAGTGTGGAGGGGAGGAGATGAGAGGAAAGTTGGGGAGGAGGAGAGGAGGAGAATGGAGAGGAGGAGAGGAGGAGAGGTGATTAGGAGAGGGGAGGAGGAGAGGAAAGGAGAGGAGAGGATAGTTGAGGAGGAGTAGGAGAGAAGGAGAGGAGAGGGGAGGAGAGCAGGAGAGGGGAGTAGAGGAGAGAAGAGGAGAGGAGAGAAGAGGAGGAGTAGGAGAAGAGAGGAGGAGGAGAATGGAGAGGAGAGGAGGAGAGGAGAAGGAGAGAAGAGGAGAGAAGAGGAGAGGAGAGGGGGAGAGGAGGAGAATGGAGAGGAGGAGTGGAGGAGAGGTGATTAGGAGAGGAGAGGAGGAGAGGAGGAGAATGGAGAGGAGAGGAGAGGAGGAGGAGATGAGAAGGAGAGAAGAGGAGGAGTAGGAGTAGGAGAAGAGAGGAGGAGGAGAATGGAGAGGAGAGGAGAGGAGGAGGAGAGGAGAAGGAGAGAAGAGGAGAGAAGAGGAGAGGAGAGGGGGAGAGGAGGAGAATGGAGAGGAGGAGTGGAGGAGAGGTGATTAGGAGAGGAGAGGAGGAGAGGAGGAGAATGGAGAGGAGAGGAGAGGAGGAGGAGAGGAGAAGGAGAGAAGAGGAGAGGAGAGGACAGGAGGAGAGGAGGAGAATGGAGAGGAGGAGTGGAGGAGAGGTGATTAGGAGAGGAGAGGAGGAGAGGAGAGGAGGAGAATGGAGAGGAGAGGAGAGGAGGAGAGTGGGGGAGAGGAGGAGGAGAGGAAGAAAGACTGGCATACATCTCAAATGGTACCCTATTCCCTATATATAGTGCACTACTTTAGACCAGAGCCCTATTTCCTATATAGTGCACTACTTTAGACCAGAGCCCTATGGCACCCTATCCCTATATAGTGCACTACTTTAGACCAGAGCCCTATTTCCTATATAGTGCACTACTTTAGACCAGAGCCCTATGTCCTATATAGTGCACTACATTTGCCCAGAGCCCTATTTCCTATATAGTGCACTACTTTAGACCAGAGCCCTATTCCCTATATATAGTGCACTACTTTAGACCAGAGCCCTATTCCCTATATAGTGCACTACTTTAGACCAGAGCCCTATTCCCTATATAGTGCACTACTTTAGACCAGAGCCCTATTCCCTATATAGTGCACTACTTTAGACCAGAGCCCTATTCCCTATATAGTGCACTACTTTAGACCAGAGCCCTATTCCCTATATAGTGTACTACTTTAGACCAGAGCCCTATTCCCTATATAGTGCACTACTTTAGACCAGAGCCCTATTTCCTATATAGTGCACTACTTTAGACCAGAGCCCTATTCCCTATATAGTGCACTACATTTGCCCAGAGCCCTATTTCCTATATAGTGCACTACATTTGCCCATGTTCAATATTGCTGGCCAAAAGTTATGCGTCCAGTGTAGCTCCTATGTAAGATACTCACCGTATACAAACAGGACATATTCAGCTCCACTCGTCCCCAGGTAGTTACTGGCCTCACAGCGATACGTGCCGTTGTCTGTCTTGTTGAGGGCGGTGATGGTGAGTTCCCTGCCTTCTACGATCATCCTCTCTATATCAGGCAGCTCCCCTCCATCTTTAGACCACAACACTGGCTCTGGTCTGGTGGAGAAAACACAACACAAGACATCACAACAGACACCACAGCAGACACCACAACAGGCACCGCAACAGACACCACAACTGGCACCACAACAGACATCACAACATACACTACCACATACACCCCAACTGGCACCACAACAGACACCCCAACTGGCACCGCAACAGACACCACAACAGGCACCGCAACAGACATCACAACATACACTACCACATACACCCCAACTGGCACCACAACAGACATCACAACATACACTACCACATACACCCCAACTGGCACCACAACAGACACCCCAACAGGCACCGCAACAGACACCACAACAGGCACCGCAACAGACACCCCAACTGGCACCACAACAGACATCACAACATACACTACCACATACACCCCAACTGGCACCACAACAGACACCACAACAGGCACCGCAACAGACACCCCAACTGGCACCACAGCAGACACCACAGCAGACACTTAAACAGGCACCACAACTGGCACCACAACTGACACCCCAACTGGCACCACAACAGACATCACAACATACACTACCACATACACCCCAACTGGCACCACAACAGACACCCCAACAGGCACCGCAACAGCACCACAACAGGCACAACAGACACCTACCAATACACCCCAACTGGCACCACAACAGACATCACAACATACACTACAACAGGCATACACCACCAACTGGCACCACAACAGACACCCCAACAGGCACCACAACAGACACCCCAACAGACACAGACACCACAACAGGCACCGCAACAGACACACTACCAACTGGCACCACAACAGACATCACAACATACACTACCACAACAGGCACCCACCCCAACTGGCACCACAACAGACATCACAACATACAACAGGCACCACAACAGACACCACAACAGGCACCGCAACAGACACCCCAACTGGCACCACAGCAGACACCACAACCGACACTTAAACAGGCACCACAACAGGCACCACAACAGACACCACAACAGGCACCGCAACAGACACCCCAACTGGCACCACAACAGACATCACAACATACACTACCACATACACCCCAACTGGCACCACAACAGACACCACAACAGGCACCGCAACAGACACCACAACTGACACTGCAGCAGACAGACACCACAGCATACACTGCAGCAGACAAACACCACAGCAGACACCACAGCAGACACCACAACAGACACCACAACTGACACCACAGCAGACACCACAACATACACTACCACATACATCACAACAGGCACCGCAACAGACACCCCAACTGGCACCACAACAGACACTACAACAGGCACCACAACAGACACCACAGCAGACACCACAACATACACCGCAACAGACACCAAAACAGACACCTCAACATACACCACAGCAGACACCACAACAGGCACCACAACAGGCACCACACCAGACACCACATCAGACATCACAGCAGACACAACAACAGAGACAACAACAGATGCCACAACATACTCCGCGACAGACACAGCGACATACTCTGAAACAGACACAACAGCAAACACCACAGCAAACACTGCGGCAGACACCACAGCAGACACCACAACAGACACCGCAACAGACACCAAAACAGACACCTCAACAGACACCACAACAGACACCACAACATACACCACAGCAGACACCACAACAGACACCGCAACAGACACCAATACAGACACCTCAACAGACACCACAACAGACACCACTGCTGCCTCAGTGTCTTGAGATATTTTTTTTAGAGGTTACTATGGAACACTGAAGTATAATTACAAGCATTTCATAAGTGTCTGTCACGCCCTGGCCAAAGAGAGGCTTTTAATCTCTATTTTGGTTAGGCCAGGGTGTGACTAGAGTGGGCATTCTAGTTTCTTTATTTCTATGTTTTCTGTTTCTATGTTTTGGCCGGGTATGATTCTCAATCAGGGACAGCTGTCTATTGTCATGATGTTGCCATCTTTGGATGTGGTGAGCCCCATCCCCCTCTTCCCGCCTCCCCCTTTCCTCCTTCAACTAGGCTGCTGTGGTCAGAGAGACGTCGTAAATTCCTGAGGATCTCCTCATGGACACACAGTATAGAGAGAGTACATTTTCATAGAGAACATGGAAATTTCGCCCACCTCACAGAACTTGAGGTACGAACAAATTTCATGTTCCGGAGAAGGTATAAAAGATCGGCGAAGAATCCAGCTATGAACTGGTCCGTTTGTTACAACTTGGTGAAGCTCATGGGAGACGGTGTGGCCACATCACCATAACACTGTTTATATAATAGCCTCAGATATGAGGTTTACATCTAATTGTTGTATACGATGAATGAGTGAGTATGATACTGTTTACACAATTTTACAATGTGATTTTGGACTGTTTAATGAAGGAAAACTCAAAAAGGGAATTGGAGTTAACTAAATCAGATGACTGCCCCTGAGCCCAGTTTGGGTCAGGCGTCCTGGGACAGCCCCTTTCTGCAATTCCGAATAAAACCCAACTTTGAGAAATTATCACCAGACCAATTTTTTCTCCATTAGGAGAGGACAAAGGTTGCAGACCATTGCTGAATCTTTTAACCATACCACGTGGTTAAACTCTTAGACTATCGATACCGACAGAATAAGAACAAGTCTTTGATATGAATTACTATTCTGCAGCTAGGAATTCGGTATCATTGAACGCGAAGAACGACAACTGCCAAAACATCCATTCTATAACAAATGAATGAATGTCGCTCTGAACTATCCCCTCTAACCAAGACAGAGAGAGAGTGAAAGAGAGAGACAGACAGACAAAACTCTCCATCAGAAACAAACTTTTCAACAAAGATCCCGACGACACACTGAGTGTAAATATATATATTGATTGTAATTGTTCCCGAATGAGTGAACGTTCATGTGCAAAGGATTAGCATTTCAATTGTTATAATTATCAACTTTGTAGTGTCTCATCTTAGTCGACTCCCTCCCACGAGGGAACATTCTCATTTCATTTCTTGTAACCACATTTACCTTGTTTGTTTATGCATTTCTGTGAATTACTTAGTTAGTAATAAATAAATGATTTAAGACAATTGATATATGGGATGACTCATAGTGAAGACTGGGTTCGTGCAGATAACCAACAATTTACGACGTTTGGAATGAGACTAACGTGAGGTAAAGTAAATAATTCATTAATTCGAAGACTAATTGATCAGATAAAATATCTGAAAGGTTATATTAGGAAATTATAACCTTGTAATCTGAATATTTTTTCCTTGGTGCCCCGACTTCCTAGTTAATTACAGTTACATGATTAATCAGTTTGATCGCGTAATACTAATTACAGAGAATCTTTGATAAAAAACTATAAGTCTTTCATTTAATGAGAGTAAAGACACGACACTATCGTTGTCTCTGATTGGGAATCATACTTTTTTTTTCCTTTTGTATTTGTGGGTGGTTGTCTTTGTGTCACGCCTTGGTCATTGTATTCTGTGTTTTGTTAATAGTTTGGGTAGGCCAGGGTGTGACATGGGTATATATGTTGTGTTTCGTATTGGGGTTTGTATTATTTGGGATTGCGGCTGATTAGGGGTGTGGTATAGGTTTGGCTGCCTGAGGCGGTTCTCAATGAGAGTCAGGTGCTTCTCTTTGTCTCTGATTGGGAACCGTATTTAGGTAGCCTGAGTTCACGCTGTATTTCGTGGGTGATTGTACCTGTCTTTGTGTATTCACCAGATAGGCTGTATAGTTTCACGTTCCGTTTGTTGTTTTGTTTCTCACAGTTATTTCATGTATCGCTGTTTCCTTTATTAAAGATCATGATTAACCACCACGCTGCATTTCGGTCCAACTCTCTTCATTCAACAGACGAACGCCGTTACACTTTGTTATAGTGGCCTGTATAGCCCTCGTGAGCTTCACATTCGTTTTTATTGTTTCTTGTTTTTGTTGGCGACATTCTAAATAAAAAGAAATGTCCGGTTTCCCCGACGACGTTTGTGACAGTGTCAAAGGCTTTTATTGACAATTACATGAAGTTGATACAAAGAGTCAATATTTGCAGTGTTGACTCTTCTTTTTCAAGACCTCCGCAATCCGCCCTGGCATGCTGTCAATTAACTTCTGGGCCACAGCGCATTCTTGCATAATCAATGCTTGGAGTTTGTCAGAATTTGTGGGTTTTCGTTTGTCCACCCACCTCTTGAGGATTGACCACAAGTTGTCAATGGGATTAAGGTCTGGGGAGTTTCTTGGCCATGGACCCAAAATATCCATGTTTTGTTCCCCGAGCCACTTAGTTATCACTTTTGCCTTATGGCAAGGTGCTCCATCATGCTGGAAAAGGCATTGTTCGTCACCAAACTGTTCCTGGATGGTTGGGAGAAGTTGCTCTCGGAGGATGTGTTGGTTTCTTTGTTCATGGCTGTGTTCTTAGGCATAATTATGAGTGAGCCCACTCCCATGGCTGAGAAGCAACCTCACACATGAATGGTCTCAGGATGCTTTACTGTTGGCATGACACAGGACTGATGGTAGCGCTCACCTTGTCTTCTCTGGACAAGCTTTTTTCCGGATGACCCAAACAATCGGAAAGGGGATTCATCAGAGAAAATGACTTTACCCCAGTCCTCAGCAGTCCAATCCCTGTACCTTTTGCAGAATATTAGTCTGTCCCTGATGTTTTTCCTGGAGAGAAGTGGCTTCTTTGCTGCCATTCTTGACACCAGGCCATCCTCCAAAAGTCTTCACCTTACTGTGCGTGCAGATGCACTCACACCTGCTTGCTGCCATTCCTGAGCAAGCTCTGTACTGGTGGTGCCCCGATCCCGCAGCTCAATCAACTTTAGGAGATGGTCCTGGCGCTTGCTGGACTTCCTTGGGCGCCCTGAAGCCTTCTTCACAACAATTGAACAGCTCTCCTTGAAGTTCTTGATGATCTGATAAATGGTTCATTTAGGTGCAATCTTACTGGCAGCATTATCGTTGCCTGTGAAGCCCTTTTTGTGCAAAGCAATGATGACAGCATGTGTTTCCTTGCAGGTAACCATGGATGACAGAGGAAGAACAATGATATCAAGCACCCTCTTTTTGAAGCTACCAGTCTGTTATTCGAACTCAATCAGCATGACAGGGTGATCTCCAGCCTTGTCCTCATCAACACTCACATCTGTGTTGAGAGAATCACTGACATGATGTCAGCTGGTCCTTTTGTGGCAGGACTGAAATGCAGTGGAAATGTTTTTTGGGGGATTCAGTTCATTTGCATGGCAAAGTGGGACTTTGCAATTAATTGCAATTCATCTGATCACTCTTCATAACATTCTGGAGTATATGAAATTGCCATCATTCAAACTGAGGCAGCAGACTTTGTGAAAATTAATATTTGTGTCATTCTCAAAACTTTTGGCCATGACTGTACACCACAACAGACACCACAACATACACCACAGCAGACACCACAACAGACACCACAACAGACACCATACCTTACGCAACAACAGACACCACACCAGACACAACAGGAGACACTACAACAGAAATCACAACAGACACTAGCACTACACATTTGGCTTTCCAATAGATGTTGGAAAATTGCTGCTCTAACAGCCTCCACTATTCTGGGAAGGCTTTCCACTAGATGTTGGAACATTGCTGCTACAACAGCCTCCACTATTCTGGGAAGGCTTTCCACTAGATGTTGGAACATTGCTGTTATAAAAGCCTCCACTCTTCTGGGAAGGCTAACCACTAGATGTTGGAATATTGCTGCTATAACAGCCACCACTCTTCTGGGAAGGCTTTCCACTAGATATTGGAACATTGCTGTTATAACAGCCTCCACTCTTCTGGAAAGGCTTTCCACTAGATGCTGGAATATTGCTGCTATAACAGCCTCCACTCTTCTGAGAAGGCTTTCCACTAGATGTTGGAACATTGCTGCTATAACAGCCTCCACTCTTCTAGGAAAGCTTTCCACTAGATGTTGGAATATTGCTGCAGCGACTTGCTTCCATTTAGCCACAAGAGCATTAGTGAGGTCAGGCATGGATGTTTGGGCGATTATGCCTGGCTCGCAGTCAGCGTTACAATTCATCCCAAAGGTATTCGATGGGGTTGAGCTCAGGGCTCTGTGCAGGCCAGTCAAGTTCTTCAAACACAGATCTTGACAAACCATTTCTGCTTTGTGCACTGGGGCATTGTCATGCTGAAACAGGAAACGGCCTTCCCCAAAAGTTGGAAGCACAGAATCGTCTAGAATGTCATTCTATGCTGTAGCGTTAGGGTTGGTCTTCACTGGAACTAAGGGGCCGAACCATGAAAAACAACCCCAGACCATTATTCCTCCTCAACCAAACGTTTTACTTGGCACTCTTATGCATTGGGGCAGGTAGCATTCTCTTGGCATCCCGCCAAACCCAGATGTGTCCGCGTTTCCACACGATGCTTGGCATTGCGCATGGTGATGTTAGGCTTGTTTGCAGCTGCTCGGCCATGGAAACCCTCTCTTGGCATCCCGCCAAGCCCAGATGTGTCTGTCGGACTGCCAGATGCTTGGCATTGCGCATGGTGATGTTAGGCTTGTTTGCAGCTGCTCGGCCATGGAAACCCTCTCTTGGCATCCCGCCAAGCCCAGATGTGTCTGTCGGACTGCCAGATGCTTGGCATTGCACATGGTGATCTTAGGCTTGTGTGCCGCTGCTCGGACCATGGAAACCCATTTCATGAAGCTTCCGACGAACAGTTATTGTGCTGAAGTTGCCTCCAGAGGCAGTTTGGAACTCGGTAGTGAGCGTTGCAACCGAGGACAGACGATTTTTACACGTTATACATTTCAGCTTGTGTGGCCTACCACTTCGCGGCTGAGCCGTTGTTGCTCCTAGACATTTCCACTTCACAATAACAGCACTTACAGTTGACCGGGGCAGCTGTAGCATGGCAGAAATTTGACCATTTGACTTGTTGGAAAGGTGGCATCCTTTAATGGTGCCACGTTGAAAGTCACTGAGCTCTTCAGTAAGGGCCATTATACTGCTAATGTTGGTCTATGGAGATGCATGGCTGTGTGGTCGATTGTATACACCTGTCAGCAACGTGTGTGGCTGAAATAGCCGAATCACCTAATTTGAAGGGGAGTTCACATACTTTTGTATATATAGTGTAGCTAGTAAAATCAGATGACATGTTAGGAGTCTATCAATAGGATATACTGTCAACATCCATTATTAAGTGATAGACCGTGTACTTACAGTGGGTTCCCTTTGGAGACACACTCCAGTTTAAAGTACTGTCCTTCCTGAGGGATGATCACGGAGTGGGAAATCTCCACATGGGGGGCGTCTGGGACGAGAGACAAGAGACATTATGAAACATCATCCATGCTAGTGACTGAAACATCCTGATCCTAGATCTGTGGTTGAGTTCATATCCAATTTAATTTAAATGGTAGGATCATCTGATCCTAGTTATTTTTGGATATGTTCCTCAGGTTTCAGAACTCACAATGGACCTCCAGGACCTCTGTGACCTGGTAAGGGTTGGAAGAAAGTGACACGTGCTCCACACTGCAGGTATAGGCCACCCCGTCATCACTCTGATCCACCTGCAGCTGCAGAGTGCTCTTCACTGTGAACGATTTCCCTGTGGCGTTGACCTCCTTAGTGCCTGTCAGAAAGAAACGCATGGACATTCTATTACATTCTATTATTCTATTCAGGAACTCTATTACATTCTATTATTCTATTCAGGAACTCTATTACAATCTATTATTCTATTCAGGTACTCTATTACATTCTAGTATTCTATTCAGGAACTCTATTACATTCTATTATTCTATTCAGGAACTCTATTACATTCTATTATTCTATTCAGGAACTCTATTACATTCTATTATTCTATTCAGGAACTCTATTACATTCTATTATTCTATTCAGGAACTCTATTACATTATATTATTCTATTCAGGAACTCGATTACATTCTATTATTCTATTCAGGTACTCTATTACATTCTATTATTCTATTCAGGAACTCTATTACATTCTATTATTCTATTCAGGAACTCTATTACATTCTATTATTCTATTCAGGAACTCTACTACATTCTATTATTCTATTCAGGTACTCTATTACATTATATTATTCTATTCAGGAACTCTATTACATTCTATTATTCTATTCAGGAACTCTATTACATTCTATTATTCTATTCAGGAACTCTATTACATTCTATTATTCTATTCAGGAACTCTTTACATTCTATTATTCTATTCAGGTACTCTATTACATTCTAGTATTCTATTCAGGAACTCTATTACATTCTATTATTCTATTCAGGAACTCTATTACATTCTATTATTCTATTCAGGAACTCTATTACATTCTATTATTCTATTCAGGAACTCTATTACAATCTATTATTCTATTCAGGTACTCTATTACATTCTAGTATTCTATTCAGGAACTCTATTACATTCTATTATTCTATTCAGGTACTCTATTACATTCTAGTATTCTATTCGGGAACTCTATTACATTCTATTATTCTATTCAGGAACTCTATTACATTCTATTATTCTATTCAGGAACTCTATTACATTCTATTATTCTATTCAGGAACTCTATTACATTCTAGTGTTCTATTCAGGAATTCTATTAAATTCTATTATTCTATTCAGGAACTCTATTACATTCTATTATTCGATTCAGGAACTCTATTACATTCTATTATTCTATTCAGGAACTCTATTACATTCTATTATTCTATTCAGGTACTCTATTACATTCTATTATTCTATTCAGGAACTCTATTACATTCTATTATTCTATTCAGGAACTCTATTACATTCTATTATTCTATTCAGGAACTCTATTACATTATATTATTCTATTCAGGAACTCTATTACATTCTATTATTCTATTCAGGAACTCTATTACATTCTATTATTCTATTCAGGAACTCTATTACATTCTATTATTATATTCAGGTACTCTATTACATTCTATTATTCTCTTCAGGTACTCTATTACATTCTATTATTATATTCAGGTACTATATTACATTCTATTATTCTCTTCAGGTACTCTATTACATTATATTACTCTATTCAGGAACAGAGTACGAGTTAAAAACCTACAGGAGGGTATCTCTCCAGGAACAGGTTCGGAATATAAATGTGGAATCCTCCCCATCTTCCTTTCATCCCTTTACTGTGAAATCCTCCCCTCTCCTCCATTTGTTTTAGGATAATCTTCCCTTTCTCATTCTCCCACTTGTCTCCAAGACCCATTCCATCCCCGAAACTTTTTCTCTTCGTCCCCCAGAAACAAGATTGATTTGTTTTGTATCTTCTATTTTCCTCGGGTCTCTGATGTCTTCTCTGTTTAGATAAGTGGCTCTTAACTTGAAACCTGTATTGAGCCAGGAGTCAGAGAGGAGGCAGGCAGAGTGTTTACGTGTGAGCTAGTGGGTCGGAGCATTGCCCTCTGTCTGTCTGTCTGTCTGTCGATATCTTTTCAAAGCCTTGTGCGTGCTTCTGTGTGTACATGCGTGAGAGGTAGTATCACCTCTCCAGACATCTTAATTTCGCTGCCTCTATGGTTCGTCCAATTCAACCAGACAATATAACAGACAACTGCTATTTCTGTGAGTCTATGTACATTTTCATACCATGATATTGGTGTGATCTAATACTAACAGGTGTTCAGATTGTTTGTGGTTCAAAACGCTTGACAGTTTTACAGCAAACAAATCTCCACTACTATTGACTCTATTCCAATATGGGCCTTAAACCCTTTAATAGAGCCATTGCTCCAAATGGCTGAAGGTTGTAGATGTACAGCGATGTGAACTCAGGGTAGACAATAATCCATCAAAATAGCCTGTTATGAAAAGCCAAATTAAAAATAAAATGATATATACAATTTCAAATATTCTTTTGTTATCTAATATTTATTTTCAATGATTCTGGTAGTTTTTAATTTTTTAATTTTTATTTATTTATTTATTTCACCTTTATTTAACCAGGTGGGCTAGTTGAGAACATGTTCTCATTTACAACTGCGACCTGGCCAAGATAAAGCAAAGCAGTTCGACAGGTACAACAACACAGAGTTACACATGGAGTAAAACAAACATACAGTCAATAATACAGTAGAAAAACAAGTCTATATACGATGTGAGCAAATGAGGTGAGATAAGGGAGGTAAAGGCAAAAAAAAGGCCATGGGGGCGAAATAAATACAATATAGCAATGCTATAATTAGCTAGGTTAGCTTGTTTCTTTAATACAACTGAGTGTGCCTGAGCGTGACTGAGCGTGACTGAGCGTGACTGAGCGTGACTGAGTGTGACTGAGAGTAACTGAGCGTGACTGAGTGAGACTGAGCGTGACTGAGCGTGACTGAGTGAGACTGAGTGTAACTGAGCGTGACTGAGTGTGACTGAGCGTGACTGAGTGTGACTGAGTGAGACTGAGTGTAACTGAGTGTGACTGAGTGTTCCTGAAATGACTGAGTGTGACTGAGTGTGACAGAGTGAGACTGAGCGTGACTGAGTGTGACTGAGCGTGACTGAGTGTGACTGAGTGTGACTGAGCGTGACTGAGCGTGACTGAGCGTGACTGAGTGTGACTGAGCGTGACTGAGCGTGACTGAGCGTGACTGAGTGTGACTGAGCGTGACTGAGTGTGACTGAGTGAGACTGAGTGCAACTGAGTGTGATAGAGTGAGACTGAGTGTGACTGAGTGTGACTGAGTGTGACTGAGTGTGCCTGAGCCTGACTGAGCGTGACTGAGTGTGATAGAGTGAGACTGAGCGTGACTGAGTGTGACTGAGTGTGACTGAGCGTGACTGAGCGTGACTGAGTGCAACTGAGTGTAACTGAGTGTGACTGAGTGTGCCTGAGCCTGACTGAGCGTGACTGAGTGTGATAGAGTGAGACTGAGCATGACTGAGTGTGACTGAGTGTGACTGAGCGTGACTGAGTGTGATAGAGTGAGACTGAGTGCAACTGAGTGTGACTGAGTGTGACTGAGTGCAACTGAGTGTGATAGAGTGAGACTGAGTGAGACTGAGTGTGACTGAGCGTGACTGAGTGCAACTGAGTGTGACTGAGTGCAACTGAGTGTGACTGAGTGCAACTGAGTGTGACTGAGTGTGACTGAGTGAGACTGAGTGAGACTGAGTGTGACTGAGTGTGACTGAGTGTGACTGAGTGAGACTGAGTGTGACTGAGTGAGACTGACTGAGTGTGACTGAGTGTGACTGAGTGTGACTGAGCGTGACTGAGTGTGACTGAGTGTGACTGAGTGTGACTGAGTGCAACTGAGTGTGATAGAGTGAGACTGAGTGAGACTGAGTGTGACTGAGTGTGACTGAGTGTGACTGAGTGTGACTGAGACTGAGTGTGACTGACTGAGCGTGACTGAGCGTGACTGAGTGAGACTGAGCGTGACTGAGTGTGATAGAGTGAGACTGAGTGTGACTGAGCGTGACTGAGCGTGACTGAGTGTGACTGAGTGTGACTGAGCGTGACTGAGTGTGACTGAGTGTGACTGAGCGTGACTGAGTGTGACTGAGCGTGACTGAGTGTGATAGAGTGAGACTGAGTGTGACTGAGTGTGACTGAGCGTGACTGAGTGCAACTGAGTGTAACTGAGTGTGACTGAGTGTGCCTGAGCCTGACTGAGCGTGACTGAGTGTGATAGAGTGAGACTGAGCGTGACTGAGTGTGACTGAGTGTGACTGAGCGTGACTGAGTGTGATAGAGTGAGACTGAGTGTGACTGAGCGTGACTGAGCGTGACTGAGTGTGACTGAGCGTGACTGAGTGCAACTGAGTGTGACTGAGTGTGACTGAGTGCAACTGAGTGTAATAGAGTGAGACTGAGTGAGACTGAGTGTGACTGAGCGTGACTGAGTGCAACTGAGTGTGACTGAGTGCAACTGAGTGTGATAGAGTGAGACTGAGTGAGACTGAGTGAGACTGAGTGTGACTGAGTGCAACTGAGTGTGATAGAGTGAGACTGAGTAAGACTGAGTGTGACTGAGTGTGACTGAGTGAGACTGAGTGTGACTGAGCGTGACTGAGTGTGCTACTTCAAAGTGTTTATATAATGGTCTTTAGGGCCACCTATCGGTTGTGGCCATGGATAACCATGGATCTGTTAAATCTGTTATATGGTGAATCTGTTATATGGTGAACTGGTGCTGTCTGTTATATGGTGAACTGGTGCTGTCTGTTATATGGTGAACTGGTGCTGTCTGTTATATGGTGAACTGGTGCTGTCTGTTATATGGTGAACTGGTGCTGTCTGTTATATGGTGAACTGGTGCTGTCTGTTATATGGTGAACTGGTGCTGTCTGTTATATGTTATATGGTGAACTGGTGCTGTCTGTTATATGGTGAACTGGTGCTGTCTGTTATATGGTGAACTGGTGCTGTCTGTTATATGGTGAACTGGTGCTGTCTGTTATATGGTGAACTGGTGCTGTCTGGTATATGGTGAACTGGTGCTGTCTGTTATATGGTGAACTGGTGCTATCTGTTATATGGTGAACTGGTGCTGTCTGTTATATGGTGAACTGGTGCTGTCTGTTATATGGTGAACTGGTGCTGTCTGTTATATGGTGAACTGGTGCTGTCTGGTGCTATCTGTTATGTGGTGAACTGGTGCTGTCTGGTGCTATCTGTTATATGGTGAACTGGTGCTGTCTGGTGCTATCTGTTATATGGTGAACTGGTGCTATCTGTTATGTGGTGAACTGGTGCTATCTGGTATATGGTGAACTGGTGCAATCTGGTATATGGTGAACTGGTGCTGTCTGTTATATGGTGAACTGGTGCTATCTGTTATGTGGTGAACTGGTGCTATCTGGTATATGGTGAACTGGTGCTATCTGTTATATGGTGAACTGGTGCTGTCTGTTATATGGTGAACTGGTGCTGTCTGTTATGTGGTGAACTGGTGCTGTCTGTTATATGGTGAACTGGTGCTGTCTGTAATGTGGTGAACTGGTGCTGTCTGTTATATGGTGAACTGGTGCGATCTGTTATATGGTGAACTGGTGCTGTCTGGTATATGGTGAACTGGTGCTATCTGTTATATGGTGAACTGGTGCTGTCTGTTATATGGTGAACTGGTGCTGTCTGGTATATGGTGAACTGGTGCTGTCTGTTATATGGTGAACTGGTGCTGTCTGTTATATGGTGAACTGGTGCTATCTGTTATATGGTGAACTGGTGCTGTCTGTTATATGGTGAACTGGTGCTGTCTGTTATATGGTGAACTGGTGCTGTGTGTTATATGGTGAACTGGTGCTGTCTGCTAAATGGTGAACTGGTGCTGTCTGGTATATGGTGAACTGGTGCTGTCTGTTATATGGTGAACTGGTGCTGTCTGTTATATGGTGAACTGGTGCTATCTGTTATATGGTGAACTGGTGCTGTCTGGTATATGGTGAACTGGTGCTGTCTGTTATATGGTGAACTGGTGCTGTCTGGTGCTATCTGTTATGTGGTGAACTGGTGCTGTCTGGTGCTATCTGTTATATGGTGAACTGGTGCTATCTGTTATGTGGTGAACTGGTGCTGAACTGGTGAACTGGTGCTATCTGGTATATGGTGAACTGGTGCTATCTGGTATATGGTGAACTGGTGCTGTCTGGTATATGGTGAACTGGTGCTATCTGGTATATGGTGAACTGGTGCTGTCTGTTATATGGTGAACTGGTGCTGTCTGTTATATGGTGAACTGGTGCTGTCTGTTATATGGTGAACTGGTGCTGTCTGGTATATGGTGAACTGGTGCTGTCTGTTATATGGTGAACTGGTGCTGTCTGGTGCTATCTGTTATGTGGTGAACTGGTGCTGTCTGGTGCTATCTGTTATATGGTGAACTGGTGCTATCTGTTATGTGGTGAACTGGTGCTATCTGGTATATGGTGAACTGGTGCAATCTGGTATATGGTGAACTGGTGCTGTCTGTTATATGGTGAACTGGTGCTGTCTGGTGCTATCTGTTATATGGTGAACTGGTGCTATCTGTTATGTGGTGAACTGGTGCTATCTGGTATATGGTGAACTGGTGCAATCTGGTATATGGTGAACTGGTGCTGTCTGTTATATGGTGAACTGGTGCTATCTGTTATGTGGTGAACTGGTGCTATCTGGTATATGGTGAACTGGTGCTATCTGTTATATGGTGAACTGGTGCTATCTGGTATATGGTGAACTGGTGCAATCTGGTATATGGTGAACTGGTGCTGTCTGTTATATGGTGAACTGGTGCTATCTGTTATGTGGTGAACTGGTGCTATCTGGTATATGGTGAACTGGTGCTATCTGTTATATGGTGAACTGGTGCTGTCTGTTATATGGTGAACTGGTGCTGTCTGTTATATGGTGAACTGGTGCTGCTGTTATGTGGTGAACTGGTGCTGTCTGTTATATGTGAACTGTTATATGGTGAACTGGTGCTGTCTGTTATATGGTGGTGCTGATCTGTTAACTGGTGCTGTCTGGTATATCTGTTATATGGTGAACTGGTGCTGTCTGTTATATGGTGAACTGGTGCTGTCTGTCTGTCTGGTGCTATCTGTTATGGTGAACTGGTGCTGTCTGGTGCTATCTGTTATATGGTGAACTGGTGAACTGGTGCTATCTGGTATATGGTGAACTGGTGCTGTCTGGTATCTGGTTATATGGTGAACTGGTGCTGTCTGGTGCTATCTGTTATGTGGTGAACTGGTGCTGTCTGGTGCTATCTGTTATATGGTGAACTGGTGCTATCTGTTATATGGTGAACTGGTGCTATCTGGTATATGGTGAACTGGTGCTGTCTGGTATATGGTGAACTGGTGCTATCTGTTATATGGTGAACTGGTGCTGTCTGTTATCTGGTGAACTGGTGCTATCTGTTATATGGTGAACTGGTGCTGTCTGTTATATGGTGAACTGCTGTCTGTTATGGTGAACTGGTGCTGTCTGTTATATGGTGAACTGGTGCTGTCTGTTATATGGTGAACTGGTGCTGTCTGTTATATGGTGAACTGGTGCTGTCTGTTATATGGTGAACTGGTGCTGTCTGTTATATGGTGAACTGGCTGCTGGTCTGGTGCTATCTGTTATGTGGTGAACTGGTGCTATCTGTTATGTGGTGAACTGGTGCTATCTGGTATATGGTGAACTGGTGCAATCTGGTATATGGTGAACTGGTGCTGTCTGTTATATGGTGAACTGGTGCTATCTGTTATGTGGTGAACTGGTGCTATCTGGTATATGGTGAACTGGTGCTATCTGTTATATGGTGAACTGGTGCTGTCTGTTATATGGTGAACTGGTGCTGTCTGTTATATGGTGAACTGGTGCTGTCTGTTATATGGTGAACTGGTGCTGTCTGGTATATGGTGAACTGGTGCTGTCTGTTATATGGTGAACTGGTGCTGTCTGGTGCTATCTGTTATGTGGTGAACTGGTGCTATCTGTTATGTGGTGAACTGGTGCTATCTGGTATATGGTGAACTGGTGCAATCTGGTATATGGTGAACTGGTGCTGTCTGTTATATGGTGAACTGGTGCTATCTGTTATGTGGTGAACTGGTGCTATCTGGTATATGGTGAACTGGTGCTATCTGTTATATGGTGAACTGGTGCTGTCTGTTATATGGTGAACTGGTGCTGTCTGTTATATGGTGAACTGGTGCTGTCTGTTATGTGGTGAACTGGTGCTGTCTGTTATATGGTGAACTGGTGCGATCTGTTATATGGTGAACTGGTGCTGTCTGGTATATGGTGAACTGGTGCTATCTGTTATATGGTGAACTGGTGCTGTCTGTTATATGGTGAACTGGTGCTGTCTGGTATATGGTGAACTGGTGCTGTCTGTTATATGGTGAACTGGTGCTGTCTGTTATATGGTGAACTGGTGCTATCTGTTATATGGTGAACTGGTGCTGTCTGGTATATGGTGAACTGGTGCTGTCTGTTATGTGGTGAACTGGTGCTGTCTGGTGCTATCTGTTATATGGTGAACTGGTGCTATCTGTTATGTGGTGAACTGGTGCTATCTGGTATATGGTGAACTGGTGCTATCTGGTATATGGTGAACTGGTGCTGTCTGGTATATGGTGAACTGGTGCTATCTGGTATATGGTGAACTGGTGCTGTCTGTTATATGGTGAACTGGTGCTGTCTGGTGAACTGGTGCTGTCTGTTATATGGTGAACTGGTGCTGTCTGGTATATGGTGAACTGGTGCTGTCTGTTATATGGTGAACTGGTGCTGTCTGGTGCTATCTGTTATGTGGTGAACTGGTGCTGTCTGGTGCTATCTGTTATATGGTGAACTGGTGCTATCTGTTATGTGGTGAACTGGTGCTATCTGGTATATGGTGAACTGGTGCAATCTGGTATATGGTGAACTGGTGCTGTCTGTTATATGGTGAACTGGTGCTGTCTGGTGCTATCTGTTATATGGTGAACTGGTGCTATCTGTTATGTGGTGAACTGGTGCTATCTGGTATATGGTGAACTGGTGCTGTCTGTTATATGGTGAACTGGTGCTGTCTGGTGCTATCTGTTATGTGGTGAACTGGTGCTGTCTGGTGCTATCTGTTATATGGTGAACTGGTGCTATCTGTTATGTGGTGAACTGGTGCTATCTGGTATATGGTGAACTGGTGCTGTCTGGTATATGGTGAACTGGTGCTGTCTGTTATATGGTGAACTGGTGCTGTCTGGTGCTATCTGTTATGTGGTGAACTGGTGCTGTCTGGTGCTATCTGTTATATGGTGAACTGGTGCTATCTGTTATGTGGTGAACTGGTGCTATCTGGTATATGGTGAACTGGTGCTATCTGGTATATGGTGAACTGGTGCTGTCTGGTATATGGTGAACTGGTGCTATCTGGTATATGGTGAACTGGTGCTGTCTGTTAACTGGTGCTGTCTGTTATATGGTGAACTGGTGCTGTCTGGTATATGGTGAACTGGTGCTGTCTGTTATATGGTGAACTGGTGCTGTCTGGTGCTATCTGTTATGTGGTGAACTGGTGCTGTCTGGTGCTATCTGGTATATGGTGAACTGGTGCTGTCTGGTATATGGTGAACTGGTGCTGTCTGTTATATGGTGAACTGGTGCTGTCTGGTGCTATCTGTTATGTGGTGAACTGGTGCTGTCTGGTGCTGTCTGGTATATGGTGAACTGGTGCTATCTGTTATATGGTGAACTGGTGCTGTCTGTTATATGGTGAACTGGTGCTGTCTGGTATATGGTGAACTGGTGCTGTCTGTTATATGGTGTACTGGTGCTGTCTGTTATATGGTGAACTGGTGCTATCTGTTATATGGTGAACTGGTGCTGTCTGTTATATGGTGAACTGGTGCTGTCTGTTATATGGTGAACTGGTGCTGTCTTGTGCTATCTGTTATATGGTGAACTGGTGCTATCTGTTATATGGTGAACTGGTGCTGTCTGTTATATGGTGAACTGGTGCTGTCTGGTATATGGTGAACTGGTGCTGTCTGTTATATGGTGAACTGGTGCTGTCTGGTGCTATCTGTTATGTGGTGAACTGGTGCTATCTGTTATGTGGTGAACTGGTGCTATCTGGTATATGGTGAACTGGTGAACTGGTGCTGGTGAACTGGTGCTGTCTGTTATATGGTGAACTGGTGCTATCTGTTATGTGGTGAACTGGTGCTATCTGGTATATGGTGAACTGGTGCTATCTGTTATATGGTGAACTGGTGCTGTCTGGTGCTGGTTATATGGTGAACTGGTGCTGTCTGTTATATGGTGAACTGGTGCTGTCTGTTATATGGTGAACTGGTGCTGTCTGGTATATATGGTGAACTGGTGCTGTCTGTTATATGGTGAACTGGTGCTGTCTGTGCTATCTGGTGTGGTGAACTGGTGCTATCTGTTATGTGGTGAACTGGTGCTATCTGGTATATGGTGAACTGGTGCTCTGGTTATATGGTGAACTGGTGCTGTCTGTTATATGGTGAACTGGTGCTATCTGTTATGTGGTGAACTGGTGCTGTCTGTTATATGGTGAACTGGTGCTGTCTGTTATATGGTGAACTGGTGCTGTCTGGTGCTGGTGAACTGGTGCTATCTGTTATATGGTGAACTGGTGCTGTCTGTTATATGGTGAACTGGTGCTGTCTGTTATCTGGTGAACTGGTGCTGTCTGTTATGTGGTGAACTGGTGCTGTCTGTTATATGGTGAACTGGTGCTGTCTGGTGCTATCTGTTATATGGTGAACTGGTGCTGTCTGGTATATGGTGAACTGGTGCTGTCTGGTTATATGGTGAACTGGTGCTGTCTGGTTATATGGTGAACTGGTGCTGTCTGTTATATGGTGAACTGGTGCTGTCTGTAATATGGTGAACTGGTGCTGTCTGTTATATGGTGAACTGGTGCTGGTCTGTTATATGGTGAACTGGTGCTGTCTGGTATATGGTGAACTGGTGCTGTCTGTTATATGGTGAACTGGTGCTGTCTGTTATATGGTGAACTGGTGCTGTCTGGTATATGGTGAACTGGTGCTATCTGTTATATGGTGAACTGGTGCTGTCTGTTATATGGTGAACTGGTGCTATCTGTTATATGGTGAACTGGTGCTGTCTGGTTATATGGTGAACTGGTGCTGTCTGTTATATGGTGAACTGGTGCTGTCTGTTATATGGTGAACTGGTGCTGTCTGCTAAATGGTGAACTGGTGCTATCTGTTATATGGTGAACTGGTGCTGTCTGTTATATGGTGAACTGGTGCTGTCTGTTATATGGTGAACTGGTGCTATCTGTTATGTGGTGAACTGGTGCTGTCTGGTGCTATCTGTTATGGTGAACTGGTGCTGTCTGTTATATGGTGAACTGGTGCTATCTGTTATATGGTGAACTGGTGCTGTCTGTTATATGGTGAACTGGTGCTGTCTGTTATATGGTGAACTGGTGCTGTCTGGTGCTATCTGTTATATGGTGAACTGGTGCTATCTGTTATGTGGTGAACTGGTGCTGTCTGGGTGAACTGGTGCTGTCTGGTATATGGTGAACTGGTGCTGTCTGTTATATGGTGAACTGGTGCTGTCTGGTGCTATCTGTTATGTGGTGAACTGGTGCTGTCTGGTGCTATCTGTTATATGGTGAACTGGTGCTATCTGTTATGTGGTGAACTGGTGCTATCTGGTATATGGTGAACTGGTGCTATCTGGTATATGGTGAACTGGTGCTGTCTGGTATATGGTGAACTGGTGCTATCTGGTATATGGTGAACTGGTGCTGTCTGTTATATGGTGAACTGGTGCTGTCTGTTATATGGTGAACTGGTGCTGTCTGTTATATGGTGAACTGGTGCTGTCTGTTATATGGTGAACTGGTGCTGTCTGTTTTATGGTGAACTGGTGCTGTCTGGTATATGGTGAACTGGTGCTGTCTGGTGCTATCTGTTATGTGGTGAACTGGTGCTGTCTGTTATATGGTGAACTGGTGCTGTCTGTTATATGGTGAACTGGTGCTGTCTGGTGCTATCTGTTATGGTGAACTGGTGCTGTCTGTTATATGGTGAACTGGTGCTGTCTGGTGCTATCTGTTATGTGGTGAACTGGTGCTGTCTGGTGCTATCTGTTATATGGTGAACTGGTGCTGTCTGGTGCTGGTCTGTTATATGGTGAACTGGTGCTGTCTGTTATATGGTGAACTGGTGCTGTCTATTATATGGTGAACTGGTGCTATCTGTTATATGGTGAACTGGTGCTGTCTGGTGCTGTCTGTTATATGGTGAACTGGTGCTATCTGTTATATGGTGAACTGGTGCTGTCTGTTATATGGTGAACTGGTGCTGTCTGTTATATGGTGAACTGGTGCTGTCTGTTATATGGTGAACTGGTGCTGTCTGTTATATGGTGAACTGGTGCTATCTGTTATATGGTGAACTGGTGCTGTCTGTTATATGGTGAACTGGTGCTGTCTGTTATATGGTGAACTGGTGCTGTCTGTTATATGGTGAACTGGTGCTGTCTGTTATATGGTGAACTGGTGCTGTCTGGTATATGGTGAACTGGTGCTGTCTGTTATATGGTGAACTGGTGCTGTCTGTTATATGGTGAACTGGTGCTGTCTGTTATATGGTGAACTGGTGCTGTCTGTTATATGGTGAACTGGTGCTGTCTGTTATATGGTGAACTGGTGCTGTGTGTTATATGGTGAACTGGTGCTGTCTGCTAAATGGTGAACTGGTGCTATCTGTTATATGGTGAACTGGTGCTGTCTGTTATGTGGTGAACTGGTGCTGTCTGTTATATGGTGAACTGGTGCTATCTGTTATATGGTGAACTGGTGCTGTCTGGTATATGGTGAACTGGTGCTGTCTGTTATATGGTGAACTGGTGCTATCTGTTATATGGTGAACTGGTGCTGTCTGTTATATGGTGAACTGGTGCTGTCTGTTATATGGTGAACTGGTGCTGTCTGGTGCTATCTGTTATATGGTGAACTGGTGCTATCTGTTGTATGGTGAACTGGTGCTGTCTGTTATATGGTGAACTGGTGCTGTCTGGTATATGGTGAACTGGTGCTGTCTGTTATATGGTGAACTGGTGCTGTCTGGTGCTATCTGTTATGTGGTGAACTGGTGCTGTCTGGTGCTATCTGTTATATGGTGAACTGGTGCTATCTGTTATGTGGTGAACTGGTGCTATCTGGTATATGGTGAACTGGTGCTATCTGTTATATGGTGAACTGGTGCTATCTGGTATATGGTGAACTGGTGCTGTCTGGTATATGGTGAACTGGTGCTATCTGTTATATGGTGAACTGGTGCTGTCTGTTATATGGTGAACTGGTGCTGTCTGTTATATGGTGAACTGGTGCTGTCTGTTATATGGTGAACTGGTGCTGTCTGTTTTATGGTGAACTGGTGCTGTCTGGTATATGGTGAACTGGTGCTGTCTGGTGCTATCTGTTATGTGGTGAACTGGTGCTGTCTGTTATATGGTGAACTGGTGCTGTCTGTTATATGGTGAACTGGTGCTGTCTGGTGCTATCTGTTATGTGGTGAACTGGTGCTATCTGTTATATGGTGAACTGGTGCTGTCTGGTGCTATCTGTTATGTGGTGAACTGGTGCTGTCTGGTGCTATCTGTTATATGGTGAACTGGTGCTGTCTGGTGCTATCTGTTATGTGGTGAACTGGTGCTGTCTGGTATATGGTGAACTGGTGCTGTCTATTATATGGTGAACTGGTGCTATCTGTTATATGGTGAACTGGTGCTGTCTGGTGCTGTCTGTTAAATGGTGAACTGGTGCTATCTGTTATATGGTGAACTGGTGCTGTCTGTTATGTGGTGAACTGGTGCTGTCTGTTATATGGTGAACTGGTGCTATCTCTTATATGGTGAACTGGTGCTGTCTGTTATATGGTGAACTGGTGCTATCTGTTATATGGTGAACTGGTGCTGTCTGTTATATGGTGAACTGGTGCTATCTGTTATATGGTGAACTGGTGCTGTCTGTTATATGGTGAACTGGTGCTGTCTGTTATATGGTGAACTGGTGCTGTCTGGTATATGGTGAACTGGTGCTGTCTGTTATATGGTGAACTGGTGCTGTCTGGTGCTATCTTTTATGTGGTGAACTGGTGCTGTCTGGTGCTATCTGTTATATGGTGAACTGGTGCTGTCTGGTGCTATCTGTTATATGGTGAACTGGTGCTGTCTGGTATATGGTGAACTGGTGCTGTCTGTTATATGGTGAACTGGTGCTGTCTGTTATATGGTGAACTGGTGCTGTCTGTTATGTGGTGAACTGGTGCTGTCTGTTATATGGTGAACTGGTGCTGTCTGTAATGTGGTGAACTGGTGCTGTCTGTTATATGGTGAACTGGTGCGGTCTGTTATATGGTGAACTGGTGCTGTCTGGTATATGGTGAACTGGTGCTATCTGTTATATGGTGAACTGGTGCTGTCTGTTATATGGTGAACTGGTGCTGTCTGGTATATGGTGAACTGGTGCTGTCTGTTATATGGTGAACTGGTGCTGTCTGTTATATGGTGAACTGGTGCTATCTGTTATATGGTGAACTGGTGCTGTCTGTTATATGGTGAACTGGTGCTGTCTGTTATATGGTGAACTGGTGCTGTGTGTTATATGGTGAACTGGCCACCATTGTTCCTGTTCCCAAGAAAGCTAAGGTAACTGAGCTGAACCGGTGCACTCACTGGTCATCATGAAGTGCTTTGAGAGACTAGTCAAGGACCATATCACCTCCACCCTACCTGACACTAGACCCACTCCAATGTGCTTACCGCCCAAATAGGTCCACACTGGTGCAATCTCAACCACACTGCACACTGCCCTAACCCACCTGGACAAGAGGAATCTGGTGAGAATGCTGTTCATCGACTAAGCTGGTGCATTCAATACCATAGTACCCTCCAACTGGTCATCAAGCTCGAGACCCTGGGTCTCGACCCCGCCCTGTGCAACTGGGTACTGGACTTCCTGACGGGCCGCCCACAGGTGGTGAGGGTAGGCAACAACATCTCTCCCCGCTGATCCTCAACACGGGGCCCCACGAGGGTGCGTTCTGAGCCCTCTCCTGTACTCCCTGTTCACCCACTGGTGCCATGCACGCCTCCAACTCAATAATCAAGTTTGGGACGAACAACAGTGGTAGGCTTGATTACCAACAACGACGAGACGGCCTACAGGGAGGAGGTGAACCCTGGTGTGGTGTCAGGAAAATAACCTCACACTCAACGTCAACAAAACTAAGGAGATGATTGTGGACTAGGAAACAGCAGAGGGCTATCCACATCGATGGATCAGTAGTGGAGAGGGTAGCAAGTTTTAAGTTCTGGCATATCACAGACAAACTGAATTGGTCCTCACACTGACAGCGGTGAAGAAGGCGCAGTCGCCTTCAACCTCAGGAGGCTGAAGAAATGGCTTGTCACCAAAAGCACTCACAAACTTCTACAGATGCACAATGAGAGCATCCTGGTGCTGTATCACCGCCTGGTGGCACTGCTCCGCCTCAACCGTAAGGCTCTCCAGAGGGTAGTGAGGTCCTCAAAACGCATCACCGGGGAAACTACCTGCCCTCCAGGACACCTACACCACCCGATGTTACAGGAAGGCCATAAAGATCATCAAGGTACATCAACCACCCGAACCACTGCCTGTTCACCCCGCTATCATCCAGAAGGCGAGGTCAGTACAGGTGCATCAAAGCTGGGACTGAGAGACTGAAAAAGCTTCTATCTCAAGGCCATCAGACTGTTAAACAGCAATCACTAACATTGAGTGGCTGCTGCCAACACACTGTCATTGACACTGACCCAACTCCAGCCACTTTAATAATGGGAATTGATGGGAAATGATGTAAATATATCACTAGCCACTTTAAACAATGCTACCTTATATAATGTTACTTACCCTACATTATTCATCTCATATGCATATGTATATACTGTACTCTAGATCATCGACTGCATTCTTATGTCACTGGTGAGCCACTTTAACTATGCCACTTTGTTTACTTTGTCTACATACTCATCTCATATGTATATACTGTACTGATACCATCTACTGTATGCTGCTCTGTACCATCACTCATTCATATATCCTTATGTACATATTCTTATCCTTACACTGTGTATAAGACAGTAGTTTTGGAATTGTTAGTTAGATTACTTGTTGGTTATCACTGCATTGTCGAACTGAAGCACAAGCATTTCTGGTCACTGCATTAACATCTGCTAACCATGTGTATGTGACAAATAAAATTTGATTTGATTTGATTTGATTTTGGTGCTGTCTGTTAAATGGTGAACTGGTGCTATCTGTTATATGGTGAACTGGTGCTGTCTGTTATGTGGTGAACTGGTGCTGTCTGTTATATGGTGAACTGGTGCTATCTGTTATATGGTGAACTGGTGCTGTCTGTTATATGGTGAACTGGTGCTGTCTGGCATATGGTGAACTGGTGCTGTCTGTTATATGGTGTACTGGTGCTGTCTGTTATATGGTGAACTGGTGCTATCTGTTATATGGTGAACTGGTGCTGTCTGTTATATGGTGAACTGGTGCTGTCTGTTATATGGTGAACTGGTGCTGTCTTGTGCTATCTGTTATATGGTGAACTGGTGCTATCTGTTATATGGTGAACTGGTGCTGTCTGTTATATGGTGAACTGGTGCTGTCTGGTATATGGTGAACTGGTGCTGTCTGTTATATGGTGAACTGGTGCTGTCTGGTGCTATCTGTTATGTGGTGAACTGGTGCTGTCTGGTGCTATCTGTTATATGGTGAACTGGTGCTATCTGTTATGTGGTGAACTGGTGCTATCTGGTATATGGTGAACTGGTGCTATCTGGTATATGGTGAACTGGTGCTATCTGGTATATGGTGAACTGGTGCTGTCTGGTATATGGTGAACTGGTGCTATCTGTTATATGGTGAACTGGTGCTGTCTGTTATATGGTGAACTGGTGCTGTCTGTTATATGGTGAACTGGTGCTGTCTGTTATATGGTGAACTGGTGCTGTCTGGTATATGGTGAACTGGTGCTGTCTGTTATATGGTGAACTGGTGCTGTCTGGTATATGGTGAACTGGTGCTGTCTGTTATATGGTGAACTGGTGCTGTCTGTTATATGGTGAACTGGTGCTATCTGTTATATGGTGAACTGGTGCTGTCTGTTATATGGTGAACTGGTGCTGTCTGGTATATGGTGAACTGGTGCTGTCTGTTATATGGTGAACTGGTGCTGTCTGGTGCTATCTGTTATGTGGTGAACTGGTGCTGTCTGGTGCTATCTGTTATATGGTGAACTGGTGCTATCTGTTATGTGGTGAACTGGTGCTATCTGGTATATGGTGAACTGGTGCAATCTGGTATATGGTGAACTGGTGCTGTCTGTTATATGGTGAACTGGTGCTGTCTGTTATATGGTGAACTGGTGCTGTCTGTTATATGGTGAACTGGTGCTGTCTGGTATATGGTGAACTGGTGCTGTCTGTTATATGGTGAACTGGTGCTATCTGTTATATGGTGAACTGGTGCTGTCTGTTATATGGTGAACTGGTGCTGTCTGTTACATGGTGAACTGGTGCTGTCTGGTGCTATCTGTTATGTGGTGAACTGGTGTTGTCTGTTTTATGGTGAACTGGTGCTGTCTGTTATATGGTGAACTGGTGCTGTCTGGTGCTATCTGTTATGTGGTGAACTGGTGCTATCTGTTATATGGTGAACTGGTGCTGTCTGGTGCTATCTGTTATGTGGTGAACTGGTGCTGTCTGGTGCTATCTGTTATATGGTGAACTGGTGCTGTCTGGTATATGGTGAACTGGTGCTATCTGTTATATGGTGAACTGGTGCTGTCTGTTATATGGTGAACTGGTGCTGTCTGTTATATGGTGTACTGGTGCTGTCTGTTATATGGTGAACTGGTGCTATCTGTTATATGGTGAACTGGTGCTGTCTGTTATATGGTGAACTGGTGCTGTCTGTTATATGGTGAACTGGTGCTGTCTTGTGCTATCTGTTATATGGTGAACTGGTGCTATCTGTTATATGGTGAACTGGTGCTGTCTGTTATATGGTGAACTGGTGCTGTCTGGTATATGGTGAACTGGTGCTGTCTGTTATATGGTGAACTGGTGCTATCTGTTATATGGTGAACTGGTGCTGTCTGGTATATGGTGAACTGGTGCTATCTGTTATATGGTGAACTGGTGCTGTCTGTTATATGGTGAACTGGTGCTGTCTGTTATATGGTGAACTGGTGCTGTCTGTTATATGGTGAACTGGTGCTATCTGTTATATGGTGAACTGGTGCTGTCTGTTATATGGTGAACTGGTGCTGTCTGTTATATGGTGAACTGGTGCTGTCTTGTGCTATCTGTTATATGGTGAACTGGTGCTATCTGTTATATGGTGAACTGGTGCTGTCTGTTATATGGTGAACTGGTGCTGTCTGGTATATGGTGAACTGGTGCTGTCTGTTATATGGTGAACTGGTGCTGTCTGGTGCTATCTGTTATGTGGTGAACTGGTGCTGTCTGGTGCTATCTGTTATATGGTGAACTGGTGATATCTGTTATGTGGTGAACTGGTGCTATCTGGTATATGGTGAACTGGTGCTATCTGGTATATGGTGAACTGGTGCTATCTGGTATATGGTGAACTGGTGCTGTCTGTTATATGGTGAACTGGTGCTGTCTGTTATATGGTGAACTGGTGCTGTCTGTTATATGGTGAACTGGTGCTGTCTGTTATATGGTGAACTGGTGCTGTCTGGTATATGGTGAACTGGTGCTGTCTGTTATATGGTGAACTGGTGCTATCTGTTATATGGTGAACTGGTGCTGTCTGTTATATGGTGAACTGGTGCTGTCTGTTACATGGTGAACTGGTGCTGTCTGGTATATGGTGAACTGGTGCTGTCTGTTATATGGTGAACTGGTGCTGTCTGGTGCTATCTGTTATGTGGTGAACTGGTGTTGTCTGTTTTATGGTGAACTGGTGCTGTCTGTTATATGGTGAACTGGTGCTGTCTGGTGCTATCTGTTATGTGGTGAACTGGTGCTATCTGTTATATGGTGAACTGGTGCTGTCTGGTGCTATCTGTTATGTGGTGAACTGGTGCTGTCTGGTGCTATCTGTTATATGGTGAACTGGTGATGTCTGGTGCTATCTGTTATGTGGTGAACTGGTGCTGTCTGGTATATGGTGAACTGGTGCTATCTGTTATATGGTGAACTGGTGCTGTCTGTTATATGGTGAACTGGTGCTGTCTGTTATATGGTGAACTGGTGCTGTCTGGTATATGGTGAACTGGTGCTGTCTGTTATATGGTGAACTGGTGCTGTCTGTTATATGGTGAACTGGTGCTATCTGTTATATGGTGAACTGGTGCTATCTGTTATATGGTGAACTGGTGCTGTCTGTTATATGGTGAACTGGTGCTGTCTGTTATATGGTGAACTGGTGCTGTCTGTTATATGGTGAACTGGTGCTGTCTGGTGCTATCTGTTATGTGGTGAACTGGTGCTGTCTGGTGCTATCTGTTATATGGTGAACTGGTGCTATCTGTTATGTGGTGAACTGGTGCTATCTGGTATATGGTGAACTGGTGCTATCTGGTATATGGTGAACTGGTGCTATCTGGTATATGGTGAACTGGTGCTATCTGTTATATGGTGAACTGGTGCTGTCTGTTATATGGTGAACTGGTGCTGTCTGTTATATGGTGAACTGGTGCTGTCTGTTATATGGTGAACTGGTGCTGTCTGGTATATGGTGAACTGGTGCTGTCTGTTATATGGTGAACTGGTGCTATCTGTTATATGGTGAACTGGTGCTGTCTGTTATATGGTGAACTGGTGCTGTCTGTTATATGGTGAACTGGTGCTGTCTGGTATATGGTGAACTGGTGCTGTCTGTTATATGGTGAACTGGTGCTGTCTGGTGCTATCTGGTATGTGGTGAACTGGTGCTGTCTGTTATATGGTGAACTGGTGCTATCTGTTATATGGTGAACTGGTGCTGTCTGTTATATGGTGAACTGGTGCTGTCTGGTGCTATCTGTTATGTGGTGAACTGGTGCTATCTGTTATATGGTGAACTGGTGCTGTCTGGTGCTATCTGTTATGTGGTGAACTGGTGCTATCTGTTATATGGTGAACTGGTGCTGTCTGGTGCTATCTGTTATGTGGTGAACTGGTGCTGTCTGGTGCTATCTGTTATGTGGTGAACTGGTGCTGTCTGGTATATGGTGAACTGGTGCTGTCTGGTATATGGTGAACTGGTGCTGTCTGTTATATGGTGAACTGGTGCTGTCTGGTGCTATCTGTTATGTGGTGAACTGGTGCTGTCTGGTGCTATCTGTTATATGGTGAACTGGTGCTGTCTGGTGCTATCTGTTATATGGTGAACTGGTGCTGTCTGGTATATGGTGAACTGGTGCTGTCTGTTATATGGTGAACTGGTGCTGTCTGTTATATGGTGAACTGGTGCTGTCTGTTATGTGGTGAACTGGTGCTGTCTGTTATATGGTGAACTGGTGCTGTCTGTAATGTGGTGAACTGGTGCTGTCTGTTATATGGTGAACTGGTGCGATCTGTTATATGGTGAACTGGTGCTGTCTGGTATATGGTGAACTGGTGCTATCTGTTATATGGTGAACTGGTGCTGTCTGTTATATGGTGAACTGGTGCTGTCTGGTATATGGTGAACTGGTGCTGTCTGTTATATGGTGAACTGGTGCTGTCTGTTATATGGTGAACTGGTGCTATCTGTTATATGGTGAACTGGTGCTGTCTGTTATATGGTGAACTGGTGCTGTCTGTTATATGGTGAACTGGTGCTGTGTGTTATATGGTGAACTGGTGCTGTCTGTTAAATGGTGAACTGGTGCTATCTGTTATATGGTGAACTGGTGCTGTCTGTTATGTGGTGAACTGGTGCTGTCTGTTATATGGTGAACTGGTGCTATCTGTTATATGGTGAACTGGTGCTGTCTGGTGCTATCTGTTATATGGTGAACTGGTGCTGTCTGGTATATGGTGAACTGGTGCTGTCTGTTATATGGTGAACTGGTGCTGTCTGTTATATGGTGAACTGGTGCTGTCTGTTATGTGGTGAACTGGTGCTGTCTGTTATATGGTGAACTGGTGCTGTCTGTAATGTGGTGAACTGGTGCTGTCTGTTATATGGTGAACTGGTGCGATCTGTTATATGGTGAACTGGTGCTGTCTGGTATATGGTGAACTGGTGTTATCTGTTATATGGTGAACTGGTGCTATCTGTTATATGGTGAACTGGTGCTGTCTGGTATATGGTGAACTGGTGCTATCTGTTATATGGTGAACTGGTGCTGTCTGTTATATGGTGAACTGGTGCTGTCTGGTATATGGTGAACTGGTGCTGTCTGTTATATGGTGAACTGGTGCTGTCTGTTATATGGTGAACTGGTGCTATCTGTTATATGGTGAACTGGTGCTGTCTGTTATATGGTGAACTGGTGCTGTCTGTTATATGGTGAACTGGTGCTATCTGTTATATGGTGAACTGGTGCTGTCTGTTATATGGTGAACTGGTGCTGTCTGTTATATGGTGAACTGGTGCTGTCTGTTATATGGTGAACTGGTGCTGTCTGGTGCTATCTGTTATATGGTGAACTGGTGCTGTCTGTTATATGGTGAACTGGTGCTGTCTGGTGCTATCTGTTATATGGTGAACTGGTGCTGTCTGTTATATGGTGAACTGGTGCTGTCTGGTGTATGGTGAACTGGTGCTGTCTGTTATGTGGTGAACTGGTGCTGTCTGTTATATGGTGAACTGGTGCTGTCTGTAATGTGGTGAACTGGTGCTGTCTGTTATATGGTGAACTGGTGCGATCTGTTATATGGTGAACTGGTGCTGTCTGGTATATGGTGAACTGGTGCTATCTGTTATATGGTGAACTGGTGCTGTCTGTTATATGGTGAACTGGTGCTGCTGTTATGGTGAACTGGTGCTGTCTGTTAACTGGTGCTGTCTGTTATATGGTGAACTGGTGCTATCTGTTATATGGTGAACTGGTGCTGTCTGTTATATGGTGAACTGGTGCTGTCTGTTATATGGTGAACTGGTGCTGTCTGTTATATGGTGAACTGGTGTTATCTGTTATATGGTGAACAGGTGCTATCTGTTATATGGTGAACTGGTGCTGTCTGTTATATGGTGAACTGGTGCTATCTGTTATATGGTGAACTGGTGCTGTCTGTTATATGGTGAACTGGTGCTGTCTGGTATATGGTGAACTGGTGCTGTCTGTTATATGGTGAACTGGTGCTGTCTGTTATATGGTGAACTGGTGCTGTCTGTTATATGGTGAACTGGTGTTATCTGTTATATGGTGAACTGGTGCTATCTGTTATATGGTGAACTGGTGCTGTCTGGTATATGGTGAACTGGTGCTATCTGTTATATGGTGAACTGGTGCTGTCTGTTATATGGTGAACTGGTGCTGTCTGGTATATGGTGAACTGGTGCTGTCTGTTATATGGTGAACTGGTGCTGTCTGTTATATGGTGAACTGGTGCTATCTGTTATATGGTGAACTGGTGCTGTCTGTTATATGGTGAACTGGTGCTGTCTGTTATATGGTGAACTGGTGCTGTCTGTTATATGGTGAACTGGTGCTGTCTGGTGCTATCTGTTATATGGTGAACTGGTGTTATCTGTTATATGGTGAACTGGTGCTATCTGTTATATGGTGAACTGGTGCTGTCTGGTATATGGTGAACTGGTGCTATCTGTTATATGGTGAACTGGTGCTGTCTGTTATATGGTGAACTGGTGCTGTCTGGTATATGGTGAACTGGTGCTGTCTGTTATATGGTGAACTGGTGCTGTCTGTTATATGGTGAACTGGTGCTATCTGTTATATGGTGAACTGGTGCTGTCTGTTATATGGTGAACTGGTGCTGTCTGTTATATGGTGAACTGGTGCTATCTGTTATATGGTGAACTGGTGCTGTCTGTTATATGGTGAACTGGTGCTGTCTGGTGCTATCTGTTATATGGTGAACTGGTGCTGTCTGGTGCTATCTGTTATATGGTGAACTGGTGCTGTCTGGTATATGGTGAACTGGTGCTGTCTGTTATATGGTGAACTGGTGCTGTCTGTTATATGGTGAACTGGTGCTGTCTGTTATGTGGTGAACTGGTGCTGTCTGTTATATGGTGAACTGGTGCTGTCTGTAATGTGGTGAACTGGTGCTGTCTGTTATATGGTGAACTGGTGCGATCTGTTATATGGTGAACTGGTGCTGTCTGGTATATGGTGAACTGGTGCTATCTGTTATATGGTGAACTGGTGCTGTCTGTTATATGGTGAACTGGTGCTATCTGTTATATGGTGAACTGGTGCTGTCTGTTATATGGTGAACTGGTGCTGTCTGTTATATGGTGAACTGGTGCTGTCTGTGTTATATGGTGAACTGGTGCTGTCTGTTAAATGGTGAACTGGTGCTATCTGTTATATGGTGAACTGGTGCTGTCTGTTATGTGGTGAACTGGTGCTGTCTGTTATATGGTGAACTGGTGCTATCTGTTATATGGTGAACTGGTGCTGTCTGGTGCTATCTGTTATATGGTGAACTGGTGCTGTCTGGTATATGGTGAACTGGTGCTGTCTGTTATATGGTGAACTGGTGCTGTCTGTTATATGGTGAACTGGTGCTGTCTGTTATGTGGTGAACTGGTGCTGTCTGTTATATGGTGAACTGGTGCTGTCTGTAATGTGGTGAACTGGTGCTGTCTGTTATATGGTGAACTGGTGCGATCTGTTATATGGTGAACTGGTGCTGTCTGGTATATGGTGAACTGGTGCTATCTGTTATATGGTGAACTGGTGCTGTCTGTTATATGGTGAACTGGTGCTGTCTGGTATATGGTGAACTGGTGCTGTCTGTTATATGGTGAACTGGTGCTGTCTGTTATATGGTGAACTGGTGCTATCTGTTATATGGTGAACTGGTGCTGTCTGTTATATGGTGAACTGGTGCTGTCTGTTATATGGTGAACTGGTGCTGTCTGTTATATGGTGAACTGGTGTTATCTGTTATATGGTGAACAGGTGCTATCTGTTATATGGTGAACTGGTGCTGTCTGTTATATGGTGAACTGGTGCTATCTGTTATATGGTGAACTGGTGCTGTCTGTTATATGGTGAACTGGTGCTGTCTGGTATATGGTGAACTGTTGCTGTCTGTTATATGGTGAACTGGTGCTGTCTGTTATATGGTGAACTGGTGCTGTCTGTTATATGGTGAACTGGTGCTGTCTGGTGCTATCTGTTATATGGTGAACTGGTGCTATCTGTTATATGGTGAACTGGTGCTGTCTGGTGCTGTCTGTTATATGGTGAACTGGTGTTATCTGTTATATGGTGAACTGGTGCTATCTGTTATATGGTGAACTGGTGCTGTCTGGTATATGGTGAACTGGTGCTATCTGTTATATGGTGAACTGGTGCTGTCTGTTATATGGTGAACTGGTGCTGTCTGGTATATGGTGAACTGGTGCTGTCTGTTATATGGTGAACTGGTGCTGTCTGTTATATGGTGAACTGGTGCTATCTGTTATATGGTGAACTGGTGCTGTCTGTTATATGGTGAACTGGTGCTGTCTGTTATATGGTGAACTGGTGCTATCTGTTATATGGTGAACTGGTGTTGTCTGTTATATGGTGAACTGGTGCTATCTGTTATATGGTGAACTGGTGCTGTCTGGTTATATGGTGAACTGGTGCTGTCTGTTATATGGTGAACTGGTGCTGTCTGTTATATGGTGAACTGGTGCTGTCTGGTATATGGTGAACTGGTGCTGTCTGTTATATGGTGAACTGGTGCTGTCTGTTATATGGTGAACTGGTGCTGTCTGTTATATGGTGAACTGGTGCTGTCTGTTATATGGTGAACTGGTGCTGTCTGTTATATGGTGAACTGGTGCTGTCTGTTATATGGTGAACTGGTGCTGTCTGTTATATGGTGAACTGGTGCTGTCTGTTATATGGTGAACTGGTGCTGTCTGTGGTGAACTGGTGCTGAACTGGTGCTATCTGTTATATGGTGAACTGGTGCTGTCTGTTATATGGTGAACTGGTGCTGTCTGGTGCTATCTGTTATATGGTGAACTGGTGCTGTCTGTTATATGGTGAACTGGTGCTGTCTGGTGTATGGTGAACTGGTGCTGTCTGTTATATGGTGAACTGGTGCTGTCTGGTGCTATCTGTTATGTGGTGAACTGGTGCTATCTGTTACATGGTGAACTGGTGCTATCTGTTATATGGTGAACTGGTGCTGTCTGTTATATGGTGAACTGGTGCTGTCTGTTATATGGTGAACTGGTGCTGTCTGGTATATGGTGAACTGGTGCTGTCTGTTATATGGTGAACTGGTGCTATCTGTTATATGGTGAACTGGTGCTGTCTGTTATATGGTGAACTGGTGCTGTCTGTTATATGGTGAACTGGTGCTGTCTGTTATATGGTGAACTGGTGCTGTCTGTTATATGGTGAACTGGTGCTGTCTGGTGCTATCTGTTATGTGGTGAACTGGTGCTATCTGTTATATGGTGAACTGGTGCTGTCTGGTGCTATCTGTTATGTGGTGAACTGGTGCTGTCTGGTGCTATCTGTTATATGGTGAACTGGTGCTGTCTGGTGCTATCTGTTATGTGGTGAACTGGTGCTGTCTGGTATATGGTGAACTGGTGCTGTCTATTATATGGTGAACTGGTGCTATCTGTTATATGGTGAACTGGTGCTGTCTGGTGCAATCTGTTATGTGGTGAACTGGTGCTGTCTGGTATATGGTGAACTGGTGCTGTCTGGTGCTGTTGAACTGGTGCTGTTATATGGTGAACTGGTGCTGTCTGGTATATGGTGAACTGGTGCTGTCTGGTATATGGTGAACTGGTGCTATCTGTTATATGGTGAACTGGTGCTGTCTGGTATATGGTGAACTGGTGCTGTCTGTTATATGGTGAACTGGTGCTGTCTGTTATATGGTGAACTGGTGCTGTCTGTTATATGGTGAACTGGTGCTGTCTGATATATGGTGAACTGGTGCTGTCTGTTATATGGTGAACTGGTGCTGTCTGTTATATGGTGAACTGGTGCTGTCTGGTATATGGTGAACTGGTGCTGTCTGTTATATGGTGAACTGGTGCTATCTGTTATATGGTGAACTGGTGCTGTCTGTTATATGGTGAACTGGTGCTGTCTGTTATATGGTGAACTGGTGCTGTCTGTTATATGGTGAACTGGTGCTGTCTGTTATATGGTGAACTGGTGCTGTCTGGTGCTATCTGTTATGTGGTGAACTGGTGCTGTCTGTTATATGGTGAACTGGTGCTATCTGTTATATGGTGAACTGGTGCTGTCTGTTATATGGTGAGCTGGTGCTGTCTGGTGCTATCTGTTATGTGGTGAACTGGTGCTATCTGTTATATGGTGAACTGGTGCTGTCTGGTGCTATCTGTTATGTGGTGAACTGGTGCTGTCTGGTGCTATCTGTTATATGGTGAACTGGTGCTGTCTGGTGCTATCTGTTATGTGGTGAACTGGTGCTGTCTGGTATATGGTGAACTGGTGCTGTCTATTATATGGTGAACTGGTGCTATCTGTTATATGGTGAACTGGTGCTGTCTGGTGCAATCTGTTATGTGGTGAACTGGTGCTGTCTGGTATATGGTGAACTGGTGCTGTCTGGTGCTGTCTGTTATATGGTGAACTGGTGCTGTCTGGTATATGGTGAACTGGTGCTGTCTGGTATATGGTGAACTGGTGCTATCTGTTATATGGTGAACTGGTGCTGTCTGGTATATGGTGAACTGGTGCTGTCTGTTATATGGTGAACTGGTGCTGTCTGTTATATGGTGAACTGGTGCTGTCTGTTATATGGTGAACTGGTGCTGTCTGGTATATGGTGAACTGGTGCTGTCTGTTATATGGTGAACTGGTGCATCATCAAGGTTTATCTGTGAGTAAACCTCGGTTGGATACTAACCGGTGTCTACCCAGCCACCAATCTCACTGCACGTCACTTTAACTATGGCATTATGACTTCATATCCATGGAGAGTTGCAATGCAGTGAAAAACGACTTTGTTTTCCAACTCATCAGACAACCTACTGAGGAAGCATCAGATAACATGAGTCAAAGGCTCTTGTCTGTCTCTCGTGTAGAATAGAGGGATCTGATAGGAGATGAGAAAGCCTCCATCACTCTTCCAGCCTCTCTCCCCTCTCTCCCCCTCTACCCCATCACAACTATCTCCTCTCCCCCTCTCCCCTCTCTCCCTGTCTCCCCTCTCTCCACTTCACAACTCTCCCAGCCTCTCCCCTCTCTTCTCTCTCCCTCTTTCCCGCTCTCCCCGTCACATCTCTCCCAACATCTCCCCCTCTCCCCTCTCTCTCCCTCTCCTCTCTCTCCCTGTTACATCTCTCCCAGCCTATCCCCTCTCTACCCTCTCCCCATCTCTCCCCTCTCTCCCCCTCTCCCTGTCACATCTCTCCCAGCCTCTCCCCTCTCTCCCCCTCTCCCTGTCACATCCTCCCAGCCTCTCCCCTCTCTCCCCCTCTCCCTGTCACATCTCTCCCAGCCTCTCCCTTCTCTCCCACTCTCTCCCCCTCTCCTCTCTCTCCCCGTCACATCTCTCCCAGCCTATCCCCCTATCCCCCTCTACCTCTCTACCCTCTCTCCCCATCAGATCTCTCTCCCCTCTCTCCCCCTCTATCCCCCTCTACCTCTCTACCCTCTCTCCCCATCAGATCTCTCTCTCCTCTCTCCCTCTCTCTCCCCCTCTACCTCTCTACCTTCTCTCCCCATCAGATCTCTCTCCCCTCTCTCCCTCTCTATCCCCCTCTACCTCTCTACCCACTCTCCCCCATCAGATCTCTCTCCCCTCTCTCCCCCTCTATCCCCCTCTACCTCTCAACACTCTCTGCCCATCAGATCTCTCTCCCCTTTCTCCCCCTCTATCCCCCTCTACCTCTCTACCCTCTCTCCCCCATCAGATCTCTCTCCCCTCTCTCCCCCTCTATCCCCCTCTACCTCTCTACCCTCTCTCCCCATCAGATCTCTCTCCCCTCTCTCCCCCTCTCTCCCCCTCTACCTCTCTACCCTCTCTCCCCATCAGATCTCTCTCCCCTCTCTCCCCCTCTATCCCCCTCTACCCATCAGATCTCTCTCCCCTCTCTCCCCCTCTATCCCCCTCTACCCTCTCTCCACTCCCTCCCCAACTAGCCTGCAGCATCAACCCAGCTGTCAGTCTGTGTCCTGGTATATAGTGCTGCCAGCATCTCAGAGAGCAGGCAGCACACAGCCAGGCAGACCTGGGTTTAAAAAAAATACGTTATCTGACCTCGATTGAGCCCTTTCCTGAGAGACAGAGAGTAATGTATTTTAACCTGAGAGACAGAGAGTAATGTATTTTAACCTGAGAGACAGAGAGTAATGTATTTTATCCTGAGAGA
>NC_088406.1:6925562-6978062 GCF_034236695.1 Oncorhynchus nerka
ATACAGCACATCTAACACTGGATAAAAATGTGTGTGTCAGTGGAGGAAGGGGAGGACCATACTCCTCAGAGGAGGAAGAGGAGGACCATACTCCTCAGAGGAGGAAGGGGAGGACCATACTCCTCAGAGGAGGAAGGGGAGGACCATACTCCTCAGAGGAGGAAGGGGAGGACCATACTCCTCAGAGGAGGAAGGGGAGGACCATACTCCTCAGAGGAGGAAGGGGAGGACCATACTCCTCAGAGGAGGAAGGGGAGGACCATACTCCTCAGAGGAGGAAGGGGAGGACCATACTCCTCAGAGGAGGAAGAGGAGGACCATACTCCTCAGAGGAGGAAGAGGAGGACCATACTCCTCAGAGGAGGAAGGAGGACCATACTCCTCAGAGGAGGAAGGGGAGGACCATACTCCTCAGAGGAGGAAGGGGAGGACCATACTCCTCAGAGGAGGAAGAGGAGGACCATACTCCTCAGAGGAGGAAGGGGAGGACCATACTCCTCAGAGGAGGAAGGGGAGGACCATACTCCTCAGAGGAGGAAGGGGAGGACCATACTCCTCAGAGGAGGAAGAGGAGGACCATACTCCTCAGAGGAGGAAGGGGAGGACCATACTCCTCAGAGGAGGAAGGGGAGGACCATACTCCTCAGTGAACATTCATACATTTTTTATCCTTTTAAAATAAAACTATACTAAATATAATCACGTCACCAAATAATTGATTAAAACACACTATATTCTAAATTACGTCGACGGTAGCCTCTGCAGCACTCTGTAGGGTAGCACCGGAGGACAGCTAGCTTCCATCCTCCTCTGGTTACATTGACTTCAATACAAAACCTAAGAGGCTCATGGTTCTCACCCCCTTTTTTGTCACGACTTCCGCCGAAGTCGGTCCCTCTCCTTGTTCGGGCGGCGTTCGGCGGTCGACGTCACCGGTCTTCTAACCATCGCTGATCCACCTTTTCATTTTCCATTGGTTTTGTCTTTGTTTTCTACACACCTGGTTTTCATTCCCCAATTACATGTTCATGTATTTAACCCTCTGTTTGTTGTGCGTGATTGTTTCTATGTTCATTTCGGGTTCATGATGGCTGGTTTTTCGACGGTGTTTTCACCATTTGTATTTCGGTGTATTTGTTACCTTGTGCCGTTATTTTTTGAGTAAAGTACGTTGCTCACTCATTTTTGTTCTCCTGACTTCATGCACCAGCTCACCTTCTGACAGAACCCGTCCTTCCATGGACTTACACAGTAATTATGACAACTTCTGGAGGACGTCCTCCAACGTATCAGAGTTCTTGCAGCATGAACTGACATGTTGTCCACCCAATCAAAGGATCAGAGAATGAATCTAGTACTAAAAGCAGATGCTACAGCTAGCTTGCACTGCAGTGTAAAAAAAATGTGATGAGTAGTTGAATCAAAGAGAGAGAGAAAGAAAATAGTGGAACAGTTTTGAACAAATTCATTTCTTCCTAAATGAAGAAGAAGCAAGAGAAAAATATTATTTTTAATATTAATTATTTTTCAATATCAGTTACACTTACTTACCGTTGGAAGTTGACATACACCTTAGCCAAGTAGATTTAATCTCAGTTTTTTTTAAATTCCTGACATTTAATCCTAGTAAAAGTTCCCTGTCTTAGGTCAGTTAGGATCACCACTTTATTTTAAGAATGTGAAATGTCAGGATAAGAGTAGAGAGAACAATTTTTTTCAGCTTTTATTTCTTTCATCACATTCCCAGTGGGTCAGAAGTTTACATAAACTCAATTAATATTTGGTAGCATTGCCTTTCAAGTGTTTAACTTGGGTCAAATGTTTTGGGTAGCCTTCCGCAAGCTTGGGTGAATTTTGGCCCATTCCTCGTGACAGAGCTGGTGTAACTGAGCCAGGTTTGTATATCTCCTTGCTCGCACACACCTTTTCATTTCTGCCCACAAATATATATATAAGGTTTGGAGGTCAGGGCTTTGTGATGGCCACTCCAATATCTTGACTTTGTTGTCCTTAAGCCATTTTCCACAACTATGGAAGTATGCTTGGGGTCATTGTTCATTTGGAAGACCCATTTTCGACCAAGCTTTAACTTCCTGACTAATGTCTTGAGATGTTTCCCCTCCTGCAGCAAAGCACCCCCACAACATGATGCTGCCACCCCCACAACATGATGCTGCCACCCCCACAACATGATGCTGCCACCCCCGTGCTTCACTGCTGGGATGGTGTTCTTCGGCTTGCAAGCGTCCCTATTTTCCCTCCAAACATAACAATGGTCATTATGGCCAAATAGTTCTATTTTTTATTTCATCAGACCAGAGGACATTTCTCCAAAAAGTACAATCTTTGTCCCCATGTGCAGTTGCAAACCGTAGTCTGGCTTTTTCATGGCGGATTTGGAGCAGTGGCCTCTTCCTTGCTGAGCGGCTTTTCAGATTTCAGGTTATGTCGATATAGGACTCATTTTACTGTGGATATAGATACTTTTGTACCGGTTTCCTCCAACATCTTCACAAGGTCATTTGCTGTTGTTTTGGGATTGATTTGCACTTTTTGCACCAAAGTACGTTCATCTCTAGGAGACAGAACGCCTCCTTCCTGAGCGGTATGACGGCTGCGTGGTCCCATGGTGTTTATACTTGTGTACTATTGTTTGTACAGATGGACGTGGTACCTTCAGGTGTTTGGAAATTGCTCCCAAGGACGAACCAGACTTGTGGAGGTCTACAATTTTTTTTCTGAGGTCTTGGCTGATTTCTTTTGATTTTCCCATGATGTCAAGCAAAGAGGCACTGATTTTGAAGGTAGGCCTTGAAATACATCCACAGGTACACCTCAAATTGACTCAAATGATATCAGAATCTTCTAAAGCCATGACATAATTTTCTGGAATTTTCCATGCTGTTTACAGGCACAGTCAACTTAATGTATGTAAACTTCTGACCCACTGGAATTGTGATGCAGTGAATTACAAGTGAAATAATCTGTCTAAAAAATTGTTCGAAGGTGGAGTGGTTGAAAAACGAGTTTTAATGACTATGTATACTTCCGAAGTCAAGTGTAGCTAGCAAATGCAGCTAGCTAGTTTAGCCTACTTAAACATCCTGCTCAAACAGAGGGATGCTATGTTAGCTATGTTAGCTAGCTGGCTATAACAGAGGGATGCTATGTTAGCTAGCTGGCTATAACAGAGGGATGCTATGTTAGCTAGCTGGCTATAACAGAGGGATGCTATGTTAGCTACTTTCCAACACAACACTGTAACTCTTCCAAGTCAAGGTAAGCTTTTGGTATAACTAATTTATTGCCACTGGGGCCCACCGGTGTAACTGCTTAGTGACTGTACACTGTAACGTTACTGCATGATTGTAGCGGGTTTACCAACCCGTTAGTTCTATTAGCAATTCTGGCTATGATGTAACTTTAGCTAATATGGTGGCAACAATGTAAAATCAAATCAAACTTTATTTGTCGCATGCGCTGAACCCTTAACCAACAATGCAGTTCAAGAAGAGTTAAGAAAATATTTACCAAATATAATACAGGGGGTACCGGTAGAGAGTCAGTGTGGAGGCTATATACAGGGGGCACCGGTACAGAGTCAATGTAGAGGCTATATATAGGGGGTACCGGTACAGAGTCAGTGTGGAGGCTATATACAGGGGGGTACCAGTACTGAGTCAGTGTGGAGGCTATGTACAGGGGGTACCGGTACAGAGTCAGTGTGGAGGCTATATACAGGGGGTACCGGTACAGAGTCAGTGTGGAGGCTATATACAGGCGGCACCGGTACAGAGTCAGTGTGTGGGGGTACAGGTTAGTCGAGGTAATATGTACATGTAGGTAGGGGTTAAGTGACTATGCATAGATAATAAACAGCATGTAGCAGCAGTGTAAAAACAAATGGGGGGAGGGGGGGTCAATGTAAATAGTCCGTTGGCCATTTGATGAATTGTTCAGCAGTCTTACGACTTGGGGGTAGAAGCTGTTAAGGAGCCTTTTGGTCCTAGACTTGTCGCTCCGGTACCGCTTTCCATGCGGGAGCAGAGAATGCAGTCTACGACTGGGGTGGCTGGAGTCTTTGACAATTTTCTGGGCTTTCCTCTGACAAGGAACTTGAAACTCTCAACCCGCTCCACTACAGTTCGATGTTAATGGGGGTCAGCCTTTTCCTTGAGTCCATGATCAATTATTTTGTCTTGCTCATATCGAGGGAGAGGTTGTTGTCCTGGAACCAAATCAAATCAAATGTACTTATAAAGCCCTTCTTACATCAGCTGATGTCACAAAGTGCTGTACAGAAATCCAGCCTAAAACCCCAAAACAGCAAGCAATGCAGGTGTAGAAGCACGGTGGCTAGGAAAAACTCCAGAGAAAGGCCAGAACCTAGGAAGAAACCTAGAGAGGAACCAGGCTACGTGGGGTGGCCAGTCCTCTTCTGGCTCTGCCGGGTAGAGATTATAAACCTAGAGAGGAACCAGGCTATGAGGGGTGGCCAGTCCTCTTCTGGCTGTGCCGGGTGGAGATTATAACAGAACATGGCCAAGATGTTCAAATGTTCATACGTGACCAGCAGGGTCAAATAATAATAATCACAGTGGTTGTCGAGGGTGCAACAGGTCAGCACCTCAGGAGTAAATATCAGTTGGCTTTTCATAGCCAATCATTCAGAGTATCTCTACCTCTCCTGCTGTCTCTAGAGAGTTGAAAACAGCAGGTCTGGGACAGGTAGCATGTCCGGTGAACAGGTCAGGGTTCCATATCCGCAGGCAGAACAGTTGAAACTGGAGCAGCAGCACAGCCAGGACTCTGACCTCTTCCCTGTGTGTAGCGGTTTGGCTTGGAAAGCTTTTTTCCCTTGGTCACATACAGCTGATGTGTTGTGCATTAAAGTCCACACAAGAGAAGGTGAAGAGGTGAAAGGAGGAGAGTGCCTAGATGTGAGAAGGAATACAACGTGGCTGCTATGAAACTGTGAAATGTGTTTGCAAGTGATCAGGGATTTATTCATTCTGACGATTCTTTCGGAAAAAGTTTCTTAAACGGAAGCAAACGGAACAAAATGTAGATAAACGTACATGAATTTGTCCAATAGAAACTCTCGTTTGCAACTGTTGGACTAATGATTATACCCTAGATCACCTCGATGCAGGCAAGAGAGTGCAAGATGGTATTGAATGTCGCTGTCTGTCATCTCAAATTTGTCTCTAGACCTGTGTGCTCCTACGTTGTAAACGTTCCTTCATAGGCCAGGTTGTAGCAACCTGATGATGGGTGTAGTATCATTTAGAAACCTAAAACTATCACTGTTACATTGAACTGTATTCAATATGCTGTAATAGAAATAAGGCCATGTTCCTAAAACAAACAAAAAATCCCTCATCTGAATTGGCATCAACCATCACTGGTGGGTATGTATGGTGTGTGTGTCCTCAGCAGCACCCCTGTGTCCTCAGCAGCACCCCTTCACTCTCTCCAGTCCTGTGTCCTCAACAGCACCCCTCCACTCTCTCCAGTCCTGTGTCTTCAAGAGCACCCCTCCACTCTCTCACCCCTTCACTCTCTCACCCCTTCACTCTCTCCAGTCCTGTGTCCTCAACAGCACCCCTCCACTCTCTCCAGTCCTGTGTCTCTCACCCCTTCACTCTCTCCAGTCCTGTGTCTCTCACCCCTTCACTCTCTCCAGTCCTGTGTCTCTCACCCCTTCACTCTCTCCAGTCCTGTGTCCTCAACAGCACTCCTTCACTCTCTCCAGTCCTGTGTCTCTCACCCCTTCACTCTCTCCAGTCCTGTGTCTCTCACCCCTTCACTCTCTCCAGTCCTGTGTCTCTCACCCCTTCACTCTCTCCAGTCCTGTGTCTCTCACCACTTCACTCTCTCCAGTCTTGTCTCTCACCCTTCCACTCTCTCCAGTCCTATGTCTCTCACCCCTTCACTCTCTCCAGTCCTGTGTCTCTCACCCCTTCACTCTCTCCAGTCCTGTGTCTCTCCCCTCTCTCACCCCTTCACTCTCTCCAGTCCTGTGTCTCTCACCCCTTCACTCTCTCCAGTCCTGTGTCTCTCACCCCTTCACTCTCTCCAGTCCTGTGTCTCTCACCCCTTCACTCTCTCTCCAGTCCTGTGTCTCTCACCCCTTCACTCTCTCCAGTCCTGTCTCTCACCCCTTCACTCTCTCCAGTCCTGTGTCTCTCACCACTTCACTCTCTCCAGTCCTGTGTCTCTCACCCCTTCACTCTCTCCAGTCCTGTGTCTCTCACACCTTCACTCTCTCCAGTCCTGTGTCTCTCCCCTCTCTCACCCCTTCACTCTCTCCAGTCCTGTGTCTCTCACCCCTTCACTCTCTCCAGTCCTGTGTCTCTCACCCCTTCACTCTCTCCAGTCCTGTCTCTCACCCCTTCACTCTCTCCAGTCCTGTGTCTCTCACCCCTTCACTCTCTCCAGTCCTGTGTCTCTCACCCCTTCACTCTCTCCAGTCCTGTGTCTCTCACACCTTCACTCTCTCCAGTCCTGTGTCTCTCCCCTCTCTCACCCCTTCACTCTCTCCAGTCCTGTGTCTCTCACCCCTTCACTCTCTCCAGTCCTGTGTCCGTCCCGTCTCTCACCCCTTCACTCTCTCCAGTCCTGTGTCTCTCACCCCTTCACTCTCTCCGGTCCTGTGTCTCTCACCCCTTCACTCTCTCCAGTCCTGTGTCTCTCACCCCTTCACTCTCTCCAGTCCTGTGTCTCTCACCCCTCCACTCTCTCCAGTCCTATGTCTCTCACCTCTTCACTCTCTCCAGTCCTGTGTCTCTCCCCTCTCTCACCACTTCACTCTCTCCAGTCCTGTGTCTCTCACCCCTTCACTCTCTCCAGTCCTGTGTCTCTCCCCTCTCTCACCCCTTCACTCTCTCCAGTCCTGTGTCTCTCACCCCTTCATTGTCTCCAGTCCTGTGTCTCTCACCCCTTCACTCTCTCCAGTCCTGTGTCTCTCACCCCTTCACTCTCTCCAGTCCTGTGTCTCTCACCGCTTCACTCTCTCCAGTCCTGTGTCTCTCACCCCTTCACTCTCTCCAGTCCTGTGTCTCTCCCCCCTTCACTCTCTCCAGTCCTGTGTCTCTCACCCCTTCACTCTCTCCAGTCCTGTGTCCTCAACAGCACTCCTTCACTCTCTCCAGTCCTGTGTCTCTCACCCCTTCACTCTCTCCAGTCCTGTGTCTCTCACCCCTTCACTCTCTCCAGTCCTGTGTCTCTCACCCCTTCACTCTCTCCAGTCCTGTGTCTCTCACCACTTCACTCTCTACAGTCTTGTCTCTCACCCTTCCACTCTCTCCAGTCCTATGTCTCTCACCCCTTCACTCTCTCCAGTCCTGTGTCTCTCACCCCTTCACTCTCTCCAGTCCTGTGTCTCTCCCCTCTCTCACCCCTTCACTCTCTCCAGTCCTGTGTCTCTCACCCCTTCACTCTCTCCAGTCCTGTGTCTCTCACCCCTTCACTCTCTCCAGTCCTGTGTCTCTCACCCCTTCACTCTCTCCAGTCCCGTGTCTCTCACCCCTTCACTCTCTCCAGTCCTGTCTCTCACCCCTTCACTCTCTCCAGTCCTGTGTCTCTCACCCCTTCACTCTCTCCAGTCCTGTGTCTCTCACCCCTTCACTCTCTCCAGTCCTGTGTCTCTCACACCTTCACTCTCTCCAGTCCTGTGTCTCTCCCCTCTCTCACCCCTTCACTCTCTCCAGTCCTGTGTCTCTCACCCCTTCACTCTCTCCAGTCCTGTGTCTCTCACCCCTTCACTCTCTCCAGTCCTGTGTCTCTCCCCTCTCTCACCCCTTCACTCTCTCCAGTCCTATGTCTCTCACCCCTTCACTCTCTCCAGTCCCGTGTCTCTCACCCCTTCACTCTCTCCAGTCCTGTGTCTCTCACCCCTTCACTCTCTCCAGTCCCGTGTCTCTCATCCCTTCACTCTCTCCAGTCCTGTCTCTCACCCCTTCACTCTCTCCAGTCCTGTGTCTCTCACCCCTTCACTCTCTCCAGTCCTGTGTCTCTCACCCCTTCACTCTCTCCAGTCCTGTGTCTCTCACACCTTCACTCTCTCCAGTCCTGTGTCTCTCCCCTCTCTCACCCCTTCACTCTCTCCAGTCCTGTGTCTCTCACCCCTTCACTCTCTCCAGTCCTGTGTCTCTCACCCCTTCACTCTCTCCAGTCCTGTGTCTCTCCCCTCTCTCACACCTTCACTCTCTCCAGTCCTGTGTCCGTCCCCTCTCACCCCTTCACTCTCTCCAGTCCTGTGTCTCTCACCCCTTCACTCTCTCCGGTCCTGTGTCTCTCACCCCTTCACTCTCTCCAGTCCTGTGTCTCTCACCCCTTCACTCTCTCCAGTCCTGTGTCTCTCACCCCTCCACTCTCCCCAGTCCTATGTCTCTCACCTCTTCACTCGCTCCAGTCCTGTGTCTCTCCCCTCTCTCACCACTTCATTCTCTCCAGTCCTGTGTCTCTCACCCCTTCACTCTCTCCAGTCCTGTGTCTCTCCCCTCTCTCACCCCTTCACTCTCTCCAGTCCTGTGTCTCTCACCCCTTCACTCTCTCCAGTCCTGTGTCTCTCCCCTCTCTCACCCCTTCACTCTCTCCAGTCCTGTGTCTCTCAGCCCTTCACTCTCTCCAGTCCCGTGTCTCTCACCCCTTCACTCTCTCCAGTCCTGTGTCTCTCACCCCTTCACTCTCTCCAGTCCTGTGTCTCTCACCCCTTCACTCTCTCCAGTCCTGTCTCTCCCCTCTCTCACCCCTTCACTCTCTCCAGTCCTGTGTCTCTCACCCCTTCACTCTCTCCAGTCCTGTGTCTCTCACCCCTTCACTCTCTCCAGTCCTTTGTCTCTCACCCCTTCATTCTCTCCAGTCCTGTGTCTCTCACCCCTTCACTCTCTCCAGTCCTGTGTCTCTCACCCCTTCACTCTCTCCAGTCCTGTGTCTCTCACCCCTTCACTCTCTCCAGTCCTGTGTCTCTCACCCCTTCACTCTCTCCAGTCCTGTGTCTCTCACCCCTTCACTCTCTCCGGTCCTGTACCTCTCACCCCTTCACTCTCTCCAGTCCTGTGTCTCTCACCCCTTCACTCTCTCCAGTCCTGTGTCTCTCCCCTCTCTCACCCCTTCACTCTCTCCAGTCCTGTGTCTCTCACCCCTTCATTGTCTCCAGTCCTGTGTCTCTCACCCCTTCACTCTCTCCAGTCCTGTGTCTCTCACCCCTTCACTCTCTCCAGTCCTGTGTCTCTCACCCCTTCATTCTCTCCAGTCCTGTGTCTCTCACCCCTTCACTCTCTCCAGTCCTGTGTCTCTCACCACTTCACTCTCTCCAGTCCTGTCTCTCACCCTTCCACTCTCTCCAGTCCTATGTCTCTCACCCCTTCACTCTCTCCAGTCCTGTGTCTCTCACCCCTTCACTCTCTCCAGTCCTGTGTCTCTCACCCCTTCATTCTCTCCAGTCCTGTGTCTCTCACCCCTTCACTCTCTCCAGTCCTGTGTCTCTCACCACTTCACTCTCTCCAGTCCTGTCTCTCACCCTTCCACTCTCTCCAGTCCTATTTCTCTCACCCCTTCACTATCTCCAGTCCTGTGTCTCTCACCCCTTCACTCTCTCCAGTCCTGTGTCTCTCCCCTCTCTCACCCCTTCACTCTCTCCAGTCCTATGTCTCTCACCCCTTCACTCTCTCCAGTCCCGTGTCTCTCACCCCTTCACTCTCTCCAGTCCTGTGTCTCTCACCCCTTCACTCTCTCCAGTCCCGTGTCTCTCATCCCTTCACTCTCTCCAGTCCTGTCTCTCACCCCTTCACTCTCTCCAGTCCTGTGTCTCTCACCCCTTCACTCTCTCCAGTCCTGTGTCTCTCACCCCTTCACTCTCTCCAGTCCTGTGTCTCTCACACCTTCACTCTCTCCAGTCCTGTGTCTCTCCCCTCTCTCACCCCTTCACTCTCTCCAGTCCTGTGTCTCTCACCCCTTCACTCTCTCCAGTCCTGTGTCTCTCACCCCTTCACTCTCTCCAGTCCTGTGTCTCTCCCCTCTCTCACACCTTCACTCTCTCCAGTCCTGTGTCCGTCCCCTCTCTCACCCCTTCACTCTCTCCAGTCCTGTGTCTCTCACCCCTTCACTCTCTCCGGTCCTGTGTCTCTCACCCCTTCACTCTCTCCAGTCCTGTGTCTCTCACCCCTTCACTCTCTCCAGTCCTGTGTCTCTCACCCCTCCACTCTCCCCAGTCCTATGTCTCTCACCTCTTCACTCGCTCCAGTCCTGTGTCTCTCCCCTCTCTCACCACTTCATTCTCTCCAGTCCTGTGTCTCTCACCCCTTCACTCTCTCCAGTCCTGTGTCTCTCCCCTCTCTCACCCCTTCACTCTCTCCAGTCCTGTGTCTCTCACCCCTTCACTCTCTCCAGTCCTGTGTCTCTCCCCTCTCTCACCCCTTCACTCTCTCCAGTCCTGTGTCTCTCAGCCCTTCACTCTCTCCAGTCCCGTGTCTCTCACCCCTTCACTCTCTCCAGTCCTGTCTCTCACCCCTTCACTCTCTCCAGTCCTGTGTCTCTCACCCCTTCACTCTCTCCAGTCCTGTGTCTCTCACCCCTTCACTCTCTCCAGTCCTGTGTCTCTCACCCCTTCACTCTCTCCAGTCCTGTCTCTCCCCTCTCTCACCCCTTCACTCTCTCCAGTCCTGTGTCTCTCACCCCTTCACTCTCTCCAGTCCTGTGTCTCTCACCCCTTCACTCTCTCCAGTCCTTTGTCTCTCACCCCTTCATTCTCTCCAGTCCTGTGTCTCTCACCCCTTCACTCTCTCCAGTCCTGTGTCTCTCACCCCTTCACTCTCTCCAGTCCTGTGTCTCTCACCCCTTCACTCTCTCCAGTCCTGTGTCTCTCACCCCTTCACTCTCTCCAGTCCTGTGTCTCTCACCCCTTCACTCTCTCCAGTCCTGTGTCTCTCACCCCTTCACTCTCTCCAGTCCTGTGTCTCTCACCCCTTCACTCTCTCCAGTCCTGTGTCTCTCCCCTCTCTCACCCCTTCACTCTCTCCAGTCCTGTGTCTCTCACCCCTTCATTGTCTCCAGTCCTGTGTCTCTCACCCCTTCACTCTCTCCAGTCCTGTGTCTCTCACCCCTTCACTCTCTCCAGTCCTGTGTCTCTCACCCCTTCATTCTCTCCAGTCCTGTGTCTCTCACCCCTTCACTCTCTCCAGTCCTGTGTCTCTCACCACTTCACTCTCTCCAGTCCTGTCTCTCACCCTTCCACTCTCTCCAGTCCTATGTCTCTCACCCCTTCACTCTCTCCAGTCCTGTGTCTCTCACCCCTTCACTCTCTCCAGTCCTGTGTCTCTCACCCCTTCACTCTCTCCAGTCCCGTGTCTCTCATCCCTTCACTCTCTCCAGTCCTGTCTCTCACCCCTTCACTCTCTCCAGTCCTGTGTCTCTCACCCCTTCACTCTCTCCAGTCCTGTGTCTCTCACCCCTTCACTCTCTCCAGTCATGTGTCTCTCACACCTTCACTCTCTCCAGTCCTGTGTCTCTCCCCCTCTCTCACCCCTTCACTTCTCTCCAGTCCTGTGTCTCTCACCCCTTCACTCTCTCCAGTCCTGTGTCTCTCACCCCTTCACTCTCTCCAGTCCTGTGTCTCTCCCTCTCTCACACCTTCACTCTCTCCAGTCCTGTGTCTCGTCCCCTCTCTCACCCCTTCACTCTCTCCAGTCCTGTGTCTCTCACCCCTTCACTCTCTCCAGTCCTGTGTCTCTCACCCCTTCACTCTCTCCAGTCCTGTGTCTCTCACCCCTCCACTCTCCCCAGTCCTGTCTCTCACCTCTTCACTCTCTCCAGTCCTGTGTCTCTCCCCTCTCACCACTTCATTCTCTCAGTCCTGTGTCTCTCACCCCTTCACTCTCTCCAGTCCTGTGTCTCTCCCCTCTCTCAGTCCCCTTCACTCTCTCCAGTCCTGTGTCTCTCACCCTTCACTCTCTCCAGTCCTGTGTCTCTCCCTCTCTCACCCCTTCACTCTCTCCAGTCCTGTGTCTCTCACCCCTTCACTCTCTCCAGTCCTGTGTCTCTCACCCACTTCACTCTCTCCAGTCCTGTCTCTCACCCCTTCACTCTCTCCAGTCCTGTGTCTCTCACCCCTTCACTCTCTCCAGTCCTGTGTCTCTCACCCCTTCACTCTCTCCAGTCCTGTGTCTCTCACCCCTTCACTCTCTCCAGTCCTGTCTCTCCCCTCTCTCACCCCTTCACTCTCTCCAGTCCTGTGTCTCTCACCCCTTCACTCTCTCCAGTCCTGTGTCTCTCACCCCTTCACTCTCTCTCCAGTCCTGTGTCTCTCACCCCTTCACTCTCTCCAGTCCTGTGTCTCTCACCCCTTCACTCTCTCCAGTCCTGTGTCTCTCTACCCTTTCTCTCTCCAGTCCTGTGTCTCTCACCCCTTCACTCTCTCCAGTCCTGTGTCTCTCCCCTCTCTCACCCCTTCACTCTCTCCAGTCCTGTGTCTCTCTGTGTCTCTCACCCCTTCACTCTCTCCAGTCCTGTGTCTCTCACCCCTTCACTCTCTCCAGTCCTGTGTCTCTCACCCTTCACTCTCTCCAGTCCTGTGTCTCTCCTTCACTCTCTCCAGTCCTGTGTCTCTCACCCCTTCACTCTCTCCAGTCCTGTGTCTCTCACCCCTTCACTCTCTCAGTCCTGTGTCTCTCACCCCTCACCCCTTCACTCTCTCCAGTCCTGTGTCTCTCACCCCTTCACTCTCTCCAGTCCTGTGTCTCTCACCCCTTCACTCTCTCCAGTCCTGTGTCTCTCACCCCTTCATTCTCTCCAGTCCTGTGTCTCTCACCCCTTCACTCTCTCCAGTCCTGTGTCTCTCACCCCTTCACTCTCTCCAGTCCTGTGTCTCTCACCCCTTCACTCTCTCCAGTCCTGTGTCTCTCACCCCTTCACTCTCTCCAGTCCTGTGTCTCTCACCCCTTCACTCTCTCCGGTCCTGTACCTCTCAACCCTTCACTCTCTCCAGTCCTGTGTCTCTCACCCCTTCACTCTCTCCAGTCCTGTGTCTCTCCCCTCTCTCACCCCTTCACTCTCTCCAGTCCTGTGTCTCTCACCCCTTCACTCTCTCCAGTCCTGTGTCTCTCACCCCTTCACTCTCTCCAGTCCTGTGTCTCTCACCCCTTCATTCTCTCCAGTCCTGTGTCTCTCACCCCTTCACTCTCTCCAGTCCTGTGTCTCTCACCCCTTCACTCTCTCCAGTCCTGTGTCTCTCACCCCTTCATTCTCTCCAGTCCTGTGTCTCTCACCCCTTCACTCTCTCCAGTCCTGTGTCTCTCACCCCTTCACTCTCTCCAGTCCTGTGTCTCTCACCCCTTCACTCTCTCCGGTCCTGTGTCTCTCACCCCTTCACTCTCTCCAGTCCTGTGTCTCTCACCCCTTCACTCTCTCCAGTCCTGTGTCTCTCACCCCTTCATTCTCTCCAGTCCTGTGTCTCTCACCTCTCTCTGATTCTTTGAGGCATCAGACTATATTTGTTCACCACCGCAGCTATCCACAGCTTCTCAAATACAAAACATCTAATACTGGATTAAAAAAAATAAAAATCATTATATCTGTATATAAAATATTACCTGAACCAAGAGGGAGGCTAAACAGTATTTAGGTCTCAGGCAGAGTAGAGTCAGGCAGGAGTCCCAACCTGTGTCCCAAATGGTACCCTTTTCCTTAGAAAGGGCACTTGTTTTTGACCAGTACCCTGTCAAATGTAGTGCCCTACGTAGGGAATAGGGTGCTATTTGAGATGCAGACCCTAATCTTCACTCCACACACTACCTCGTCCTTATTATAACCGGACTGCGATATCATTTAGAGAAAATAACAGTCGCTCTTTCACACTTCTAATTTCATTTTAGCTCCATGATTCTTCTGGCTCCACAAATTGCTTTTTCCTTCCTGTTTTCTACCGATAGCTGCATTCTGGGCTGAGGTCTGGCAGGACATGATTAGGTTCCGATTTACAGGCTAAGGCTGTATCCCAAATGGCACACTATTCCATACTGTATAGCCGTAATGGGCCCTGGTCAAAAGTAGCTCAATACATAGGGAATAGGGTGGCATTTTGGAAGTTGTCAAATCTGGGTCTCCACGCTATGCTATCTGCCTTCCCCTCTAAACAGCAGGGATTGGGGCAACAAAGAGCTGATGTAGTGGGTAGTACGTCTCCCATTGTGTCTAGATGGACAAAGAGAGGTACTTGTTCCACATTGCATTATGGATCACTGTATAGTCAGCAATACAACAAGGTTAATATACTAAAACAATGCATATATTGATTAAACAAGCACAATACTTAATACAATAGGCTTCCAGGTGAACGAATTACCACTGGAACATTTACTAAAAAATAACCAATATAATATACAATATATTTTTTTTATAGAAAATTCTAAATCATTTACCATAATAATGTGTGTGTGTGTGTGTGTGTGTGTGTGTGTGTGTGTGTGTGTGTGTGTGTGTGTGTGTGTGTGTGTGTGTGTGTGTGTGTGTGTGTGTGTGTAAACTAGACTTCACATTCTTGCTTCCTCTGTCCTTCCCTCCTCTCCCCCAATGTGCTTTGAGAGGGAGGTGAGGAACGAAAAGAAACAACGAAGAATGTCAATTGTAATTTCCTTCATTCTGCACATCCTCTCTCCTCGCCTCCTTCTCAAATCCCATTGGATAAGAAGGTGCGAGGGGAGGGACATCTGACCTTTCATTCAATGGGTTTTCAGAAGGAGATGAGGAGGGAGGATGCAAAGTATAATAAAAAAACATTTGACAATTCCAAACTGAGCTATCATAATACCCATGGCCTGTCCAGAACCAAGCCCTAGCCCCTACTGTCCAGAACCAAGCCCTAGCCCCTACTGTCCAGAACCAAGCCCTAGCCCCTAGCCCCTACTGTCCAGAACCAAGCCCTAGCCCCTACTGTCCAGAACCAAGCCCTAGCCCCTACTGTCCAGAACCAACCCCCCCCTACTGTCCAGAACCAACCCCTAGCCCCTACTGTCCAGAACCAAGCCCTAGCCCCTACTGTCCAGAACCAAGCCCTAGCCCCTACTGTCCAGAACCAAGCCCTAGCCCCTACTGTCCAGAACCCCTAAGCCCCCTAGCCCCTACTGTCCAGAACCCCTAGCCCCTACTGTCCAGAACCAAGCCCCTAGCCCCCAGAACCAAGCCTAGCCCCTACTGTCCAGAACCAAGCCCTAGCCCCTACTACTGTCCAGAACCAAGCCCCCTAGCCCCTACTGTCCAGAACCAAGCCCTAGCCCCTACTGTCCAGAACCAAGCCCCTAGCCCCTACTGTCCAGAACCAAGCCCTAGCCCCTACTGTCCAGAACCAAGCCCTAGCCCCTACTGTCCAGAACCAAGCCCTAGCCCCTACTGTCCAGAACCAAGCCCTAGCCCCTACTGTCCAGAACCAAGCCCTAGCCCCTACTGTCCAGAACCCCTAGCCCCTACTGTCCAGAACCAAGCCCCCCTACTGTCCAGAACCAAGCCCTAGCCCCTACTGTCCAGAACCAAGCCCCTAGCCCCTACTGTCCAGAACCAAGCCCTAGCCCCTACTGTCCAGAACCAAGCCCCCCTAGCCCCTACTGTCCAGAACCAAGCCCTAGCCCTAGCCCCTACTGTCCAGAACCAAGCCCTAGCCCCTAGAACTGCCCTCCAGTCCAACCAAGCCCTAGCCCCTACTGTCCAGAACCAAGCCCCTAGCCCCTACTGTCCAGAACCAACCCCTAGCCCCTAGCCCCTACTGTCCAGAACCAAGCCCTAGCCCCTAGCCCCTACTGTCCAGAACCAAGCCCTAGCCCCTACTGTCCAGAACCAAGCCCTAGCCCCTACTGTCCAGAACCAAGCCCTAGCCCCTAGCCAGAACCAAGCCCTAGCCCTACTGTCCAGAACCAAGCCCTAGCCCCTAGCCCCTAGCCCCTACTGTCCAGAACCAAGCCCTAGCCCCTACTGTCCAGAACCAAGCCCTAGCCCCTACTGTCCAGAACCAAGCCCTAGCCCCTACTGTCCAGCCCCTAGCCCCTACTGTCCAGTCCAGAACCAAGCCCTAGCCCCTACTGTCCAGAACCAAGCCCTAGCCCCTACTGTCCAGAACCAAGCCCTAGCCCCTAGCCCCTACTGTCCAGAACCAAGCCCTAGCCCCTACTGTCCAGAACCAAGCCCTAGCCCCTACTGTCCAGAACCAAGCCCTAGCCCCTAGCCCCTACTGTCCAGAACCAAGCCCTAGCCCCTACTGTCCAGAACCAAGCCCCTAGCCCCTACTGTCCAGAACCAAGCCCTAGCCCCTACTGTCCAGAACCAAGCCCTAGCCCCTACTGTCCAGAACCAACCTCTAGCCCCTACTGTCCAGAACCAACCCCTAGCCCCTACTGTCCAGAACCAACCCCTAGCCCCTACTGTCCAGAACCAACCCCTAGCCCCTACTGTCCAGAACCAAGCCCCTACTGTCAGAACCAAGCCCTAGCCCCTACTGTCCCCAACCCCTAGCCCCTACTGTCCAGAACCAACCCCTAGCCCCTACTGTCCAGAACCAACCCTAGCCCCTACTGTCCAGAACCAACCTCTAGCCCCTACTGTCCAGAACCAACCCCTAGCCCCTACTGTCCAGAACCAACCCCTAGCCCCTACTGTCCAGAACCAACCCCTAGCCCCTACTGTCCAGAACCAACCCCTAGCCCCTACTGTCCAGAACCAACCCCCAGCCCCTACTGTCCAGAACCAACCCCCTAGCCCCTACTGTCCAGAACCAACCCTAGCCCCCCTACTGTCCAGAACCAACCCCTAGCCCCTACTGTCCAGAACCAACCCCTAGCCCCTACTGTCCAGAACCAAGCCCTCTAGCCCCTACTGTCCAGAACCAACCCCTAGCCCCTACTGTCCAGAACCAAGCCCTAGCCCCTACTGTCCAGAACCAAGCCCTAGCCCCTACTGTCCAGAACCAAGCCCCTACTGTCCAGAACCAAGCCCCCCTACTGTCCAGAACCAAGCCCTGTCAGCCCCTAGCCCCAAGCCCTAGCCCCTACTGTCCAGAACCAAGCCCTAGCCCCTACTGTCCAGAACCAAGCCCTAGCCCCTACTGTCCAGAACCAACCCTAGCCCCTACTGTCCAGAACCAAGCCCTAGCCCCTACTGTCCAGAACCAACCCCTAGCCCCTACTGTCCAGAACCAAGCCCTAGCCCCTACTGTCCAGAACCAAGCCCTAGCCCCTACTGTCCAGAACCAACCCTAGCCCCTACTGTCCAGAACCAACCCTAGCCCCTACTGTCCAGCCCCTACTGTCCAGAACCAAGCCCTAGCCCCTACTGTCCAGAACCAACCCCCAGCCCTTACTGTCCAGAACCAACCCCTAGCCCCTACTGTCCAGAACCAACCCCTAGCCCCTACTGTCCAGAACCAAGCCCTAGCCCCTACTGTCCAGAACCAACCCCTAGCCCCTACTGTCCAGAACCAACCCCTAGCCCCTACTGTCCAGAACCAAGCCCTAGCCCCTACTGTCCAGAACCAAGCCCTAGCCCCTACTGTCCAGAACCAACCCCTAGCCCCTACTGTCCAGAACCAACCCCTAGCCCCTACTGTCCAGAACCAACCCTAGCCCCTGTCCAGAACCCCTAGCCCTTACTGTCCAGAACCAACCCCTAGCCCCTACTGTCCAGAACCAACCCTAGCCCCTACTGTCCAGAACCAAGCCCTAGCCCCTACTGTCCAGAACCAACCCCTAGCCCCTACTGTCCAGAACCAACCCCCAGCCCCTACTGTCCAGAACCAACCCCCTAGCCCCTAGCTGTCCAGAACCAACCCTAGCCCCTACTGTCCAGAACCAACCCCTAGCCCCTACTGTCCAGAACCAACCCCCTAGCCCCTACTGTCCAGAACCAACCCTAGCCCCTACTGTCCAGAACCAACCCTAGCCCCTACCAACCCCTACTGTCCAGAACCAAGCCCTAGCCCCTACTGTCCAGAACCAACCCCTAGCCCCTACTGTCCAGAACCAACCCTAGCCCCTACTGTCCAGAACCAACCCCTAGCCCCTACTGTCCAGAACCAACCCCTAGCCCCTACTGTCCAGAACCAACCCCTAGCCCCTACTGTCCAGAACCAACCCCTAGCCCCAGAACCAACTGTCCAGAACCAACCCTAGCCCCTACTGTCCAGAACCAACCCCTAGCCCCTACTGTCCAGAACCAACCCCTAGCCCCTACTGTCCAGAACCAACCCCTAGCCCCTACTGTCCAGAACCAACCCCTAGCCCCTACTGTCCAGAACCAACCCCCAGCCCTTACTGTCCAGAACCAACCCCTAGGCCCTACTGTCCAGAACCAACCCTTAGCCCCTACTGTCCAGAACCAACATCTAGCCCCTACTGTCCAGGACCAACCCCTAGCCCCTACTGTCCAGAACCAACCCCCTAGCCCCTACTGTCCAGAACCAACCCCTAGCCCCTACTGTCCAGAACCAACTACCCCTACTGTCCAGAACCAACCCCTAGCCCCTACTGTCCAGAACCAACCCCTAGCCCCTACTGTCCAGAACCAACCCCTAGCCCCTACTGTCCAGAACCAACCCTAGCCCCTACTGTCCAGAACCAACCCTAGCCCCTACTGTCCAGAACCAACCCTAGCCCCTACTGTCCAGAACCAACCCCTAGCCCCTACTGTCCAGAACCAACCCCTAGCCCCTAGCCAGAACCTAGCCCCTGTGTCCAGAACCAAGCCCCTGTCCAGCCCCTACTGTCCAGAACCAACCCCTAGCCCCTACTGTCCAGAACCAACCCTAGCCCCTACTGTCCAGAACCAACCCCTAGCCCCTACTGTCCAGAACCAACCCTAGCCCCTACTGTCCAGAACCAACCCCTAGCCCCTACTGTCCAGAACCAACCCCTAGCCCCTACTGTCCAGAACCAACCCCTAGCCCCTACTGTCCAGAACCAACCCCTAGCCCCTACTGTCCAGAACCAACCCCTAGCCCCTACTGTCCAGAACCAACCCTAGCCCCTACTGTCCAGAACCAACCCTAGCCCCTACTGTCCAGAACCAACCCCTAGCCCCTACTGTCCAGAACCAAGAACCCCCTAGCCCCTACTGTCCAGAACCAACCCCTAGCCCCTACTGTCCAGAACCAACCCCCCCTAGCCCCTACTGTCCAGAACCAACCCCTAGCCCCTACTGTCCAGAACCAACCCCCTTAGCCCCCCTACTGTCCAGAACCAACCCCTACGCCCAGAACCAACCCCTAGCCCCTGTGTCCAGAACCAACCCTAGCCCCTACTGTCCAGAACCAACCCCTAGCCCCTACTGTCCAGAACCAACCCTTAGCCCCTACTGTCCAGAACCAACCCCTAGCCCCTACTGTCCAGAACCAACCCCTAGCCCCTACTGTCCAGAACCAACCCCTAGGCCCTACTGTCCAGAACCAACCCCTAGCCCCTACTGTCCAGAACCAACATCTAGCCCCTACTGTCCAGGACCAACCCCTAGCCCCTACTGTCCAGAACCAACCCCTAGCCCCTACTGTCCAGAACCAACCCCTAGCCCCTACTGTCCAGAACCAACTCCTAGCCCCTACTGTCCAGAACCAACCTCTAGCCCCTACTGTCCAGAACAAACCCCTAGCCCCTACTGTCCAGAACCAACCCTTAGCCCCTACTGTCCAGAACCAACCCCTAGGCCCTACTGTCCAGAACCAACCCCTAGCCCCTACTGTCCAGAACCAACCTCTAGCCCCTACTGTCCAGAACCAACCCTTAGCCCCTACTGTCCAGAACCAACCCGTAGCCCCTACGGTCCAGAACCAACCCCTAGCCCCTGCTGTCCAGAACCAACCCCTAGCCCCTACTGTCCAGAACAAACCCCTAGCCCCTACTGTCCAGAACCAACCCTTAGCCCCTACTGTCCAGAACCAACCCTTAGCCCCTACTGTCCAGAACCAACCCCTAGCCCCTACTGTCCAGAACCAACCTCTAGCCCCTACTGTCCAGAACCAACCCTTAGCCCCTACTGTCCAGAACCAACCCGTAGCCCCTACAGTCCAGAACCAACCCCTAGCCCCTGCTGTCCAGAACCAACACCTAGCCCCTAACTGTTCAGAACCAACCCCTAGCCCCTACTGTCCAGAACCAACCCCTAGCCCCTACTGTCCAGAACCAACCCCTAGCCCCTACTGTCCAGAACCAACCCCTAGCCCCTACTGTCCAGAACCAACCTCTAGACCCTACTGTCCAGAACCAACCCCTAGCCCCTACTGTCCAGAACCAACCTCTAGCCCCTACTGTCCAGAACAAACCCCTAGCCCCTACTGTCCAGAGTCTAGACACTGAGAGGGACTGATGACAGTGACTGACTGAGCTACTATAATACCCATGGCCTGTCCAGAAACAACCCCCAGCCCCTACTGTCCAGAGTCTAGACACTTGTGGAGATCTGAGAGGGATTGATCGGTGTTGACACGATGAGACCTCCACTCTAATAGATCTGAGAGGGATTGATCGGTGTTGACATGATGAGACCTCCACTCTAATAGATCTGAGAGGGATTGATCGGTGTTGACATGATGAGGCCTCCACTCTAATAGATCTGAGAGGGATTGATCGGTGGTGACACAATGAGACCTCCACTCTAATAGATCTGAGAGGGATTGATCGGTGTTGACATGATGAGACCTCCACTCTAATAGATCTGAGAGGGATTGATCGGTGTTGACACGATGAGACCTCCACTCTAATAGATCTGAGAGGGATTGATCGGTGGTGACACAATGAGACCTCCACTCTAATAGATCTGAGAGGGATTGATCAGTGTTGACATGATGAGACCTCCACTCTAATAGATCTGAGAGGGATTGATCGGTGTTGACACGATGAGACCTCCACTCTAATAGATCTGAGAGGGATTGATCGGTGGTGACACGATGAGACCTCCACTCTAATAGATCTGAGAGGGATTGATCGGTGGTGACATGATGAGACCTCCACTCTAATAGATCTGAGAGGGATTGATCGGTGGTGACACGATGAGACCTCCACTCTAATAGATCTGAGAGGGATTGATCGGTGTTGACATGATGAGACCTCCACTCTAATAGATCTGAGAGGGATTGATCGGTGTTGACATGATGAGACCTCCACTCTAATAGATCTGAGAGGGATTGATCGGTGGTGACACGATGAGACCTCCACTCTAATTAGATCTAGGAGAATTGGTCAGGTGGTGGCATAATGAGACCTCCACTCTAATAGATCTGAGAGGGATTGATCGGTGGTGACACGATGAGACCTCCACTCTAATAGATCTAGGAGAATTGGTCAGGTGGTGACATGATGAGACCTCCACTCTAATAGATCTGAGAGGGATTGATCGGTGGTGACACGATGAGACCTCCACTCTAATAGATCTGAGAGGGATTGATCGGTGGTGACACGATGAGACCTCCACTCTAATAGATCTGAGAGGGATTGATCGGTGTTGACATGATGAGACCTCCACTCTAATAGATCTGAGAGGGATTGATCGGTGGTGACACGATGAGACCTCCACTCTAATAGATCTGAGAGGGATTGATCGGTGTTGACATGATGAGACCTCCACTCTAATAGATCTGAGAGGGATTGATCGGTGGTGACACGATGAGACCTCCACTCTAATAGATCTAGGAGAATTGGTCAGGTGTAAAGGAATTACTGCCAAAATTCGCACCTGACCAACTGTCTCAGATCTCCACAAAGTGACTAATGGCTAGCGGTTGCTTCTAGACAGGACCTACAGCACCACACTTGAGCCATGGGTTGGATGTTTCATTCCATTGCTATACACACACACACACAGATTTTCACAGGTGTAACCTGGACACAACTACGACACCATCAGGCTGACCAGATCGGTCTGCGTAGCTGGAGACACCCACTACACCCTATCAGGCTGACCAGACCGGTCTGCGTAGCTGGAGACACCCACTACACCCCATCAGGCTGATCAGACTGGTCTGGGTAGCTGGACACACCCACTACACCCTATCAGGTTGATCAGACCGGTCTGGGTAGCTGGACACACCCACTACACCCTATCAGGCTGATCAGACCGGTCTGGGTAGCTGGACACACCCACTACACCGTATCAGGTTGATCAGACCGGTCTGGGTAGCTGGACACACCCACTACACTCTATCAGGCTGATCAGACCGGTCTGGGTAGCTGGACACACCCACTTCACCCTATCAGGCTGATCAGACCGGTCTGGGTAGCTGAACACACCCACTTCACCCTATCAGGCTGATCAGACCGTTCTGGGTAGCTGGACACACCCACTACACCCTATCAGGCTGATCAGACCGGTCTGGGTAGCTGGACACACCCACTACACCGTATCAGGTTGATCAGACCGGTCTGGGTAGCTGGACACACCCACTACACCCTATCAGGCTGATCAGACCATTCTGGGTAGCTGGACACACCCACTACACCCTATCAGGCTGATCAGACCAGTCTGGGTAGCTGGAGACCTGCTGGAAACAGCGAAAGGATATATTTACCAATCACACCCTTGCTTGAGATGTGTAACCACTGACTAGGGCATATCTCTAGTCTAGCAATATTTACTGTTGTTTTTTATGTATCGCTAGGTAGTTAGGATATATCAGTCAGCTAACCATTTACAGTAACAGCAGTTCATTAATAAGTCAATACACACTAAGTCTCGTGCAGACATTTTGAAATCGTACCTTATCTTGGCTCTGTGCACGGTATGGGCAGCTATTAATCAATTAAGTAATAGATAGTAGACTCACAGATTCATAGAATGGAGTTAGAAGGGTGACCTCCTACTTCAATAGAACAGGAAGTGTTGGCTGTGCACTTGACCAGGTATTCCACATTTAACCCCACCCACATTTAACCCCACCCACATTTAACCCCACCCACGTTTAACCCCACCCACATTTAACCCCACCCACATTTAACCCCACCCACATTTAACCCCACCCACATTTGAACACTGAAATATCAAGTTGTTTTTGGTTTTGTGCAAAAAAACAAAGAAGAAAAAAACCAAGCAATTAAAAAAAATATATATATATTTTTTTTCTATTCAAAAACGAATAAACAAGCCATTTTCCCGATTGCTCTGTTTTAACTCAGAAAACAAGCTTTTAAAAGGTACACAGACCTTATTCTTACCTCAGGAATCTTGATTTAATGTTGTCCATGAAGTAGGCTAATTATCTTGACCTCCGTAACAACATAGAAACCAAAACGTTCTGTCAATCCTCCAGATCAACATGAATTCCCGCACTGGCTGTTAAAACACGTGTATCATCACAACAAGCTCTTTATTACAATTCATTGCAATTCAGAAAATCATATCCTGAATCAGTTGGACGTTGGGGGATAATGTCCCCACGTAACTAAACAGCTAGACAGCAAACGTGCGTCAAACAACTATTATGTGTAATTATAATTATTGAAGAACACCGATAATGACAGTATCTATTTTTGTATAATTATTAATGATATTAAAGTTACTCTTTCTTTTGTTTTTTTTGCAATCATACATATTATTTTATAATATGTTTGCCTGTGAAAACTGTTTTCACACCGTAACACATTGTAGGGCGATGCCAAATGTTGTGCGGTTACAGTATACTTTCCAGATCGCCATACCAAAAAAAGTCTGACAGCAAATATACAGGAATTTCACAGGATCAAGGCCAATACGTTTTTCAATTGTTAAATGCTTTTGCATATTTATTTTTTATTTGACCTTTATTTAACTAGGCAAGTCAGTTAAGAACAAATTCTTATTTTCAATGACGGCCTAGGAACAGAACAGTGGGTTAACTGCCTGTTCAGGGGCAGAACGACAGCTTTGTACCTTGTAGGGTCAGGGATTTGAACTTGCAACCTTTCGGTTACTAGTCCAACATTCTAACCACTGGGCTACCCTGCCGCCCCAATATTTATATATGATATGCATACTCCATACATGAGAAAAGGTTTAAACATGGGTTTGAATATCTATGTTCTACCTTCATATGAATCTATATCTATGTTCTACCTTCACATGAATCTATATCTATGTTCTACCTTCATATGAATCTATATCTATGTTCTACCTTCATATGAATCTATATCTATGTTCTACCTTCATATGAATCTATATCTATGTTCTACCTTCATATGAATCTATATCTATGTTCTACCTTCATATGAATCTATATCTATGTTCTCCCTTCATATGAATCTATATCTATGTTCTACCTTCATATGAATCTATATCTATGTTCTACCTTCATATGAATCTATATCTATGTTCTACCTTCATATGAATCTATATCTATGTTCTACCTTCATATGAATCTATATATATGTTCTACCTTCATATGCATCTATATCTATGTTCTACCTTCATATGAATCTATATCTATGTTCTACCTTCATATGCATCTATATCTATGTTCTACCTTCATATGAATCTATATCTATGTTCTACCTTCATATGAATCTATATCTATGTTCTACCTTCATATTAATCTATATCTATGTTCTACCTTCATATGAATCTATATCTATATTTCTCCCTTCATATGAATCTATATCTATGTTCTACCTTCATATGAATCTATATCTATGTTCTACCTTCATATGCATCTATATCTATGTTCTACCTTCATATGAATCTATATCTATGTTCTACCTTCATATGAATCTATATCTATGTTCTACCTTCATATGAATCTATATCTATGTTCTACCTTCATATGAATCTATATCTATGTTCTCCCTTCATATGAATCTATATCTATGTTCTACCTTCATATGAATCTATATCTATGTTCTACCTTCATATGAATCTATATCTATGTTCTACCTTCATATGAATCTATATCTATGTTCTACCTTCATATGAATCTATATCTATGTTCTACCTTCATATGCATCTATATCTATGTTCTACCTTCATATGAATCTATATCTATGTTCTACCTTCATATGAATCTATATCTATGTTCTACCTTCATATGAATCTATATCTATGTTCTACCTTCATATGAATCTATATCTCTATGTTCTCCCTTCATATGAATCTATATCTATGTTCTACCTTCATATGAATCTATATCTATGTTCTACCTTCATATGAATCTATATCTATGTTCTACCTTCATATGAATCTATATCTATGTTCTACCTTCATATGAATCTATATCTATGTTCTACCTTCATATGAATCTATATATATGTTCTACCTTCATATGCATCTATATCTATGTTCTACCTTCATCCTTCATATGAATCTATATCTATGTTCTACCTTCATATGAATCTATATCTATGTTCTACCTTCATATGAATCTATATCTATGTTCTCCCTTCATATGAATCTATATCTATGTTCTACCTTCATCCTTCATATGAATCTATATCTATGTTCTACCTTCATATGAATCTATATCTATGTTCTACCTTCATATGAATCTATATCTATGTTCTACCTTCATATGCATCTATATCTATGTTCTACCGTCATATGAATCTATATCTATGTTCTACCTTCATATGCATCTATATCTATGTTCTACCTTCATATTAATCTATATCTATGTTCTACCTTCATATGAATCTATATCTATGTTCTACCTTCATATGAATCTATATCTATGTTCTACCTTCATATGAATCTATATCTATGTTCTACCTTCATATGAATGTATATCTATGTTCTCCCTTCATACGAATCTATATCTATGTTCTACCTTCATATTAATCTATATCTATGTTCTACCTTCATATGAATCTATATCTATGTTCTACCTTCATATGCATCTATATCTATGTTCTACCTTCATATGAATCTATATCTATGTTCTACCTTCATATGAATCTATATCTATTCATATGAATTATATCTATGTTCTACCTTCATATGAATCTATATCTATGTTCTACCTTCATATGAATCTATATCTATGTTCTACCTTCATATGAATCTATATCTATGTTCTACCTTCATATGAATCTATATCTATGTTCTACCTTCATATGAATGTATATCTATGTTCTCCCTTCATATTAATCTATATCTATGTTCTACCTTCATATGAATCTATATCTATGTTCTACCTTCATATGAATCTATATCTATGTTCTACCTTCATATGAATCTATATCTATGTTCTACCTTCATATGAATCTATATCTATGTTCTACCTTCATATGAATCTATATCTATGTTCTACCTTCATATGAATCTATATCTATGTTCTACCTTCATATGAATCTATATCTATGTTCTACCTTCATATGAATCTATATCTATGTTCTACCTTCATATGAATCTATATCTATGTTCTACCTTCATATGAATCTATATCTATGTTCTACCTTCATATGAATCTATATCTATGTTCTCCCTTCATATGAATCTATATCTATGTTCTACCTTCATATGAATCTATATCTATGTTCTACCTTCATATGAATCTATATCTATGTTCTACCTTCATATTAATCTATATCTATGTTCTACCTTCATATTAATCTATATCTATGTTCTACCTTCATATGAATCTATATCTATGTTCTCCCTTCATATGAATCTATATCTATGTTCTACCTTCATATGAATCTATATCTATGTTCTACCTTCATATGAATCTATATCTATGTTCTACCTTCATATGCATCTATATCTATGTTCTACCTACATATGAATCTATATCTATGTTCTACCTTCATATGAATCTATATCTATGTTCTACCTTCATATGAATCTATATCTATGTTCTACCTTCATATGCATCTATATCTATGTTCTACCTACATATGAATCTATATCTATGTTCTACCTTCATATGCATCTATATCTATGTTCTACCTTCATATGAATCTATGTTCTCCATTTATATGAATTATATTGAATGTATATCTACAGTATGTTCTCCCTTTACATCTTTATCTATTCACATGACAAAAAAAAGGCAAATTATGAATCATTACTTTGCTCCAAACAGATGTCCCCTACATTAAATGCTGACTGATACACTAGTTTATAGAAAGGCCCTTATTCAGAATGCAGTTTTCTTGTCTTGTTAGTCTTGTTAGTACGTGGGTTGTTGGACTCAATCTATTACCTTTTGCCCACAATCTAAAGGCAGAGGAAAGAGACAAAGAAGGGGGAGAAAGGGAGGAGAAAGAGAGGAGAAAGGGGGAGAAAGGGAGGAGAAAGGGAGGAGAAAGGGGGAGAAAGGGAGGAGAAAGGGAGGAGAAAGAGAGGAGAGAGAGAGAGAGAGAGAGTGGAGAAAGGGAGGAGAGAGAGAGAGAGAGAGAGAGAGGAGAAAGGGAGGAGAGAGAGAGAGAGAGGAGAAAGGGAGGAGAGAGAGAGAGAGAGGAGAAAAGGAGGAGAGAGAGAGAGAGAGAGAGAGAAAGGGGGAGAAAGGGAGGAGAGAGAGAGGGAGAGAGAGAGAGTGAGTGAGGAGAAAGGGAGGAGAGAGAGAGAGAGAGGAGAAAGGGAGGAGAGAGAGAGAGAGAGGAGAAAGGGAGGAGAGAGAGAGAGGAGAAAGGGAGGAGAGAGAGAGAGAGAGGAGAAAGGGAGGAGAGAGAGAGAGAGAGAGAAAGGGAGGAGAGAGAGAGGAGAAAGGGAGGAGAGAGAGAGAGAGAGGAGAAAGGGAGGAGAGAGAGAGAGAGAGAGAGGAGAAAGGGGGAGAAAGGGAGGAGAGAGAGAGAGAGAGGAGAAAGGGAGGAGAGAGAGAGAGAGAGGAGAAAGGGAGGAGAGAGAGAGAGGAGAAAGGGGGAGAAAGGGAGGAGAGAGAGAGAGAGAGAGGAGAAAGGGAGGAGAGAGAGAGAGAGGGAGAAAGGGAGGAGAGAGAGAGAGAGAGGAGAAAGGGAGGAGAGAGAGAGAGAGAGGAGAAAGGGGGAGAAAGGGAGGAGAGAGAGAGAGAGAGAGAGAGAGAGAGAGAGAGTGAGGAGAAAGGGAGGAGGAGAGAGAGAGAGAAGACAGCTAGAGAGAGAGAGAGAGAGAGAGAGAGAGAGAGAGAGAGAGAGAGAGAGAGAGAAAAGATAGATGATTTTAATTTTGAGACAAGACTGGTTGTGATGTGCCAGCTAACTGCTGGCATTTCATGTGGCCTACGTGCGCTGTGAGCTACTTGTTCCGTACGTGCGCGTCATCTAAATCAGAAAGTCTCATACCACAGCCTCCTCCATTAATCACCCAGACACACTGGGCAGACACAGACAGAGACGCAGACGGAGACATAGACACAACCCACCAGGAACGGCTGCTCCCTGCTACACATTTTCAATAAAGACCTAGGCACAGTCCCAAATGGCAACCTATTCACTATTTAGTGCACTACTTTTGACCAGGGCCAATAGAACTTAATATGGAATAGGGTGCCATTTCGGAAGCACACTCAGACCCAGACACAACCAGCAGGAACTACTGCTCCTGCTACAAATCTTTAACAAAGACCAAGTGTCACATTGACTCCTTAGAGCCAGAATGTGACATTAAAGAGACATTAAGACTGAAATCATCGAACGATTCTATTCAAATGAAATGAAGAAAAATGTCTCTTTTTATAACATTGTAAAGTCATCAAAAAAAGTAATGTTTCCTTTTCAGGACCTTGTCTTTCAAAGATAATTCGTAAAAATAACTTCACACTATCTTCATTGTAAAGGGTTTAAACACTGTTTCCCACGCGTGCTCAATGACCCATAAACAATTAATGAACATGCACCTGTGGAACGGTCGTTATTAAGACACTAACAGATTACAGACGGTAGGCAATTAAGGTCACAGTTATGAAAACTTAGGTCACTAAAGAGGCTTTTCTACTGACTCTGAAAAACACCAAAAGAAAGATGCCCAGGGTCCCTGCTCATCTGTGTGAACGTGCCTTAAGCATGCTGCAAGGAGGCATGAGGACTACAGATGTGGCCAGGGCAATAAATTGCAATGTCCGTACTGTGAGACGCCTAAGATGGCGCTACAGGGAGACAGTACAGACAGCTGATTGTCCTCGCAGTGGCAGACCACGTGTAACAACACCTGAACAGGATCGGTACATCTGAACATCACACCTGTGGGACAGGTACAGGATGGCAACAACAACTGCCCGAGTTACCCCAGGAACACACAATCCCTCCATCAGTGCTCAGACTGTCCGCAATAGGCTGAGAGAGGCTGAACTGAGGGCTTGTAGGCCTGTTGTAAAGGCAGGTCCTCACCAGACATCACCGTCAACAACGTCATCTATGGGCACAAACCCACCGTCGCTGGACCAGACAGGACTGGCAAAAAGTGCTCTTCACTGACAAGTTGGGTTTTGTCTCCCCAGGGGTGATGGCCGGATTCACGTTTATCGTTGAAGTAATGAGCGTTACACCGAGGCCTGTACTCTGGAGCGGGATCGATTTGGAGGTGGAGGGTCTGGGGCCGTGTGTCACAGCATCATCAGACTGAGCTTGTTGTCATTGCAGGCAATGCTGTGAATTACAGGGAAGACATCCTCCTCCCTCATGTGGTACCCTTCCTGCAGGCTCATCCTGACATGACCCTCCAGCATGACAATGCCACCAGCCATACTGCTCGTTCTGTGCGTGATTTCCTGCAAGACAGGAATGTCAGTGTTCTGCCATGGCCAGCGTAGAGCCCGGATCTCAATCCCATTGAGCACGTCTAGGACCTGTTGGATCGGAGGGTGAGGGCTAGGGTCATTCCCCCCAGAAATGTCCGGGAACTTGCAGGTGCCTTGGTGGAAGAGTGGGGTAACATCCAAGAACTAACAAATCTAGTGCAATCCATGAGGAGGAGATGCACTGCAGTACTTAATGCAGCTGGTGGCCACACCAGATACTAACTTGTTACTTTTGATTTTGAACCCCCCTCCCTTTGTTCAGGGACACATTATTCCATTTCTGTTAGTCACATGCTTGTTATGATCATACAAATATTTTACACATGTTAAGTTTGCTGAAAATAAAGGAAGTTGACGTTTCTTTTTTGCTGAGTTTATATAATTTTTCATTCACTTTGAATGACTTTGTTTTCCCTTTGAGCTAAAGTCTAAACTTCAGATCTTAGGCAGGGTAGCCTAGTGGTTAGAGTGTAGAGGTGGCAGGGTAGCCTAGTGGTTAGAGTGTAGAGGCGGCATGGTAGCCTAGTGGTTAGAGTGTAGAGGCGGCAGGGTAGCCTAGTGGTTAGAGTGTAGAGGCGGCATGGTAGCCTAGTGGTTAGAGTGTAGAGGCGGCAGGGTAGCCTAGTGGTTAGAGTGTAGAGGCGGCAGGGTAGCCTAGTGGTTAGAGTGTAGAGGTGGCAGGGTAGCCTAGTGGTTAGAGTGTAGAGGCGGCATGGTAGCCTAGTGGTTAGAGTGTAGAGGCGGCAGGGTAGCCTAGTGGTTAGAGTGTAGAGGCGGCAGGGTAGCCTAGTGGTTAGAGTGTAGAGGCGGCAGGGTAGCCTAGTGGTTAGAGTGCAGAGGCGGCAGGGTAGCCTAGTGGTTAGAGTGTAGAGGCGGCAGGGTAGCCTAGTGGTTAGAGTGTAGAGGTGGCAGGGTAGCCTAGTGGTTAGAGTGTAGAGGCGGCAGGGTAGCCTAGTGGTTAGAGTGTAGAGGCGACAGGGTAGCCTATTGGTTAGAGTGTAGAGGCGGCAGGGTAGCCTAGTGGTTAGAGTGTAGAGGCGGCAGGGCAGCCTAGTGGTTAGAGTGTAGAGGTGGCAGGGTAGCCTAGTGGTTAGAGTGTAGAGGCGGCAGGGTAGCCTAGTGGTTAGAGTGTAGAGGTGGCAGGGCAGCCTAGTGGTTAGAGTGTAGAGGTGGCAGGGTAGCCTAGTGGTTAGAGTGTAGAGGTGGCAGGGTAGCCTAGTGGTTAGAGTGTAGCGGTGGCAGGGTAGCCTAGTGGTTAGAGTGTAGAGGTGGCAGGGTAGCCTAGTGGTTAGAGCGTTAGACTAGTAACCAGAAGGTTGCAAGTTCAAACTCCTGAGCTGACATGGTACAGCTCTGTCGTTCTGCCCCTGAACAGGCAGTTAACCCACTGTTTCCTAGGCTGTTATTGAAAATAAGAATTTGTTCTGAACTGACTTGCCTGGTTAAATAAATAAATAAAATAAAGGTAAAACATCAGGTGAGGATCATTCACTTTTTTACATTCTACATTGTACTTCCTTGTAACAAACTGCCCAAAACTCTCACTGAACCCTCTCTCTGAGACAAACTCTGTGTGACTTTTCATCTGCAGCAGAGGTTACCATCCCCCACCTCAGCCTGACTTATTCATGAGTGACCGGCTCGATTCGGTCCTATGTGTTATAAAAAAAAAAATGAAATTGTTTTTTTTTTTAATACATTGGATAAAAAGTAGATACTCAGAGAAAGAAAATGATGCAGTTGAGGAACAAAGTAATTCTGCTTTGAAAGTTGACAACTTGGGGGCCTCCCGGGTGGCGCAGTGGCTAAGAGACTCTGGGTTCCATCAGAGACTCTGGGTTCCATCAGAGACTCTGGGTGCCATCAGAGACTCTGGGTTCCATCAGAGACTCTGGGTGCCATCAGAGACTCTGGGTTCCATCAGAGACTCTGGGTTCCATCAGAGACTCTGGGTGCCATCAGAGACTCTGGGTTCCATCAGAGACTCTGGGTGCCATCAGAGACTCTGGGTTCCATCAGAGACTCTGGGTGCCATCAGAGACTCTGGGTTCCATCAGAGACTCTGGGTTCCATCAGAGACTCTGGGTTCCATCAGAGACTCTGGGTTCCATCAGAGACTCTGGGTGCCATCAGAGACTCTGGGTGCCATCAGAGACTCTGGGTTCCATCAGAGACTCTGGTTTCCATCAGAGACTCTGGGTTCCATCAGAGACTCTGGGTTCCATCAGAGACTCTGGGTGCCATCAGAGACTCTGGGTTCCATCAGAGACTCTGGGTTCCATCAGAGACTCTGGGTGCCATCAGAGACTCTGGGTTCCATCAGAGACTCTGGGTGCCATCAGAGACTCTGGGTGCCATCAGAGACTCTGGGTGCCATCAGAGACTCTGCGTTCGCGCCCAGGCTCTGTCGTAACCAGCATGTCCTTGTCTCATCGCGCACCAGCAGTGAGTGCGCACTAACCAAGGTTGCCAGGTGCATGGTGTTTCCTCCGACACATTGGTGCAGCTGGCTTCCAGGTTGGATGCGCGCTGTGTTAAGAAGCAGTGCGGCTTGGTTGGGTTGTGTATCGGAGGACGCATTACCTTCAACCTTTGTCTCTCCCGAGCCCGTACGGGTGTTGTAGCGATGAGACAAGATAGTAGCTACTAAAACAATTGGATACCATGAAATTGAGGAGAAAAGGGGTCAAATTCAAAATAAAATGAAAGATGACAACTTTTGAGAAAATGGCCCTTGAATGTTTTGGTACATGTAATGTAATTTGTTTCCTCTTAAGTGTGAACGATGCCTCAGGATGGTAAGTTGGTGGTTGAAGATATCCCTCTAGTGGTGTGGGGGCTGTGTTTTGGCAAAGTGGGGTTATCAGGGCTCCGGGCAGCCGAGCGGAAATGGAGGAAAACTCGCCTCCCTGCGGACCTGGCATCCTTCACTCCCTCCTCTCTACATTTTCCTCTTCTGTCTCTGCTGCTAAATCCACTTTCTACCACTCTAAATTCCAAGCATCTGCCTCTAACCCTAGGAAGCTCTTTGCCACCTTCTCCTCCCTCCTGAATCCTCCTCCCCCTCCCCCCCTCCTCCCTCTCTGCAGATGACTTCGTCAACCATTTTGAAAAGAAGGTCGACGACATCCGATCCTCGTTTGCTAAGTCAAACGACACCGCTGGTTCTGCTCACACTGCCCTACCCTGTGCTCTGACCTCTTTCTCCCCTCTCTCCCCAGATGAAATCTCGCGTCTTGTGACGGCCGGCCGCCCAACAACCTGCCCGCTTGACCCTATCCCTCCTCTCTTCTCCAGACCATTTCCGGAGACCTTCTCCCTTACCTCACCTCGCTCATCAACTCATCCCTGACCGCTGGCTACGTCCCTTCCGTCTTCAAGAGAGCGAGAGTTGCACCCCTTCTGAAAAACCTACACTCGATCCCTCCGATGTCAACAACTACAGACCAGTATCCCTTCTTTCTTTTCTCTCCAAAACTCTTGAACGTGCCGTCCTTGGCCAGCTCTCCCGCTATCTCTCTCAGAATGACCTTCTTGATCCAAATCAGTCAGGTTTCAAGACTAGTCATTCAACTGAGACTGCTCTTCTCTGTATCACGGAGGCGCTCCGCACTGCTAAAGCTAACTCTCTCTCCTCTGCTCTCATCCTTCTAGACCTATCGGCTGCCTTCGATACTGTGAACCATCAGATCCTCCTCTCCACCCTCTCCGAGTTGGGCATCTCCGGCGCGGCCCAGGCTTGGATTGCGTCCTACCTGACAGGTCGCTCCTACCAGGTGGCGTGGCGAGAATCTGTCTCCTCACCACGCGCTCTCACCACTGGCGTCCCCCAGGGCTCTGTTCTAGGCCCTCTCCTATTCTCGCTATACACCAAGTCACTTGGCTCTGTCATAACCTCACATGGTCTCTCCTATCATTGCTATGCAGACGACACACAATTAATCTTCTCCTTTCCCCCTTCTGATGACCAGGTGGCGAATCACATCTCTGCATGTCTGGCAGACATATCAGTGTGGATGATGGATCACCACCTCAAGCTGAACCTCGGCAAGACGGAGCTGCTCTTCCTCCCGGGGAAGGACTGCCCGTTCCATGATCTCGCCATCACGGTTGACAACTCCATTGTGTCCTCCTCCCAGAGCGCTAAGAACCTTGGCGTGATCCTGGACAACACCCTGTCGTTCTCAACTAACATCAAGGCGGTGGCCCGTTCCTGTAGGTTCATGCTCTACAACATCCGCAGAGTACGATCCTGCCTCACACAGGAAGCAGCGCAGGTCCTAATCCAGGCACTTGTCATCTCCCGTCTGGATTACTGCAACTCGCTGTTGGCTGGGCTCCCTGCCTGTGCCATTAAACCCCTACAACTCATCCAGAACGCCGCAGCCCGTCTGGTGTTCAACCTTCCCAAGTTCTCTCACGTCACCCCGCTCCTCCGCTCTCTCCACTGGCTTCCAGTTGAAGCTCGCATCCGCTACAAGACCATGGTGCTTGCCTACGGAGCTGTGAGGGGAACGGCACCTCAGTACCTCCAGGCTCTGATCAGGCCCTACACCCAAACAAGGGCACTGCGTTCATCCACCTCTGGCCTGCTCGCCTCCCTACCACTGAGGAAGTACAGTTCCCGCGCAGCCCAGTCAAAACTGTTCGCTGCTCTGGCCCCCCAATGGTGGAACAAACTCCCTCACGACGCCAGGACAGCGGAGTCAATCACCACCTTCCGGAGACACCTGAAACCCCACCTCTTTCAGGAATACCTAGGATAGGATAAAGTAATCCTTCTCATCCCCCCTTAAAAGATTTAGATGCACCATTGTAAAGTGGCTGTTCCATTGGATGTCTTAAGGTGAACGCACCAATTTGTAAGTCGCTCTGGATAAGAGCGTCTGCTAAATGACTTAAATGTAAATGTAAATGTTATCATCGGATGGGGCCACAGTGTCTCCTGACCCCTCTTGTCTCAGCCTCCAGTATTTATGCTGCAGTAGTTTATGTGTCGGGGGGCTAGGGTCAGTCTGTTATATCTGGAGTATTTCTCCTGTCTTATCCGGTGTCCTGTGTGAATTTAAGTATGCTCTCTCTAATTCTCTCTTTCTTTCTTTCTTTTTCTCTCGGAGGACCTGAGCCCTAGGACCATGCCTCAGGACTACCTGGCATGATGACTCCTTGCTGTCCCAGTCCACCTGGCCGTGCTGCTGCTCCAGTTTCAACTGTTCTGCCTGCGGCTATGCCTGCGGCTATGGAACCCTGACCTGTTCACCGGACGTTCTACCTGTCCCAGACCAGCTGTTTTCAACTCTCTAGAGACAGCAGGAGCGGTAGAGATACTCTTAATGATCGGCTATGAAAAGCCAACTGATATTTACTCCTGAGGTGCTGACCTGTTGCACCCTCGACAACTACTGTGATTATTATTATTTAACCCTGCTGGTCATTTATGAACATTTGAACATCTTGTCCATGTTCTGTTATAATCTCCACCCGGCACAGCCAGAAGAGGACTGGCCACCCCTCATAGCCTGGTTCCTCTATAGGTTTATAATCTCTACCCAGCACAGCCAGAAGAGGACTGGCCACCCCTCATAGCCTGGTTCCTCTATAGGTTTATAATCTCTACCCGGCACAGCCAGAAGAGAACTGGCCACCCCTCATAGCCTGGTTCCTCTATAGGTTTATAATCTCTACCCGGCACAGCCAGAAGAGGACTGGCCACCCCTCATAGCCTGGTTCCTCTATAGGTTTATAATCTCTACCCGGCACAGCCAGAAGAGGACTGGCCCCTCCTCATAGCCAGGTTCCTCTATAGGTTTCTTCCTAGCTTCTGTGCTTTCTAGGGAGTTTTTCCTAGCCACCGTGCTTCTACACCTGCATTGCTTGCTGTTTGGGGAGTTATAGGATGGGTTTCTGTACAGCACTTTGAGATATCAGCTGATGTAAGAACGGCTATATAAATACATTTGATTTGATTTAACTCATCTCTTTATTAAGGATATGTGATTCCATGTCCTAAACAGAGTAAGGTTTTTATAAATATTTTATAATTATTAGCATATTCATACCCAGACACACTTCTAAATTGATGGGTCATGTGAAAGAAATGCCACACCCCCCCCCAACCACCACATCTAGCTCATTAGATGTGTCACTATGGTGTAGACATGTTCATGAAATACAATAAATGGCCGTAATCACCCCCAGACACACCTGGCGAAGCACCTAGCTAAACAATGAAACCTAATGGCGCTTTCAAGACAACTGAGAACTTGGACAACTACGAGGTCAAAAGGTTGGAATCCCGAGTTGGATGACCATCCCTCTCAAAAAAATCCCAGTCAGAGCTTGTTTTTTTCCAGAGTTCCCAGTTGTTTTGAACATGGTAATAATCACAACCAATACTACTAGCAATACAAAACTGATTGTCAAAGCTAGCCACCATGCATGAATCTGCAAGTAGCTAAAGCTAACTAACTAGGTCCAATGTTACCTAGCTAGCTAACATTAGGCTATAACTAGCAATGCATATAGCTTCCTGAGATATAAATGCTTCCACCGGGCATTCCACTGATTTCAAAACTCTGTCAACAACAGTTTTTTTTGTTTGTTTTTTCTACCCCTTTTTTCTCCCCAATTTCATGGTATCCAATTGTTAGTAGCTACTATCTTGTCTCATCGCTACAACTCCCATACGGGCTCGGGAGAGACGAAGGTTGAAAGTCATGCGTCCTCCGATACACAACCCAACCAAGCCGCACTGCTTCTTAACACAGCGCGCATCCAACCCGGAAGCCAGCCGCACCAATGTGTCGGAGGAAACACCGTACACCTGGCGACCTGGTTAGCGGGCACTGCTCCCGGCCCCCCACAGGAGTCGCTAGTGCGCACTGCGCCCGGCCCCCCACAGTAGTCGCTAGTGCGCACTGCGCCCGGCCCCCCACAGGAGTCGCTAGTGCACACTGCGCCCGGCCTGCCACAGGAGTCGCTGGTGCGCGATGAGACAAGGATATCCCTACCGACCAATCCCTCCCTAACCCGGACGACGCTAGGCCAATTGTGCGTCGCCCCACGGACCTCCCGGGCACGGCCGGTTACGACAGAGCCTGGGCGCGAACCCAGGGACTCTGATGATACAGCTGGCGCTGCAGTACTGCGCCACCCGGGAGGCTGACAACAACACTGTTGATTGTTGTTTTAGAGGACTCCACACTGTCCGTACATCAGGGATTTGCTCTTCGTCTGATTCATTTTCAGAGTCGGAGAGAGTCAGCATGGCACGATTGTCCTCCAGAATGTGAAGAGCAGTGGAGCAGCAACACTTTTTGCAGTTCTTCATGATATCTTTCAAAAAAGCCGAGGTAGAAAGCATTACTTACACTTCTTCTTCAATGAGGTTTAACAGGGGTTGGCATACAATACATGTTGCATTACCGCCACCTACTGGACCGGAGTATAACCCCCTTATATGTTGCTTGAAAATAAAAATACAGAATATATATATAATTTTTAAAAAATCAACAAATACACACCACCCTACACTCACTAAAATCCCACCACCCTACTCCACTATTTAAATCTATTTAGTCCTACCTCTTGCCAACAGCCTGAAAGGACGAGACACCACCACTGAACACACCCTGTAACTCTTCTGAAGTCAAGTCTCGTACACCCAACTACCTCTCTGCGGCTGCCACCACAACCTCAATTTTCTGCGACTTACGTTCCATCCCTGCAGTACAGTTGATAACCATTGCTATAAATGCTAAAAATCCAATCTCACTGAAGTATATATATATATATATATATATGACTTGTTGGCATTTATTCAGGATCCCTCCCTCTGTACTGGTACAGATCTACTCCTCTCAGGATCCCTCCCTCTGTACTGGTACAGATCTACTCTTCTCAGGATCCCTCCCTCTGTACTGGTACAGATCTACTCCTCTCATGATCCCTCCCTCTGTACTGGTACAGATCTACTCCTCTCATGATCCCTCCCCCTGTACTGGTACAGATCTACTCCTCTCAGGATCCCTCCCTCTGTACTGGTACAGATCTACTCCTCTCAGGATCCCTCCCTCTGTACTGGTACAGATCTACTCCTCTCAGGATCCCTCCACCTTGACCCATCTTCCTCTACTTTCTTTACTACCTCAGCATACGACAACTTCTGCTCCACTCTAACCCTGGAAACCTCAGCCTGCCTCTCTCTCACACGGGACATTTCTGATCCCCAGCCCCATGGGCACCCCCCTACAATTAACACATACCGCTACTTTCCCCAATGCTACAAATTCCTTTGTCTCATGCCCTTCTGCACACTTCTCACACCTAGGAACCTCCCAACTACACACTGCTGCCACATAGGAACACATAGGAACCTCCCACCTACACACTGCTGCCACATAGGACCCTCCCTCCTACACACTGCTGCCACATAGGAACATCTAGGAACCTCCCTCCTACACACTGCTGCCACATAGGACCCTCCCTCCTACACACTTCTGCCACATAGGAACCTCCCTCCTACACACTGCTGCCACATAGGACCCTCCCTCCTACACACTGCTGCCACATAGGAACATCTAGGAACCTCCCTCCTACACACTGCTGCCACATAGGAACATCTAGGAACCTCCCTCCTACACACTGCTGCCACATAGGAACCTCCCTCCTACACACTGCTGCCACATAGGAACACATAGGAACCTCCCACCTACACACTGCTGCCACATAGGAACATCTAGGAACCTCCCTCCTACACACTGCTGCCACATAGGAACATCTAGGAACCTCCCTCCTACACACTGCTGCCACATAGGAACGTCCCTCCTACACACTGCTGCCACATAGGAACATCTAGGAACCTCCCACCTACACACTGCTGCCACATAGGAACATCTAGGAACCTCCCTCCTACACACTGCTGCCACATAGTAACACCTAGGAACCTCCCTCCTACACACTGCTGCCACATAGGAACCTCCCTCCTACACACTGCTGCCACCTAGGAACCTCCCACCTACACACTGCTGCCACCTAGGAACCTCCCACCTACACACTGCTGCCACCTAGGAACCTCCCTCCTACACACTGCTGCCACCTAGGAACCTCCCTCCTACACACTGCTGCCACCTAGGAACCTCCCTTCTACACACTGCTGCCACCTAGGAACCTCCCTCCTACACACTGCTGCCACCTAGGAACCTCCCTCCTACACACTGCTGCCACCTAGGAACACATAGGAACCTCCCTCCTACACACTGCTGCCACCTAGGAACCTCCCTCCTACACACTGCTGCCACATAGGAACCTCCCTCCTACACACTGCTGCCACCTAGGAACCTCCCTCCTACACACTGCTGCCACCTAGGAACCTCCCTCCTACACACTGCTGCTACATAGGAACCTCCCTCCTACACACTGCTGGCACCTAGGAACCTCCCTCCTACACACTGCTGCCACCTAGGAACACATAGGAACCTCCCTCCTACACACTGCTGCCACATAGGAACCTCCCTCCTACACACTGCTACCACATAGGAACCTCCCTCCTACACACTGCTGCCACATAGGAACCACCTAGGAACCTCCCTCCTACACACTGCTGCTACATAGGAACCTCCCTCCTACACACTGCTGCCACCTAGGAACCTCCCTCCTACACACTGCTGCCACCTAGGAACACATAGGAACCTCCCTCCTACACACTGCTGCCACCTAGGAACCTCCCTCCTACACACTGCTGCCACATAGGAACCTCCCTCCTACACACTGCTGCCACCTAGGAACCTCCCACCTACACACTGCTGCCACATAGGAACCTCCCTCCTACACACTGCTGCCACATAGGAACCTCCCTCCTACACACTGCTGCCACCTAGGAACCTCCCACCTACACACTGCTGCCACATAGGAACCTCCCTCCTACACACTGCTGCCACCTAGGAACTTCCCTCCTACACACTGCTGCTACATAGGAACCTCCCTCCTACACACTGCTGCCACCTAGGAACCTCCCTCCTACACACTGCTGCCACCTAGGAACACATAGGAACCTCCCTCCTACACACTGCTGCCACCTAGGAACCTCCCTCCTACACACTGCTGCCACATAGGAACCTCCCTCCTACACACTTCTGCCACCTAGGAACCTCCCTCCTACACACTGCTGCCACCTAGGAACCTCCCTCCTACACACTGCTGCCACCTAGGAACCTCCCTCCTACACACTGCTGCCACCTAGGAACACATAGGAACCTCCCTCCTACACACTGCTGCCACCTAGGAACCTCCCTCCTACACACTGCTGCCACATAGGAACCTCCCTCCTACACACTGCTGCCACCTAGGAACCTCCCTCCTACACACTGCTGCCACCTAGGAACCTCCCTCCTACTCACTGCTGCTACATAGGAACCTCCCTCCTACACACTGCTGCCACCTAGGAACCTCCCTCCTACACACTGCTGCCACCTAGGAACACATAGGAACCTCCCTCCTACACACTGCTGCCACATAGGAACCTCCCTCCTACACACTGCTACCACATAGGAACCTCCCTCCTACACACTGCTGCCACCTAGGAACCTCCCTCCTACACACTGCTGCTACTTAGGAACCTCCCTCCTACACACTGCTGCCACCTAGGAACCTCCCTCCTACACACTGCTGCCACCTAGGAACACATAGGAACCTCCCTCCTACACACTGCTGCCACCTAGGAACCTCCCTCCTACACACTGCTGCCACATAGGAACCTCCCTCCTACACACTGCTGCCACCTAGGAACCTCCCACCTACACACTGCTGCCACATAGGAACCTCCCTCCTACACACTGCTGCCACATAGGAACCTCCCTCCTACACACTGCTGCCACCTAGGAACCTCCCACCTACACACTGCTGCCACATAGGAACCTCCCTCCTACACACTGCTGCCACCTAGGAACTTCCCTCCTACACACTGCTGCTACATAGGAACCTCCCTCCTACACACTGCTGCCACCTAGAACCTCCCTCCTACACACTGCTGCCACCTAGGAACACATAGGAACCTCCCTCCTACACACTGCTGCCACCTAGGAACCTCCCTCCTACACACTGCTGCCACATAGGAACCTCCCTCCTACACACTGCTGCCACCTAGGAACCTCCCACCTACACACTGCTGCCACATAGGAACCTCCCTCCTACACACTGCTGCCACATAGGAACCTCCCTCCTACACACTGCTGCCACCTAGGAACCTCCCTCCTACACACTGCTGCCACATAAGAACCTCCCACCTACACACTGCTGCCACATAGGAACCTCCCTCCTACACACTTCTGCCACCTAGGAACCTCCCTCCTACACACTGCTGCCACATAGGAACCTCCCTCCTACACACTGCTGCCACCTAGGAACCTCCCTCCTACACACTGCTGCTACATAGGAACCTCCCTCCTACACACTGCTGCCACCTAGGAACCTCCCTCCTACACACTTCTGCCACCTAGGAACCTCCCTCCTACACACTGCTGCCACATAGGAACCTCCCTCCTACACACTGCTGCCACCTAGGAACCTCCCTCCTACACACTGCTGCTACATAGGAACCTCCCTCCTACACACTGCTGCCACCTAGGAACCTCCCTCCTACACACTGCTGCCACCTAGGAACCTCCCTCCTACACACTGCTGCTACATAGGAACCTCCCTCCTACACACTGCTGCCACCTAGGAACCTCCCTCCTACACACTGCTTCCACCTAGGAACACATAGGAACCTCCCTCCTACACACTGCTGCCACCTAGGAACCTCCCTCCTACACACTGCTGCTACATAGGAACCTCCCTCCTACACACTGCTGCCACATGCCCATAAGTTTGACACCTGTAACAACGTAATGTATTGGGTACAAAAGCTCACACATGTTAACTTATATATCCTACCGTCACTTTGTCGGGCAAAGACTAACCATCAAAACTCAAAAGAACAGACGACTTTTCTGTTTGACCACTCACGCCCCCCCCCCCCCCCCCCCCCCCCCTGTCTGCGTCGCACCAAACGACGAGAGTCACAAACGCTGGAAATATTCCCCTTCAGTTACAGTTACCCCAGTAATCACTCCTTTCAATGGCGGCCTTTTCTTGAGAGCAAAACAATTCACATCTCTTTTCCACATTAGTTTAACACGGAGCGCATGCTTCCTCTGACCTGCAGAAACACCAGCAATTATCACCAGGCCACTTCTGCTTACCTTCCCCGATTCCACAGCACCCAACTCTTGTTTTCACCCACCCTGAAACCACAAATGGATCAGCCAAAAGGCAAGGGTCCACTGTGTCCAAACCGTGTCCGATACTTCACCCTCACTCACTTCCATTTCTCTTCCTGTCTTCGATCCGGCGTACAGCTCACACTTTCTACCGTTCTTCTTTAACAAACCATCTCCCCTTTTTTCCCACAATTTTGAACTGATTCAAGCCCACCCTCCCTCTCTCTCTTCGACTTCCTCTGCCTCTCTTTTTCTATTCCATTCTTTATTATAATACTGCACTTCTCCTGACATACATCTTGTTCTTGCCCTCTCAAGGGACATTTTCCTTCCTCCACACAGACTCCAAACGTGCTATCATGCACCAAAACTCGAAGCGCATTACCTACACATACTGAGCAGCTCATGTTATAGACAGAAGCATGTTACACGGCAGACCAATCAGAACTCATCTCTTGGCATGTCCAGCCCGTTCATCTTACGGCTAGCGGGAAGGTTCCTCCCTTTTGTCACGTTAGTTCCTATATTTTTGTATTTATTTAGTATGGTCAGGGCGTGAGTTGGGGTGGGCAGTCCATGTTTGTTTTTCTATGATTTTGGAATTTCAGTTGTCTCTGATTGAGAATCATACTTAGGTAGCCTTGGTTTCACTGTTGGTTTGTGGGTGTTTGTTTCCGTGTCTGTGTTTGTCGCCACACGGTACTGTTTCGGTTTGTTCACGTTTATTGTTTTTTTGTATTTCATAGTGTTCAGTTTATGTTTTTAAATAAACAACCATGGACACTTACCACGCCGCATCTTGGTCCGATCCTTGCTACACCTCTTCAGAGGAAGAGGAAGAAATCAGCCGTTACACCTTTTTATAGTGGCTAAACCAAACTAGGCTCGTAATTTAACATTTGTATAAGTATTTACAGATGGTTAAGTTTGTTATTAAGACACATGAAAGTTCACGTCCCAGAATGCATTTCTGCCAGAAAAAAAAAACGCATTTTGATTTTTTTTTTTTAAATGCATGTTTACGTTCTAATGACTCTCCTGTGAAGTAGTGACGTGCGACATACGCCTAGTTCCTGAAACGAGGCACATACGTGGCACATTTCTCCAGTGGCAAAAGCCACTTCATACCTCTGTGTTTGGGACCAGGTTGCCAGAGAACGCAGTCAGCTTACCTGGTCAGCCATTCACAGGCCCTATCAGGTTGGGCAACAGAACCCTATTCCTGGCCGTTCTTGAGTTGGACACAGGGGTGCAGAGAGACAACAGACTCATCACTAGACCCTTCCTACAAGGATAAGAACTCGGCCCCACCTCAACACAACTCACCACTAGACCCTTCCTACAAGGACAAGAACTCGGCCCCACCTCAACACAACTCACCACTAGACCCTTCCTACAAGGACAAGAACTCGGCCCCACCTCAACACAACTCACCACTAGACCCTTCCTACAAGGACAAGAACTCGGCCCCACCTCAACACAACTCACCACTAGACCCTTCCTACAAGGACAAGAACTCGGGCACCACCTCAACACAACTCACCACTAGACCCTTCCTACAAGGACAAGAACTCGGCACCACCTCAACACAACTCACCACTAGACCCTTCCTACAAGGACAAGAACTCGGCACCACCTCAACACAACTCACCACTAGACCCTGCCTACAAGGACAAGAACTCTATGAACCTCTATGAACCTCTATGAACCTCTATGATTGGCCTGTCAGCCTATCTGTACTACCTTTAGCAGAACTCTGCTAACTGACTCCCATTCCACCACGCTACCACAATCTCTGGCAGCACTTTTTACCAGATGATATGTTGACATTGATTGACATTAAGGTTGGAATGTTTTTTTGGTTGGAGTGTTCTTTTCCCTTTTGAAATGCATTTTATGCATTTTAGTGAATCGGATCCAGTATTTTTCATCTCATGTCCCAAAGGGTCCATTTAGTTTGATGGACCCTTCCTACCAGGACAAGAACTCTACACCACCTCAACAGGTGGTACAGCCTCCAGCCTGGACTTCCTAACCGTGTGTTAGTGTGTGAATGGCGATGTGAGTGGACTTTGTTGGGGTTCATGTATACATGTAATAGGCTTAAACAATGTAACTACATGTCTTTTTCCATGCTAGTATGTTGTTACTTCACGCCTGTGTACGAGTCTTGCAACATTATGTGTTTATTTGCCCTCTTGGCAGAGTTATGTGTACTCTCAGCTACTCAGGCTAATCTAGCTAATCTCTACCCATTACCTACAATGGACCAAGATGGTTGCCGGCCCGGCATTGTTTATACACACACCTAAAATGGCCGGTCGATGACATCCGGGTCAATTCCTAGCCACATCCAAAATGGCCGCATGTTTACATCTTAGCATCCTAGCATGATACCGGTAACCATTAGCCCAGTAGCTGTTAACTGTACTGCACGTAGGGTTTAAATAGCTCTCCATACTGACCTATCGCCTGGAGCCTACTAGCCCTGGCCTACTAGCCTAGCGTGCTAGCCTCTATTGTACGGTATATACTATTACTCACAGCCTGTAGCCTCTTAGGCTAGCATGTCAGCTTCTCTTGTATTTGTTGTGTACCACGTGAGCTGCTAACTGTATCCTGTGTATACCTAAATATGCTATGCTAGCTCACCATTAATACTATGTAGCATTCCAGCCTACTAGCATAGCTATTCCTTTAGCTACTACCATTGTGTGCTATCTTAGCTTACTACTGTTAGCTGGTATGTGCAATTTCCTGCCACTATTGTATACATTGCTAATGTTTATATTAATTATTAATGATGTGTAATACATGTTTTTGTATTTCTCTGTTTCTACTACAGGAAACTACTATCACTTTCACCCAGTCTACTTCCTGCTTGCTGTATGTGTGTGCCTGTCTTGAGTGTGGCAATAAACATGTGTTCTGTACATCTGTCTCCTACTGGTAATTTCCGTCCTCTTACAGGGACGCTGGGACAGTTAACCCTATAATCTAAACCATCACCTGTATCAGAGACCAACACAGGGTGCCACTTTTCTACATTCCTTGTTGTTATTTTTTTCCCGTACCCTGTACTTCCTTGTAGTTACATTCTGTCCAAAACCTGTTACTTCCTTGTTGTTATATTCTGCCCAAAACCTGTTACTTCCTTGTTGTTACATTCTGCCCAAAACCTGTTACTTCCTTATTGTTACATTCTGCCCATACCTGTTACTTCCTTATTGTTACATTCTGCCCATACCTGTTACTTCCTTATTGTTACATTCTGCCAAAAACCTGTTACTTCCTTGTTGTTACATTCTGCCCATACCTGTTACTTCCTTGTTGTTACATTCTGCCCAAAACATGTTACTTCATTGTTACATTCTGCCCATACTTGTTACTTCCTTATTGTTACATTCTGCCCATACCTGTTACTTCCTTATTGTTACATTCTGCCCATACCTGTTACTTCCTTGTTACATTCTGCCCATACCTGTTACTTCCTTATTGTTACATTCTGCCCATACCTGTTACTTCCTTATTGTTACATTCTGCCCATACCTGTTACTTCTTTATTGTTACATTCTGCCCATACCTGTTACTTCCTTATTGTTACATTCTGCCCAAAACCTGTTACTTCCTTGTTGTTACATTCTGCCCAAAACCTGTTACTTCCTTGTTGTTACATTCTGCCCATACCTGTTACTTCCTTGTTGTTACATTCTGCCCAGAACCTGTTACTTCCTTGTTGTTACATTCTGCCCATACCTGTTACTTCATTGTTGTTACATTCTGCCCAAAACCTGTTACTTCCTTGTTACATTCTGCCCATACCTGTTACTTCCTTATTGTTACATTCTGCCCATACCTGTTACTTCCTTATTGTTACATTCTGCCTATACCTGTTACTTCCTTATTGTTACATTCTGCCCATACCTGTTACTTCCTTGTTGTTACATTCTTCCCATACCTGTTACTTCCTTATTGTTACATTCTGCCCAAAACCTGTTACTTCCTTGTTGTTACATTCTGCCCAAAACCTGTTACGTCCTTGTTGTTACATTCTGCCCATACCTGTTACTTCCTTGTTGTTACATTCTTCCCATACCTGTTACTTCCTTATTGTTACATTCTTCCCATACCTGTTACTTTCATATTGTTACATTCTGACCAAAACCTGTTACTTCCATATTGTTACATTCTGCCCATACCTGTTACTTCCTTATTGTTACATTCTGCCAAAAACCTGTTACTTCCTTGTTGTTACATTCTGCCCAAAACCTGTTACTTCCTTGTTGTTACATTCTGCCCAAAACCTGTTACGTCCTTGTTGTTACATTCTGCCCATACCTGTTACTTCCTTGTTGTTACATTCTTCCCATACCTGTTACTTCCTTATTGTTACATTCTTCCCATACCTGTTACTTCCTTGTTGTTACATTCTGACCAAAACCTGTTACTTCCATATTGTTACATTCTGCCCATACCTGTTACTTCCTTATTGTTACATTCTGCCAAAAACCTGTTACTTCCTTGTTGTTACATTCTGCCCATACCTGATACTTCCTTGTTGTTACATTCTGCCCAAAACCTGTTAATTCCTTGTTACATTCTGCCCGTACCTGTTACTTCCTTATTGTTACATTCTGCCCATACCTGTTACTTCCTTATTGTTACATTCCGCCCATACCTGTTACTTCCTTGTTGTTACATTCTGCCCATACCTGTTACTTCCTTATTGTTACATTCTGCCCATACCTGTTACTTCCTTATTGTTACATTCTGCCCAAAACCTGTTACTTCCGTGTTACATTCTGCCCATACCTGTTACTTCCTTATTGTTACATTCTGCCCATACCTGTTACTTCCTTGTTGTTACATTCTGCCCAAAACCTGTTACCTCCTTGTTACATTCTGCCGATAGCTGTTACTTCCTTATTGTTACATTCTTCCCATACCTGTTACTTCCTTATTCTTACATTCTGCCCATACCTGTTATTCCTTGTTATATTCTGCCCATACCTGTTACTTCCTTATTGTTACATTCTGCCCATACCTGTTACTTCCTTATTGTTACATTCTGCCCAAACCTGTTACCTCCTTGTTGTTACATTCTGCCCAAACATGTTACTTCCTTATTGTTACATTCTGCCTATACCTGTTACTTCCTTGTTGTTACATTCTTCCCATACCTGTTACTTCCTTATTGTTACATTCTTCCCATACCTGTTACTTCCTTGTTGTTACATTCTGCCCAAAACCTGTTACTTCCTTGTCACATTCTGCCCATACCTGTTACTTCCTTATTGTTACATTCTGCCCATACCTGTTACTTCCTTATTCTTACATTCTGCCCATACCTGTTACTTCCTTATTGTTACATTCTGCCCATAACTGTTACTTCCTTATTGTTACATTCTGCCCATACCTGTTACTTCCTTGTTACATTCTGCCCATACCTGTTACTTCCTTGTTACATTCTGCCCATACCTGTTACTTCCTTATTGTTACATTCTGCCCATACCTGTTACTTCCTTATTGTTACATTCTGCCCATACCTGTTACTTCCTTATTGTTACATTCTGCCCATACCTGTTACTTCCTTATTGTTACATTCTGCCCATACCTGTTACTTCCTTGTTACATTCTGCCCATACCTGTTACTTCCTTATTGTTACATTCTGCCCATACCTGTTACTTCCTTGTCACATTCTGCCCATACCTGTTACTTCCTTATTGTTACATTCTGCCCATACCTGTTACTTCCTTGTTGTTACATTCTTCCCATACCTGTTACTTCCTTATTGTTACATTCTGCCCATACCTGTTACTTCCTTATTGTTACATTCTGCCCATACCTGTTACCTCCTTGTTGTTACATTCTACCCAAACCTGTTACTTCCTTATTGTTACATTCTGCCCATACCTGTTACTTCCTTGTTGTTACATTCTGCCCAAAACCTGTTACCTCCTTGTTACATTCTGCCGATAGCTGTTACTTCCTTATTGTTACATTCTTCCCATACCTGTTACTTCCTTATTCTTACATTCTGCCCATACCTGTTATTCCTTGTTATATTCTGCCCATACCTGTTACTTCCTTATTGTTACATTCTGCCCATACCTGTTACTTCCTTATTGTTACATTCTGCCCAAACCTGTTACCTCCTTGTTGTTACATTCTGCCCAAACATGTTACTTCCTTATTGTTACATTCTGCCTATACCTGTTACTTCCTTGTTGTTACATTATTCCCATACCTGTTACTTCCTTATTGTTACATTCTGCCCATACCTGTTACTTCCTTGTTGTTACATTCTGCCCAAAACCTGTTACTTCCTTATTGTTACATTCTGCCCATACCTGTTACTTCCTTATTGTTACATTCTGCCCATACCTGTTACTTCCTTATTGTTACATTCTGCCCATACCTGTTACTTCCTTATTGTTACATTCTGCCCATACCTGTTACTTCCTTGTTACATTCTGCCCATACCTGTTACTTCCTTATTGTTACATTCTGCCCATACCTGTTACTTCCTTATTGTTACATTCTGCCCATACCTGTTACTTCCTTATTGTTACATTCTGCCCATACCTGTTACTTCCTTATTGTTACATTCTGCCCATACCTGTTACTTCCTTGTTACATTCTGCCCATACCTGTTACTTCCTTATTGTTACATTCTGCCCATACCTGTTACTTCCTTATTGTTACATTCTGCCCATACCTGTTACTTCCTTATTGTTACATTCTGCCCATACCTGTTACTTCCTTATTGTTACATTCTGCTTACCTGTTACTTCCTTATTGTTACATTCTGCCCATACCTGTTACTTCCTTATTGTTACATTCTGCCCATACCTGTTACTTTGTTACATTCTTGTTACTTCCTTGTTACATTCTTCCCATACCTGTTACTTCCTTATTGTTACATTCTTCCCATACCTGTTACTTCCTTGTTGTTACATTCTGCCCAAAACCTGTTACTTCCTTGTTGTTACATTCTGCCCAAAACCTGTTACCTCCTTGTTGTTACATTCTGCCCAAAACCTGTTACTTCCTTGTTGTTACATTCTTCCCATACCTGTTATTTCCTTATTGTTACATTCTTGTTACTTCCTTATTGTTACATTCTGCCCATACCTGTTACTTCCTTATTGTTACATTCTGCCCATACCTGTTACTTCCTTATTGTTACATTCTGCCCATACCTGTTACTTCCTTGTTACATTCTGCCCATACCTGTTACTTCCTTATTGTTACATTCTGCCCATACCTGTTACTTCCTTATTGTTACATTCTGCCCATACCTGTTACTTCCTTGTTACATTCTGCCCATACCTGTTACTTCCTTATTGTTACATTCTGCCCATACCTGTTACTTCCTTATTGTTACATTCTGCCCATACCTGTTACTTCCTTATTGTTACATTCTGCCCATACCTGTTACTTCCGTATTGTTACATTCTGCCCATACCTGTTAATTCCTTATTGTTACATTCTGCCCAAAACCTGTTACTTCCTTGTTGTTACATTCTGCCCATACCTGTTACTTCCTTATTGTTACATTCTGCCCAAAACCTGTTACTTCCTTGTTGTTACATTCTTCCCATACCTGTTACTTCCTTATTGTTACATTCTGCCCATACCTGTTACTTCCTTATTGTTACATTCTGCCCATACCTGTTACCTCCTTGTTGTTACATTCTACCCAAACCTGTTACTTCCTTATTGTTACATTCTGCCCATACCTGTTACCTCCTTGTTGTTACATTCTGCCCAAACCTGTTACTAACTTGTTGTTACATTCTGCCCATACCTGTTACTTCCTTATTGTTACATTCTGCCCAAACCTGTTACCTCCTTGTTGTTACATTCTGCCCATACCTGTTACTTCCTTATTGTTACATTCTGCCCATACCTGTTACTTCCTTGTCACATTCTGCCCATACCTGTTACTTCCTTATTGTTACATTCTGCCCATACCTGTTACTTCCTTGTTGTTACATTCTTCCCATACCTGTTATTTCCTTATTGTTACATTCTGCCCATACCTGTTACTTCCTTATTGTTACATTCTGCCCATACCTGTTACCTCCTTGTTGTTACATTCTGCCCAAACCTGTTACTTCCTTATTGTTACATTCTGCCCATACCTGTTACCTCCTTGTTGTTACATTCTGCCCAAACCTGTTACTAACTTGTTGTTACATTCTGCCAATACCTGTTACTTCCTTATTGTTACATTCTGCCCAAACCTGTTACCTCCTTGTTGTTACATTCTGCCCAAACCTGTTACTTCCTTATTGTTACATTCTGCCCATACCTGTTACTTCCTTGTCACATTCTGCCCATACCTGTTACTTCCTTATTGTTACATTCTGCCCATACCTGTTACTTCCTTGTTGTTACATTCTGCCCATACCTGTTACTTCCTTGTTGTTACATTCTGCCCAAAACCTGTTACTTCCTTGTTGTTACATTCTGCCCAAAACCTGTTACTTCCTTATTGTTACATTCTGCCCATACCTGTTACTTCCTTATTGTTACATTCTGCCCATACCTGTTACTTCCTTATTGTTACATTATGCCAAAAACCTGTTACTTCCTTGTTGTTACATTCTGCCCATACCTGCTACTTCCTTGTTGTTACATTCTGCCCAAAACCTGTTACTTCCTTGTCACATTCTGCCCATACCTGTTACTTCCTTATTGTTACATTCTGCCCATACCTGTTACTTCCTTATTGTTACATTCTGCCCATACCTGTTACTTCCTTGTTGTTACATTCTGCCCATACCTGTTACTTCCTTATTGTTACATTCTGCCCAAAACCTGTTACTTCCGTGTTACATTCTGCCCATACCTGTTACTTCCTTATTGTTACATTCTGCCCATACCTGTTACTTCCTTATTGTTACATTCTGCCCATACCTGTTACTTCCTTATTGTTACATTCTGCCCATACCTGTTACTTCCTTATTGTTACATTCTGCCCATACCTGTTACTTCCTTTGTTACATTCTGCCCATACCTGTTACATTCATTCTGCCCATACCTGTTACTTCCTTGTTACATTCTGCCCATACCTGTTACTTCCTTATTGTTACATTCTGCCCATACCTGTTACTTCCTTGTTGTTACATTCTGCCCATACCTGTTACTGTTACATTCTGCCCATACCTGTTACTTCCTTGTTACATTCTGCCCATACCTGTTACTTCCTTATTGTTACATTCTGCCCAAACCTGTTACTTCCTTATTGTTACATTCTGCCCATACCTGTTACTTCCTTGTCACATTCTGCCCATACCTGTTACTTCCTTATTGTTACATTCTGCCCATACCTGTTACTTCCTTGTTGTTACATTCTGCCCATACCTGTTACTTCCTTGTTGTTACATTCTGCCCAAAACCTGTTACTTCCTTGTTGTTACATTCTGCCCAAAACCTGTTACTTCCTTGTTGTTACATTCTGCCCAAAACCTGTTACTTCCTTATTGTTACATTCTGCCCATACCTGTTACTTCCTTATTGTTACATTCTGCCCATACCTGTTACTTCCTTATTGTTACATTCTGCCCAAACCTGTTACTTCCTTGTTGTTACATTCTGCCCATACCTGCTACTTCCTTGTTGTTACATTCTGCCCAAAACCTGTTACTTCCTTGTCACATTCTGCCCATACCTGTTACTTCCTTATTGTTACATTCTGCCCATACCTGTTACTTCTGCCCATACCTGTTATTGTTACATTCTGCCCATAACCTGTTACTTCCTTTGTTGTTACATTCTGCCCATACCTGTTACTTCCTTATTGTTACATTCTGCCCATACCTGTTACTTCGTTATTGTTACATTCTGCCCATACCTGTTACTTTCTTATTGTTACATTCTGCCCATACCTGTTACTTCCTTATTGTTACATTCTGCCCATACCTGTTACTTCCTTATTGTTACATTCTGCCCATACCTGTTATTTCCTTGTTACATTCTGCCCATACCTGTTACTTCCTTATTGTTACATTCTGCCCATACCTGTTACTTCCTTATTGTTACATTCTGCCCATACCTGTTATTTCCTTGTTACATTCTGCCCATACCTGTTACTTCCTTATTGTTACATTCTGCCCATACCTGTTACTTCCTTATTGTTACATTCTGCCCATACCTGTTACTTCCTTGTTACATTCTGCCCATACCTGTTACTTCCTTATTGTTACATTCTGCCCATACCTGTTACTTCCTTATTGTTACATTCTGCCCAAAACCTGTTACTTCCTTGTTGTTACATTCTGCCCATACCTGTTACTTCCTTATTGTTACATTCTGCCCAAAACCTGTTACTTCCTTGTTGTTACATTCTTCCCATATCTGTTACTTCCTTATTGTTACATTCTGCCCAAACCTGTTACTTCCTTATTGTTACATTCTGCCCATACCTGTTACTTCCTTGTCACATTCTGCCCATACCTGTTACTTCCTTATTGTTACATTCTGCCCATACCTGTTACTTCCTTGTTGTTACATTCTTCCCATACCTGTTACTTCCTTGTTGTTACATTCTGCCCAAAACATGTTACTTCCTTGTTGTTACATTCTGCCCATAC
>NC_088406.1:6983062-7013062 GCF_034236695.1 Oncorhynchus nerka
ACATATCACCACAGACCAGTCACATATCACCACAGACCAGTCACACCTCAATGAAGATATCACCACAGACCAGTCACACCTCAATGAAGATATCACCACAGACCAGTCACACCTCAATGAACATATCACCACAGACCAGTCACATATCACCACAGACCAGTCACATATCACCACAGACCAGTCACACCTCAATGAACATATCACCACAGACCAGTCACACCTCAATGAAGATATCACCACAGACCAGTCACATATCACCACAGACCAGTCACATATCACCACAGACCAGTCACACCTCAATGAACATATCACCACAGACCAGTCACATATCACCACAGACCAGGCACACCTCAATGAAGATATCACCACAGAGCAGTCAAATATCACCACAGACCAGTCACACCTCAATGAAGATATCACCACAGAGCAGTCAAATATCACCACAGACCAGTCACACCTCAATGAAGATATCACCACAGACCAGGCACATATCACCACAGACCAGGCACATATCACCACAGACAAATCGTCTCACTACTGTCTCTATAGCCACATATTTGAAAAATCACATCAAACCTGAAACTTGTTATTTTTTTTACTTGACATGAATAAGATATTGAGATACACCGCTGACTTGCATATTAAGTTAATTAATTCGGTAGTGCATTGGTATTACTGTATATCTTTGCATTTATGCATTAAATAGGCTGAATTACTTTCTTCATCCTGATTGTTAAAGTTGAGAGGACATATTTATTGGTCAAAGTCAAATATCACCAAATAGACCTAATTTGGTGGTCACCTAAGAACATGGTGTTGGCATCTAATCCAAGGTTTCCCAAACTTGGTCCTGGGTCCCTCCTGGGTACAAGTTTTAATTATTATTTTTTTTTTTTTTTTTTAGCCATTTCACTACACAGTTGATTAAAAATAATCAACTAACAATTAAAAATAATCAACTAATGATTAAAAATAATCAACTCCTCATCAAGCTTTGATGATTTAAATCAGCTGTGTAGTGCTACTGGGGCAACAAACAAAATGTGCACCCAGGGGTGGGTGGGCGGCTGTTGGGGTGGGGTGGGGGGGGGGGGGGTCCTCCGGTAGCCTCCGGTAGCCTCCGGTAGCAGTTGAGGTAATTGCTTTGTATCGTTAGTTTGATCGTTTGTTCATCATGATCTTCTAATCACACTGGACAAATGAGGGAGGTTATGAAGACATTAATGGTCTTAGTGATTTACCATTATTCATATCAGACACCAGTTGTTTCAGTTGCTTAATTGAAAATACCACCTAGAACAACACTGAACATCTAAGAAAGCGATTACAAGTTCCTCGTTAATAACAACACCTTGTCGTCTCCCAGTTACTCACGATAATTATTAACATGAACACAGAGGCAAACCAAGGCTAATTGTAGAGCATGTGAGGCCGCTGAGGGGAAGACGGTACATAATAATGGTTGGGATGGATCAAATGGAATGGAGGCAAATCATGTGTTTAGATGAATTGGAAACAGTCCCACTGATTACGCTCCAGCCATTTACCAGGAGCCCGTCCTCCCCAATTAAGGTGCCACCAACCTCCTTTGTTACAGCTACACCAGCTAGAGAGAAGAAGAGAACAACTACAGCTTTAATCTGCAAGAGAGAAGAAGAGAACAACTACATCTTAAATCTGCCAGAGAGAAGAAGAGAACAACTACAGCTTTAATCTGCCAGAGAGAAGAAGAGAACAACTACAGCTTTAATCTGCCAGAGAGAAGAAGAGAACAACTACAGCTTTAATCTGCCAGAGAGAAGAAGAAAACATCTACAGCTTTAATCAGCCAGAGAGAAGAAGAGAACAACTACATCTTTAATCAGCCAGAGAGAAGAAGAAAACATCTACAGCTTTAATCTGCCAGAGAGAAGAAGAAAACATCTACAGCTTTAATCAGCCAGAGAGAAGAAGAGAACAACTACAGCTTTAATCTGCCAGAGAGAAGAAGAAAACATCTACAGCTTTAATCAGCCAGAGAGAAGAAGAGAACAACTACAGCTTTAATCTGCCAGAGAGAAGAAGAAAACATCTACAGCTTTAATCAGCCAGAGAGAAGAAGAAAACATCTACAGCTTTAATCTGCCAGAGAGAAGAAGAAAACATCTACAGCTTTAATCTGCCAGAGAGAAGAAGAAAACATCTACAGCTTTAATCTGCCAGCCTTTGAGGTTTAAAACAAACATCATGGTGAACTGCATCCTAGGAAACAAAGCATTCTGGATTTGTCTTTGTAGCTGAGCTTCCTATGTATGTATGTGTGTGTGGGTGTGTGTGTGTGTGTGTGTGTGTGTGTGTGTGTGTGTGTGTGTGTGTGTGTGTGTGTGTGTGTGTGTGTGTGTGTGTGTGTATGTGCCCAGAGGCATCTGAGAACAGCCCGTCTTTGGTGGAGGGATACATAGGAGAGAAGAGAGGTGCTGTGGTCTTGGTGAAGGGATACAGATGAGAGGAGAGAGGTGCTGTGGTCTTGGTCTTGGTGTAGGGATACATATGAGATGAGAGAGGTTCTGGGGTATAAGATAACACTGTTCAGGGCTTCTGAGATACAGAGCAGAGAGATTGTATTGGAGGATAATCAGAGTTGAACAAGATGACACAAGATGACACACTTCCTCTGGCTCATCTCCTTCTGTCTCCCTGACACAGAGAGAGAGAGAGATGAGTCTCCTTCTGTCTCCCTGACACACAGAGAGAGATGATGGGGGAGGAAGGAAGGAAGAAGGGAGAAACAGGGGGAGGCACAGCGGGGAGGCACAGCGGGGAGGCAGAGGGGGGAGGCAGAGGGGGGAGGTAGAGGGGGGAGGCTATTGACAGATTGATGTGCTGAGATGTACAGTATCAAGGTTTGAATAACCCAAAGACAATTCTTATCTATGACTGACTCTGCAGAGATCCAGGGCCACTGGTCCAGGGCCAACGCTCCCTCTATCCTTCCTCTCGCCTCTCTCCCCCGACTCACTCTACACAGGGCCAGGGAGGCTCCCTCCTTCTTCCCTCCCTCCCTCCTCTATTCTTCCTCCCTCCTCTCTCCCCTCTCCTCCTACTCACTCTACACAGGGCCAGGGAGTCTCCCTCCTTCCCTCCCTCCCTCTATTCTTCCTCCCTCCTCTCTCCCCTCTCCTCCTACTCACTCTACACAGGGCCAGGGAGGCTCCCTCCTTCCCTCCCTCCCTCCCTCCTCTATTCTTCCTCCCTCCTCTCTCCCCTGTCCTCCTACTCACTCTACACAGGGCCAGGAAGTCTCCCTCCTTCCCTCCCTCCCTCTATTCTTCCTCCCTCCTCTCTCCCCTCTCCTCCTACTCACTCTACACAGGGCCAGGAAGTCTCCCTCCATCCCTCCCTCCCTCCCTCTATTCTTCCTCCCTCCTCTCTCCCCTGTCCTCCTACTCACTCTACACAGGGCCAGGAAGTCTCCCTCCTTCCCTCCCTCCCTCTATTCTTTCTCCCTCCTCTCTCCCCTCTCCTCCTACTCACTCTACAGAGGGCCAGGGAGTCTCCCTCCATCCCTCCCTCCCTCTATTCTTCCTCCCTCCTCTCTCCCTTCTCCTCCTACTCACTCTACACAGGGCCAGGGAGTCTCCCTCCTTCCCTCCCTCCTCTATTCTTCCTCCCTCCTCTCTCCCCTCTCCTCCTACTCACTCTACAGAGGGCCAGGGAGTATCCCTCCTTCCCTCCCCCCCTCTATTCTTCCTCCCTCCTCTCTCCCTTCTCCTCCTACTCACTCTACACAGGACCAGGGAGGCTCACTCTTCCTCCCTCTTCCCTCCCTCCCCCTCTATTCTTCCTCCCTCCATCCTCCCTCTCTCATCCCAGCATCGAACCCAACCCACCCCTGCCAGGTGCCCAGTATGCCGGACAGATCCGTCACAATCACACCCAAATTCCAGCGGCTGACAAAGCTCTTTTCTCGGTGCTTTAGGAAATCAATGGGATGAAAAAGGCTCATTTCCCCCAGCTCTAGATAGCTCCAGTGTTGTTCATTCTGCTTAGCGCACAGCATAAATCTGCACCCTGACCTTGTCTGATGGGGCCTTACCAAGGTTGGTTTAGATCAGTTACTCTGACACCCCGTCTCCCCCAGGACCCAGAATCCTATCACCACATCCTCTCACCACTGTGGCCTGTGATGCAGAATCATGTTTACCTTGTTTCCCTGACAGATCCTTAGTCGCTCGCACTACAGAACATGTCAGTCGCTCACAACGTTGACACCAGAAAACTGATCATCAACAAGCACAGTTCAAAACTAGAGACTCTACAACAAACTACCTAGTAAACTAATACAATTTATAATAGTTTTCCTATTGTCTGGGAAGGCAGAATGAAATCCCCACAGTCAGGGAGGACCTCCACAACATATCTGGGAAGGCAGAATGAAATCACCACAGTCAGGGAGGACCTCCACAACATGTCTGGGAAGGCAGAATGAAATCACCACAGTCAGGGAGGACTTCCACAACATGTCTGGGAAGGCAGAATGAAATCCCCACAGTCAGGGAGGACCTCCACAACATATCTGGGAAGGCAGAATGAAATCACCACAGTCAGGGAGGACCTCCACAACATGTCTGGGAAGGCAGAATGAAATCACCACAGTCAGGGAGGACTTCCACAACATGTCTGGGAAGGCCGAATGAAATCCCCACAGTCAGGGAGGACCTCCACAACATGTCTGGGAAGGCAGAATGAAATCCCCACAGTCAGGGAGGACCTCCACAACATATCTGGGAAGGCAGAATGAAATCCCCACAGTCAGGGAGGACCTCCACAACATATCTGGGAAGGCAGAATGAAATCCCCACAGTCAGGGAGGACCTCCACAACACGTCTGGGAAGGCTGATTACCTGGATGGACAACCGAGGAGAAAGCCTAAGAAAAATCCAATCAGGAAGTGACTCATGTTTTGAAACCGGTGTCTTCCTATGCCCCCTTATTGGCCACTGAAAGGGATATCAACCAGATTCCTTTTTCTACGTATTCCCTAAGGTGTCTACAGCATTGTGACGTAGTTTCAGGCCTTTATGTTGAAGAATGAGCGTAAACGACTACATTGCGGAAGTGGCCAGCTGAGGGCTCTCAGAGTGATTATTGCGTAAAAGACAGAGGTAGTCATTTTTCCTCTCGCTCCTACTGAAAAGCCAATTGTCCTGGTTGATATATTATCGAATAGATATTTGAAAAACAACTTGAGGATTGATTATAAAAAAACGTTTGTCATGTTTCTGTCGATATTATGGATATAATTAGATTTTTTTTTCGTGACCGCTATTTCCGGTGGATTTCTCAACACAACGTGACAAACAAACGGAGGAATTTTGGGTATAAAAATCATCTTTATGGAACAAAAGGAACATTTGCTGTCTAACTCGGAGTCTCGTCAGTGAAAACATCCGAAGATCGTCAAAGGTAAACGGTTCATTTGATTGCTTTTCTGATTTTCGTGACCAAGCTTCCTGCTGCTAGCTGGACATAATGCTATGCTAGGCTATCAATAAACGTACACAAACGCTTATCTTGCTTTGGCTGTAAAGCATAATTGATTACAAATGACTGGAATATTATATTTCAAAGAAAATGAAAAAATGGATCAATGATGGCTAGAAGACCGGTGACGTCGACCACCGCCCGAACAAGGACAGGCAACGACTTGAGCAGAAATCGTGACATATAGACTCATTTGCACCGAACCACCACAACAGACGCATCGTCCTTCTATAAAACAACAACACTTGGTAAGTAACTGAAAGGCCTTTTATTTATTGATTGATCGCCCCTGTCCGGTGGCGGGAGCATGATTCAATCACACTGATCTGGATCCGGACAGGAACAAGAAGACGTAGTGTCACGGTCGTCATGGGCACCGGCTACACTAACAGCGGTGGCAGTGCTAACGGTGGACTAAAGCGGGTATATAGCACCGGCTACACTCACAGCGGTGGCAGTGCTAACGGTGGACCAAATAGCACCGGCTACACTAACAGCGGTGGCAGTGCTAACGGTGGACCAAAGCGGGTATATAGCACCGGCTACACTAACAGCGGTGGCAGTGCTAACGGTGGACCAAAGCGGGTATATAGCACCGGCTACACTAACAGCGGTGGCAGTGCTAACGGTGGACCAAATAGCACCGGCTACACTAACAGCGGTGGCAGTGCTAACGGTGGACCAAATAGCACCGGCTACACTAACAGCGGTGGCAGTGCTAACGGTGGACCAAATAGCACCGGCTACACTCACAGCGGTGGCAGTGCTAACGGTGGACCAAAGCGGGTATATAGCACCGGCTACACTAACAGCTGTGGCAGTGCTAACGGTGGACTAAAGCGGGTATATAGCACCGGCTACACTCACAGCGGTGGCAGTGCTAACGGTGGACCAAAGCGGGTATATAGCACCGGCTACACTCACAGCGGTGGCAGTGCTAACGGTGGACCAAAGCGGGTATATAGCACCGGCTACACTCACAGCGGTGGCAGTGCTAACGGTGGACCAAAGCGGGTATATAGCACCGGCTACACTCACAGCGGTGGCAGTGCTAACGGTGGACCAAAGCAGGGTACGTGTACATTCTATCTATTTATTTATTCAACAAAGAAATATAAAGCATAGACTTCCCACCCGAGTCACACCCTGACCTAACAAACATAGAAGGATAAAAAGGATCTCTATGGTCAGGGCGTGACTCGGGTGGGAAGTCTATGCTTTATTTTTCTTTGTTGTTTTGGCAGACATATTGTCAGCCAGTCGGCCTTCAAGTATTGAAAAATAATGTCTAAGATTGTGATGATAACCAGCTCGTTTTCACACCATGCGTTGCATGGTGGACAGGACAGGGTAACAGGACAGGGTAACAGGACAGGGTAACAGGACAGGGTAACAGGCCTAGGGTAACAGGACAGGGTAACAGGACAGGGTAACAAGACAGGGTAACAGGCCTAGGGTAACAGGACAGGGTAACAGGACAGGGTAACAGGACAGGGTAACAAGACAGGGTAACAGGCCTAGGGTAACAGGACAGGGTAACAGGACAGGGTAACAGGCCTAGGGTAACAGGCCTAGGGTAACAGGCCAGGGTAACAGGACAGGGTAACAGGCCTAGGGTAACAGGACAGGGTAACAGGACAGGGTAACAGGCCAGGGTAACAGGCCAGGGTAACAGGCCAGGGTAACAGGACAGGGTAACAGGCCAGGGTAACAGGACAGGGTAACAGGACAGGGTAACAGGCCTAGGGTAACAGGCCTAGGGTAAAAGGACAGGGTAACAGGACAGGGTAACAGGCCAGGGTAACAGGCCAGGGTAACAGGACAGGGTAACAGGACAGGGTAACAGGACAGGGTAACAGGCCTAGGGTAACAGGCCTAGGGTAACAGGACAGGGTAACAGGACAGGGTAACAGGCCTAGGTTAACAGGCCTAGGGTAACAGGACAGGGTAACAGGACAGGGTAACAGGCCTAGGGTAACAGGACAGGGTAACAGGCCTAGGGTAACAGGACAGGGTAACAGGACAGGGTAACAGGATAGGGTAACAGGCCTAGGGTAACAGGACAGGGTAACAGGACAGGGTAACAGGACAGGGTAACAGGCCAGGGTAACATGACAGGGTAACAGGACAGGGTAACAGGACAGGGTAACAGGCCAGGGTAACAGGACAGGGTAACAGTCCAGGGTAACAGGACAGGGTAACAGGCCAGGGTAACAGGACAGGGTAACAGGCCTAGGGTAACAGGACAGGGTAACAGGCCAGGGTAACAGGACAGGGTAACAGGACAGGGTAACAGGCCTAGGGTAACAGGACAGGGTAACAGGCCAGGGTAACAGGACAGGGTAACAGGCCAGGGTAACAGGCCTAGGGTAACAGGACAGGGTAACAGGACAGGGTAACAGGCCTAGGGTAACAGGACAGGGCAACAGGCCAGGGTAACAGGCCAGGGTAACAGGACAGGGTAACAGGCCTAGGGTAACAGGACAGGGTAACAGGCCAGGGTAACAGGACAGGGTAACAGGACAGGGTAACAGGCCTAGGGTAACAGGACAGGGTAACAGGCCAGGGTAACAGGACAGGGTAACAGGCCTAGGGTAACAGGCCTAGGGTAACAGGACAGGGTAACAGGACAGGGTAACAGGCCTAGGGTAACAGGACAGGGTAACAGGCCAGGGTAACAGGACAGGGTAACAGGACAGGGTAACAGGCCTAGGGTAACAGGACAGGGTAACAGGACAGGGTAACAGGCCTAGGGTAACAGGACAGGGTAACAGGCCAGGGTAACAGGCCAGGGTAACAGGCCAGGGTAACAGGACTAGGGTAACAGGACTAGGGTAACAGGCCAGGGTAACAGGACAGGGTAACAGGACAGGGTAACAGGCCTAGGGTAACAGGACAGGGGCCAGGGTAACAGGACAGGGTAACAGGACAGGGTAACAGGACAGGGTAACAGGCCTAGGGTAACAGGACAGGGTAACAGGACAGGGTAACAGGACAGGGTAACAGGACAGGGTAACAGGCCTAGGGTAACAGGACAGGGTAACAGGACAGGGTAACAGGACAGGGTAACAGGACAGGGTAACAGGCCTAGGGTAACAGGACAGGGTAACAGGACAGGGTAACAGGCCTAGGGTAACAGGACAGGGTAACAGGACAGGGTAACAGGCCAGGGTAACAGGCCTAGGGTAAATTTGCTTCTCGTTGCGGCTTCACTGCGGATCTATTATTCCATCTGTTTCAGACGTTATGATAGACATTTAATCGGTAACATTGAAACCAGCAGGAACCAATGCACAGCAGGAACCAATGCACAGCAGGAACCAATGCACAGCAGGAACCAATGCACAGCAGGAACCAATGCACAGCAGGAACCAATACACAGCAGGAACCAATGCACAGCAGGAACCAATACACATTAGGACGCATGTATATCGCCGGTCTACAAGTTACTTTTCAGACTACAGGCATTGCATAGTTAACAGACTACAGGAACTGTATAGTTAACAGACTACAGGCATTGCATAGTTAACAGACTACAGACATTGCATAGTTAACAGACTACAGGCATTGCATAGTTAACAGGCCACATGCATTGTGGATGCACTATTATTCATTTCAATTCTGACGTTGTGATAGACATTTAATCTGAAAACATTATTACCAATGTACAGTTGTCTGATTACGCGTATGGAATAAATGAACTTGTTGTTGTTGTTGTTGACATTTTGAATGCATTGTTGTTATTATTGCTGAAGAGAGGCAATGGGCGCTGTTCGGTGCTGAACACCTTTGCAACTTGAAAGACGTTTTTTTTTTGTCATTGCCTTGTGGTCATTCGTATTAGACTTATATTATTATTATTATTATGTTGAATATTCTTTGACCAAATTCAATTAAAAACGACATGTATTATTGAATGTGCTGTGTGCCATATCCCCCCCCCCCCCGCCCTCTTAGCCCCAGGAGAGAAACAATTCTGACATGCCTGAGGCCAGTTTAGTAAATACATTACTAACAACACGCATAACCACCAAACCAGACAGGCAAATTCAGGGCGTCTAAGACAACCCAAGGCAAGGACAAATCGCCTTAAATCTACAGTTTTATATAGAGCCCATAGGTGAATGGAACTCTTTACCAATCCATATTTCTCAGGATAAATGTAAATCCACCTTCAAGAAAAAAAGAAGGAAAAAAATGAATGCGATAGACCATATGACTGGACAGGAAGTAGACAGAACATCTAATGAGATAGACCATGTGACTGGACAGGAAGTAGACAGAACATCTAATGTGATAGACCATATGACTGGACAGGAAGTAGACAGAACATCTAATGTGATAGACCATATGACTGGACAGGAAATAGAAAGAACATCTAATGTGATAGACCATGTGACTGGACAGGAAGTAGACAGAACATCTAATGCGATAGACCATATGACTGGACAGGAAGTAGACAGAACATCTAATGTGATAGACCATATGACTAGACAGGAAGTAGACAGAACATCTAATGTGATAGACCATATGACTGGACAGGAAATAGAAAGAACATCTAATGAGATAGACCATGTGACTGGACAGGAAGTAGACAGAACATCTAATGTGATAGACCATATGACTGGACAGGAAATAGAAAGAACATCTAATGAGATAGACCATGTGACTGGACAGGAAGTAGACAGAACATCTAATGTGATAGACCATATGACTGGACAGGAAGTAGACAGAACATCTAATGTGATAGACCATATGACTGGACAGGAAGTAGACAGAACATCTAATGTGATAGACCATATGACTGGACAGGAAATAGACAGAACATCTAATGTGATAGACCATATGACTAGACAGAACATCTAATGTGATAGAAGTAGACAGGAAGTAGATAGAACATCTAATGTGATAGACCATATGACTGGACAGGAAGTAGACAGAACATCTAATGTGATAGACCATATGACTGGACAGGAAATAGACAGAACATCTAATGTGATAGACCATATGACTGGACAGGAAGTAGATAGAACATCTAATGTGATAGCCGATATGACTGGACAGGAAATAGAATGCACATCTAATGTGATAGACCATATGACTAGACAGGAAGTAGACAGAACATCTAATGTGATAGACCATATGACTGGACAGGAAATATAATGAACATCTAATGTGATAGACCATATGACTAGACAGGAAGTAGACAGAACATCTAATGTGATAGACCATATGACTGGACAGGAAATAGACAGAACATCTAATGTGATAGACCATATGACTAGACAGGAAGTAGACAGAACATCTAATGTGATAGACCATATGACTGGACAGGAAATAGAAAGAACATCTAATGTGATAGACCATATGACTGGACAGGAAGTAGACAGAACATCTAATGTGATAGACCATGTGACTGGAACGGAAATAGACAGAACATCTAATGTGATAGACCATATGACTGGACAGAACATCTAATGTGATAGACCATATGACTGGACAGGAAGTAGACAGAACATCTAATGTGATAGACCATATGACTGGACAGGAAATAGACAGAACATCTAATGTGATAGACCATATGACTGGACAGGAAGTAGACAGAACATCTAATGTGATAGACCATATGACTAGACAGGAAGTAGATAGAACATCTAATGTGATAGACCATATGACTGGACAGGAAGTAGACAGAACATCTAATGTGATAGACCATATGACTGGACAGGAAATAGACAGAACATCTAATGTGATAGACCATATGACTGACTGATAGAACATCTAGGAAGACTGGAGAAATAGAACATCTAATGTGATAGACCATATGACTGGACAGGAAGTAGACAGAACATCTAATGTGATAGACCATATGACTGGACAGGAAATATAGAACATCTAATGAACCATATGACTAATGACAGAACATCTAATGTGATAGACCATATGACTGGACAGGAAATAGACAGAACATCTAATGTGATAGACCATATGACTAGACAGGAAGTAGACAGAACATCTAATGTGATAGACCATATGACTGGACAGGAAATAGAAAGAACATCTAATGTGATAGACCATATGACTGGACAGGAAATAGACAGAACATCTAATGTGATAGACCATATGACTGGACAGGAAATAGAAAGAACATCTAATGTGATAGACCATATGACTGGACAGGAAATATAATGAACATCTAATGTGATAGACCATATGACTAGACAGGAAATAGAAAGAACATCTAATGTGATAGACCATATGACTGGACAGGAAATAGAAAGAACATCTAATGTGATAGACCATATGACTGGACAGGAAGTAGACAGAACATCTAATGTGATAGACCATATGACTGGACAGGAAGTAGACAGAACATCTAATGTGATAGACCACATGACTGGACAGGAAGTAGAAAGCATCAACTGAAATGTTAAATGTGTTTCCTGTCAGGTATTTTAATGATCTGTATTGTCTACTTATTAAACGATTGTAAAGTCTTACTATGTAATTTGTAGTTTGTAATGTGTAATTAATTGGTGTTGGACTCCAGGAAGATTAGCTAACATTATGGCCTTAACTAATGGGGATCCTAATAAACATTCACAAATTCAAATACAGAACATGTCAGTCCCTCAACACTACAGAACATGTCAGTCCCTCAACACTACAGAACATGTCAGTCCCTCAACACTACAGAACATGTCAGTCCCTCAACACTACAGAACAGAACATGTCAGTCCCTCAACACTACAGAACATGTCAGTCCCCCAACACTACAGAACAGAACATGTCAGCCCCTCAACACTAGAACACTACAGAACATGTCTCCCTCAATGTGTCATCCCTCAACACTACAGAACATGTCAGTCCCTCAACACTACAGAACATGTCAGTCCCTCAACACTACAGAACATGTCAGTCCCTCAACACTACAGAACATGTCAGTCCCTCAACACTACAGAACAGAACCTATCAGTCCCTCAACACTACAGAACATGTCAGTCCCTCAACACTAACATCCCTCAACACTACAGAACAGTCCAGAACATGTCAGTCCCTCAACACTACAGAACATGTCAGTCCCTCAACACTACAGAACAGAACTGTCAGTCTCTCAACACTACAGAACATGTCAGTCCTCACACTATGTCAGTCCCTCAACACTACAGAACCTGTCAGAACACTATGTCAGTCCCTCAACACTACAGAACATGTCAGTCCCTCAACACTACAGAACAGAACCTAGTCCCTCAACACTACAGAACATCTCAATGAACATGAACACTAGAACCAGTCCTCAACACTACAGAACATGACTGGACAGAAAAATATCAGTCCTCAACACTGAACAGAACATGTCATCCTCAACACTGTGTCCCTCATACTACAGAACACATATGACTCAACACTACAGAACATGTCAGTCCCTCAACACTACAGAACATGTCAGTCCTCAACACTACAGAACAGAACATGTCAGTCCTCAACACTACAGAACATGTCAGTCCCTCAACACTACAGAACACGTGATCAACACCAGAAAATGTCAGTCCCTCAACACTGGAACATGGAACACTAGAACAGAACATCTAATGTGTCCCTCAACACTAGACCATGTCAGTCCTCAACACTACAGAACATGTCAGTCCCTCAACACTACAGAACATGTCACAGAATGTCAGACAGAACATCTAATGTCCCTCAACACTACAGAACATTTCAGTCCCTCAACACTACAGAACATGTCAGCCCCTCAACACTACAGAGACATGTCAGTCCCTCAACTGGACAGTCAGTCCCTCAACACTACAGAACAGAACATATCAGTCCTCAACACTAACACTACAGAACATGTCAGTCCCTCAACACTGAACCTGTCAGTCCCTCAACACTACAGAACATGTCAGTCCCTCAACAAGTCCCTCAACACTACAGTCCCTCAACACAGAACACTACAGAACATGTCATCCCTCAACACTACAGAATGTCAGTCCTCAACACTATATATCAGTCCCTCAACACTACAGAACATGTCAGTCCAACACTACAGAACAGAACATGGTCCCTCAACACTACAGAAATATAATCCCTCAACATCTAACATGTCAGTCCCTCAACACCAGAACATGTCAGTCCCTCAACACTACAAATGTCAGTCCCTCAACACTACAGAACATGTCAGTCCCTCAATGAACATGTCAGTCCCTCAACACTACAACATGTCAGTCCCTCAACACTACAGAACATGTCAGTCCCTCAACACTACAGAACATGTCAGTCCCTCAACACTACAGAACATGTCAGTCCCTCAACACTACAGAACAGAACATATCAGTCCCTCAACACTATGAACTGGTCCTCAACACTAGAACAGAACATGTCAGTCCCTCAACACTACAGAACATGTCATCCCCAATGTGATCACCACTACAGAACATGTCATCCCTCAACACTGAACTGGTCCCTCAACACTACAGAACATGTCAGTCCCTCAACACTACAGAACACGTCAGTCCCTCAACACTACAGAAAATGTCAGTCCTCAACACTGTGTCAGTCCTCAACACTACAGAACACGTGTCCCTCAACACTACAGAAAATGTCAGTCCTCAACACTACAAACATGTCAGACTAGAACATGTCTCAACACTGAACAGAACATGTCAGTGAACACTACAGACCATGTCAGTCCCTCAACACTACAGAACATGTCAGTCCTCAACACTATAGAACATGTCAGTCCTCAACACTACAGACCATGTCAGTCCTCAATACTACAGAACATGTCAGTCCTCAATGAACATGAACACTAGAACACCAGTCCCTCAACACTGAACATGTCAGTCCCTCAACACTACAGAACATGTCAGCCCCTCAACACTACAGAACATGTCAGTCCCTCAACACTACAGAACAGAATATGTCAGTCCCTCAACACTACAGAACAGAACATGTCAGTCCCTCAATGTATCAGTCCCTCAACACTACAGAACATGTCATTCCCCCAACACTACAGAACATGTCAGTCCCTCAACACTACAGAACAGAACATGTCAGTCCCTCAACACTACAGAACCTGTCAGTCCCTCAACACTACAGAACATGTCAGTCCCTCAACACTACAGAACATGTCAGTCCCTCAACACTACAGAACAGAACCTATCAGTCCCTCAACACTACAGAACATGTCAGTCCCTCAACACTACAGAACCTGTCAGTCCCTCAACACTACAGAACATGTCAGTCCCTCAACACTACAGAACATGTCAGTCCCTCAACACTACAGAACATGTCAGTCCCTCAACACTACAGAACATGTCAGTCCCTCAACACTACAGAAGAGAATTTATCAGTCCCTCAACACTACAGAACAGAACATGTCAGTCCCTCAACACTACAGAACACGTCAGTCCCTCAACACTACAGAACACGTCAGTCCCTCAACACTACAGAAAATGTCAGTCCCTCAACACTACAGAACATGTCAGTCCCTCAACACTACAGAACATGTCAGTTCAACACTACAGAACAGAACATGTCAGTCCCTCAACACTACAGAACATAACACTACAGAACACGTCAGTCCTCAACACTTGTCAGTCCCTCAACACTACAGAACATGTCAGTCCCTCAACACTACAGAACATGTCAGTCCCTCAACACTACAGAACAGAACATGTCAGTCCCTCAACACTACAGACCATGTCAGTCCCTCAACACTACAGAACATGTCAGTCCCTCAACACTACAGAACATGTCAGTCCCTCAACACTACAGACCATGTCAGTCCCTCAATACTACAGAACATGTCAGTCCCTCAACACTACAGAACATGTCAGTCCCTCAACACTACAGAACATGTCAGTCCCTCAACACTACAGAACATTTCAGTCCCTCAACACTACAGAACATGTCAGCCCCTCAACACTACAGAACATGTCAGTCCCTCAACACTACAGAACAGAATATGTCAGTCCCTCAACACTACAGAACAGAACATATCAGTCCCTCAACACTACAGAACATATCAGTCCCTCAACACTACAGAACATGTCAGTCCCTCAACACTACAGAACCTGTCAGTCCCTCAACACTACAGAACATGTCAGTCCCTCAACACTACAGAACATGTCAGTCCCTCAACACTACAGAACATGTCAGTCCCTCAACACTACAGAACAGAACATGTCAGTCCCTCAACACTACAGAACAGAACATATCAGTCCCTCAACACTACAGAACATGTCAGTCCCTCAACACTACAGAACAGAACATATCAGTCCCTCAACACTACAGAACATATCAGTCCCTCAACACTACAGAACATGTCAGTCCCTCAACACTACAGAACATGTCAGTCCCTCAACACTACAGAACATGTCAGTCCCTCAACACTACAGAACCTAGTCCCTCAGACTACAGAACATGTCAGTCCCTCAACACTCAGTCCCCTCAACACTACAGTCCCTCAACACTACAGAACATGTCAGTCCCTCAACACTACAGAACATGTCAGTCCCTCAACACTACAGAACATGTCAGTCCCTCAACACTACAGAACAGAACATATCAGTCCCTCAACACTACAGAACAGAACATGTCAGTCCCTCAACACTACAGAACAGAACATGTCAGTCCCTCAACACTACAGAACATGTCAGTCCCCCAACACTACAGAACATGCCAGTCCCTCACCACTACAGAACATGTCAGTCCCTCAACACTACAGAACATGTCAGTCCCTCAACACTACAGAACATGTCAGTCCCTCAACACTACAGAACACGTCAGTCCCTCAACACTACAGAAAATGTCAGTCCTCAACACTACAGAACATGTCAGTCCCTCAACACTACAGTACACGTCAGTCCCTCAACACTACAGAAAATGTCAGTCCCTCAACACTACAGAACATGTCAGTCCCTCAACACTACAGAACATGTCAGTCCCTCAACACTACAGAACAGAACATGTCAGTCCCTCAACACTACAGACCATGTCAGTCCCTCAACACTACAGAACATGTCAGTCCCTCAACACTACAGAACATGTCAGTCCCTCAACACTACAGACCATGTCAGTCCCTCAATACTACAGAACATGTCAGTCCCTCAACACTACAGAACATGTCAGTCCCTCAACACTACAGAACACGTCAGTCCCTCAACACTACAGAACATGTCAGTCCCTCAACACTACAGAACATGTCAGCCCCTCAACACTACAGAACATGTCAGTCCCTCAACACTACAGAACAGAATATGTCAGTCCCTCAACACTACAGAACAGAACATGTCAGTCCCTCAACACTACAGAACAGAACATATCAGTCCCTCAACACTACAGAACATGTCAGTCCCCCAACACTACAGAACATGTCAGTCCCTCAACACTACAGAACAGAACATGTCAGTCCCTCAACACTACAGAACATGTCAGTCCCTCAACACTACAGAACATGTCAGTCCCTCAACACTACAGAACACGTCAGTCCCTCAACACTACAGAACATGTCAGTCCCTCAACACTACAGAACACGTCAGTCCCTCAACACTACAGAAAATGTCAGTCCCTCAACACTACAGAACATGTCAGTCCCTCAACACTACAGAACATGTCAGTCCCTCAACACTACAGAACATGTCAGTCCCTCAACACTACAGAACATGTCAGTCCCTCAACACTACAGAACATATCAGTCCCTCAACACTACAGAACATGTCAGTCCCTCAACACTACAGAACATGTCAGTCCCTCAACACTACAGAACATGTCAGTCCCTCAACACTACAGAACAGAACATGTCAGTCCCTCAACACTACAGAACAGAACATGTCAGTCCCTCAACACTACAGAACTTGTCAGTCCCTCAACACTACAGAACATGTCAGTCCCTCAAGTGTTAACTTTAAATGACATGGGCTTCTTCCTAGAATAGGGTGCCAATTGGGACTCGTAGTGGACAGCCATAGAGCTACAGACCAGAAGCAGGTGTTCTGGGTAATGAATTGCATTCCATTAAACCACAGTCTCATATCAAACAGTGTATTTCCTGATGATTCAAATATCTAATCAACATATCACTTAATGCTTATTCCTCATTAGAATGAATGGCATTTCACTTCCATCAAAACACTATTATGCTTGGATGGCGTATTTCTGGACATACCGCTCTGTTATCCAGTACCGCCAACATCATATTGTTATTCACAACCCTCAAGCTGAGAGTTGGGCCTGTCTGCCAGGGCTGTTGCCAGATAGGACTGATTGTGGCATTTGGAGAGGAGGACCGGCCAGAGAGAGAAGTAGAGGAAGGGATGGAGGGATATCGGGATGGAGGGATAGAGGATGGAGGGGAGTGTGAGAGGGGGGGTGAAGGGATAGAGGATGGAGGGATGGAGGGATATAGGGATGGAGGGATGGAGGGATAGAGGATGGAGGGGAGTGTGAGAGGGGGGGTGAAGGGATAGAGGATGGAGGGATGGAGGGATGGAGGGATGGGGGATAGAGGGATAGAGGGATGGAGGGATGGAGGGATGGAGGGATATAGGGATGGAGGGTTGGAGGGATGGGGGGATAGAGGGATAGAGGGATGGAGGGATATAGGGATGGAGGGATAGAGGGATGGAGGGATATAGGGATGGAGGGATGGAGGGATAGAGGGATGGAGGGATATAGGGATGGAGGGATGGAGGGATGGGGGATGGAGGGATATAGGGATGGAGGGATAGAGGGATGGAGGGATAGAGGGATGGAGGGATAGAGGGATGGAGGGGAGTGTGAGAGGGGGTGAAGGGATAGAGGATGGAGGGATGGAGGGATATAGGGATGGAGGGATAGAGGATGGAGGGGAGTGTGAGAGGGGGTGAAGGGATAAAGGATGGAGGGATGGAGGGATGGGGGATAGAGGGATAGAGGGATGGAGGGATAGAGGGATGGAGGGATATAGGGATGGAGGGATGGAGGGATGGGGGGATATAGGGATAGAGGGATGGAGGGATATAGGGATGGAGGGATGGGGGATAGAGGGATAGAGGGATGGAGGGATAGAGGGATGGAGGGATATAGGGATGAAGGGATGGGGGGATAGAGGATGGAGGGATGGAGGGGAGTGTGAGAGCGGGGATGGAGGGATAGAGGATGGAGGGATAGAGGGATGGGGGGTGGAGGGATGGAGGGATGGAGGGATAGAGGATGGAGGGATAGAGGGATAGAGGGATGGAGGGATGGAGGGGAGTGTGAGAGTGGGGATGGAGGGATAGAGGGATGGAGGGATAGAGGGATGGAGGGATGGAGGGGAGTGTGAGAGTGGGGATGGAGGGATAGAGGGATGGAGGAATAGAGGATGGAGGGATGGAGGGGAGTGTGAGAGCGGGGATGGAGGGATAGAGGATGGAGGGATAGAGGGATGGAGGGGTGGAGGGATGGAGGGATGGAGGGATGGAGGGATAGAGGGATGGAGGGATGGAGGGATGGAGGGATAGAGGGATGGAGGGATGGAGGGATAGAGGGATGGAGGGATGGAGGGATGGAGGGATGGAGGGATGGAGGGATGGAGAGGAGGGATGGAGGGATAGAGGGATGGAGGGATGGAGGGATGGAGGGGAGTGTAAGAGGAGGGATGGAGGGATAGAGGACGGAGGGATAGAGGGATGGAGGGATAGAGGGATGGAGGGATGGAGGGATAGAGGGATGGAGGGATGGAGGGATAGAGGGATAGAGGGATGGAGGGATAGAGGGATGGAGGGATAGAGGGATGGACGGATAGAGGGATAGAGGGATGGAGGGATGGAGGGATGGAGGGATAGAGGGATAGAGGGATGGAGGGATAGAGGGATAGAGGGATGGAGGGATAGAGGGATGGAGGGATGGAGGGATAGAGGGATAGAGGGATGGAGGGATAGAGGGATGGAGGGATAGAGGGATAGAGGGATGGAGGGATAGAGGGATGGAGGGATAGAGGGATGGAGGGATAGAGGGATGGAGGGATGGAGGGATGGAGGGATAGAGGGATGGATGGATGGAGGGATAGATGGATAGAGGGATAGAGGGATGGAGGGATAGAGGGATGGAGGGGAATATGAGAGGAAGGTTGGAAGGATATGAGGGAAAGTGGGAGAATTGCCTAATTATCCTTCAGCTGGAACAAAACAGAACAGAGTGACATTCCCTCCCTTTCTCTCTCTCTCTTTCTCTCTCTCTGTCTCCGTCTATCTTTGTCTGTCTGTTGAAATTAGTGAGTGTTTGCTGCTAGCTGTTAGGAGGAAGGAGAGAGGAGGGAAGGATGGAGAGTGGGGGGAGGAGGAGGAAGGAGGGAGGGAGGGAGGAGGGAGGATGGAAGGATAGAGAGTGAAGGGAGGAGGAGGAAGGAGGGAGGGAGGGAGGGAGGGAAGGATGGAGAGTGGGGGAGGAGGAGGAAGGAGGGAAGGATGGAGAGTGGGGGAAGGAGGAGGAAGGAGGGAGGGAGGAGGGAAGGATGTAGAGTGGGGAGGAGGAGGAGGGAGGAGAGAGGAGGGAAGGATGTAAAGTGGGGGGGGAGGAGGAGGGAGGAGAGAGGAGGGAGGAGGGAAGGATGGAGAGTGGGGAGGAGGAGGAGGAGGGAGGAGAGAGAGAGGGAGGGAGAAGGGAAGGATGAGAGTGGGTGGAGGAGGAGGGAGGATGGAGGAGGGAAGGATGGAGAGTGGGGTGGAGGAGAAGGAAGGAGGGAGGAGGGAAGGATGGAGAGTGGGGGGAGGAGGAGGAAGGAGAGAGGAGGGAGGAGGGAGGAGGGGGGAGGGAAGGAGGGAAAGAGGAGGAGGAGGAGGAGGAGGAAGAGGACGTGTCCCAGCAGGTTGCCATTAAGAGGTAAGCGTTAATAATAGGGCCTGATTATTACTATAGTGAACTCACAAAGAGGTCAAGATGAATTAACATGTAAATATACCCAACCCATACTAACTGCAGACCTATAATCTCACTCAGATTGTCAACAGTGTAACGAGGTAGAATATAAAATATCCTCTGAAATCCTCTTTGATCGATTTGATCTGAAACTCCTCATCGTTTTAATGCTTCTGGTATTTATGCAAATGCCATAATTGATCACTGTGCTTATTGCCTGTGTGAGAGATGGTCAAAATCCTAAGAAATCTCCACGTGTTATTGTGAAAAGAAATTGGAAACGGTTTGATATTCATGGTTTTATACATGATGTATCGGGCATTGAATGGAATAGAATGGAATTAATACCTGATGTTGAACTAGCCTTTTCTTACTTCCGCAACACATCCCAGGAGGTATGCAATAGGCCCCTTTTAAAAGATTCAGGATTAAGGGCAGAGAGAAGCCTTGGTTTACTAAGGAATTTACAAAAATCACAAGGGAACGAATTGCTATGTGGGCTAAAGCAAGAGGGACTCGTCCGGCAGATGATTGGATGACTGTTAAACGTCTTGGAAATAAGGGGTGTGGCTACGATCCGTAAATTAAAAGCAGACCACTACCTGAAAACTACTTCACATAATTTAAATAATCCATCCAAATTTGTGCAAATAGTGAAAGGCCTTGAATCAGCATTTCATGTTTTAGATGCAGTTAGTTAGTTAGTTTATTTGAAAAGGTCAAAGGTATAATTGAGCCCCCTATAAATTTACCTGACACCCCTGTGCTCTCCTTCACCAGGTTCTCCTTTAATCCTGACACCCCTGTGCTCTCCTTCACCAGGTTCTCCTTTAATCCTGACACCCCTGTGCTCTCCTTCACCAGGTTCTCCTTTAATCCTGACACCCCTGTGCTCTCCTTCACCAGGTTCTCCTTTAATCCTGACACCTCTGTGCTCTCCTTCACCAGGTTCTCCTCTTCATCCTGACACCCCTGTGCTCTCCATCACCAGGTTCTCCTTTAATCCTGACACCCCTGTGCTCTCCTTCACCAGGTTCTCCTTTAATCCTGACACCCCTGTGCTCTCCTTCACCAGGTTCTCCTTTAATCCTGACACCCCTGTGCTCTCCTTCACCAGGTTCTCCTTTAATCCTGACACCCCTGTGCTCTCCTTCACCAGGTTCTCCTTTAATCCTGACACCCCTGTGCTCTCCTTCACCAGGTTCTCCTCTTCATCCTGACACCTCTGTGCTCTCCTTCACCAGGTTCTCCTTTAATCCTGACACCCCTGTGCTCTCCTTCACCAGGTTCTCCTTTAATCCTGACACCCCTGTGCTCTCCTTCACCAGGTTCTCCTTTAATCCTGACACCCCTGTGCTCTCCTTCACCAGGTTCTCCTTTAATCCTGACACCCCTGTGCTCTCCTTCACCAGGTTCTCCTTTAATCCTGACACCCCTGTGCTCTCCTTCACCAGGTTCTCCTTTAATCCTGACACCCCTGTGCTCTCCTTCACCAGGTTCTCCTCTTCATCCTGACACCCCTGTGCTCTCCTTCACCAGGTTCTCCTTTAATCCTGACACCCCTGTGCTCTCCTTCACCAGGTTCTCCTTTAATCCTGACACCCCTGTGCTCTCCTTCACCAGGTTCTCCTTTAATCCTGACACCCCTGTGCTCTCCTTCACCAGGTTCTCCTTTAATCCTGACACCCCTGTGCTCTCCTTCACCAGGTTCTCCTTTAATCCTGACACCCCTGTGCTCTCCTTCACCAGGTTCTCCTTTAATCCTGACACCCCTGTGCTCTCCTTCACCAGGTTCTCCTCTTCATCCTGACACCCCTGTGCTCTCCTTCACCAGGTTCTCCTTTAATCCTGACACCCCTGTGCTCTCCTTCACCAGGTTCTCCTTTAATCCTGACACCCCTGTGCTCTCCTTCACCAGGTTCTCCTTTAATCCTGACACCCCTGTGCTCTCCTTCCCCAGGTTCTCCTTTAATCCTGACACCCCTGTGCTCTCCTTCACCAGGTTCTCCTTTAATCCTGACACCCCTGTGCTCTCCTTCACCAGGTTCTCCTTTAATCCTGATACCCCTGTGCTCTCCTTCACCAGGTTATCCTTTAATCCTGACACCCCTGTGCTCTCCTTCACCAGGTTCTCCTTTAATCCTGACACCCCTGTGCTCTCCTTCACCAGGTTCTCCTTTAATCCTGATACCCCTGTGCTCTCCTTCACCAGGTTCTCCTTTAATCCTGATACCCCTGTGCTCTCCTTCACCAGGTTCACCTTTAATCCTGACACCTCTGTGCTCTCCTTCACCAGGTTCTCCTTTAATCCTGACACCCCTGTGCTCTCCTTCACCAGGTTCTCCTCTTCATCCTGACACCTCTGTGCTCTCCATCACCAGGTTCTCCTTTAATCCTGACACCCCTGTGCTCTCCTTCACCAGGTTCTCCTTTAATCCTGACACCCCTGTGCACTCCTTCACCAGGTTCTCCTTCTCAACCTTCTCTGTTTCAGAAGTGTGTAAAGCCCTGAAAGAAATAGATGTAAAGAAATCCACTGCCCCTGATGATCTAGACCCCCGCCTCCTACACCTACACCTAGCTGCAGACATCATTGCTCCCCCTTAACATGTATTTTCAACCTCACGCTTGATGTTCAGGAAATCCCCAAGTTATGTAAATCTGCTTTTGTACTGCCTCTCCTGAAAGGTGGAGATCCTTCGCTACTTGACAACTATCGACCCATATCAACATGGTCTGTACTGTCGAAGGTACTGGAGTCCTTAGTTAGTAGGCAGCTGAAGGTACTGGAGTCCTTAGTTAGTAAGCAGCTGAAGGTACTGGAGTCCTTAGTTAGCAGGCAGCTGAAGGTACTGGAGTCCTTAGTTAGTAGGCAGCTGAAGGTACTGGAGTCCTTAGTTAGTAGGCAGCTGAAGGTACTGGAGTCCTTAGTTAGAAAGCAGCTGAAGGTACTGGAGTCCTTAGTTAGGAGGCAGCTGAAGGTACTGGAGTCCTTAGTTAGTAGGCAGCTGAAGGTACTGGAGTCCTTAGTTAGTAGGCAGCTGAAGGTACTGGAGTCCTTAGTTAGTAGGCAGCTGAAGGTACTGGAGTCCTTAGTTAGTAGGCAGCTGAAGGTACTGGAGTCCTTAGTTAGTAGGCAGCTGAAGGTACTGGAGTCCTTAGTTAGTAGGCAGCTGAAGGTACTGGAGTCCTTAGTTAGTAGGCAGCTGAAGGTATTGGAGTCCTTAGTTAGTAGGCAGCTGAAGGTACTGGAGTCCTTAGTTAGTAGACAGCTGAAGGTACTGGAGTCCTTAGTTAGTAGGCAGCTGAAGGTACTGGAGTCCTTAGTTAGTAGGCAGCTGAAGGTACTGGAGTCCTTAGTTAGTAGGCAGCTGAAGGTACTGGAGTCCTTAGTTAGTAGGCAGCTGAAGGTACTGGAGTCCTTAGTTAGCAGGCAGCTGAAGGTACTGGAGTCCTTAGTTAGTAGGCAGCTGAAGGTACTGGAGTCCTTAGTTAGTAGGCAACTGAAGGTACTGGAGTCATTAGTTAGTAGGCAGCTGAAGGTACTGGAGTCCTTAGTTAGTAGGCAGCTGAAGGTACTGGAGTCCTTAGTTAGTAGGCAGCTGAAGGTACTGGAGTCCTTAGTTAGTAGGCAGCTGAAGGTACTGGAGTCTTAGTAGGCAGCTGAAGGTACTGGAGTCCTTAGTTAGTAGGCAGCTGAAGGTACTGGAGTCCTTAGTTAGTAGGCAGCTGAAGGTACTGGAGTCCTTAGTTAGTAGGCAGCTGAAGGTACTGGAGTCCTTAGTTAGGAGGCAGCTGAAGGTACTGGAGTCCTTAGTTAGTAGGCAGCTGAAGGTACTGGGAGTCAAACATTTAATATAGAAATGGACATGGAACAGGGTCAGCAGATGAGTAATACGGACAACAAACGGTTAATTCAGCAGAGGAGAACAGAGCTGAGGGGGAACAGAGCTGAGGGGGAACAGAGCTGAGGGGGAACAGAGCTGAGGAGAACAGAGCTGAGGGGGACAGAGCTGAGGAGAACAGAGCTGAGGAGAACAGAGCTGAGGGGGACAGAGCTGAGGGGGACCGAGCTGAGGGGAACAGAGCTGAGGAGAACAGAGCTGAGGGGGACAGAGCTGAGGGGGACAGAGCTGAGGGGAACAGAGCTGAGGAGAACAGAGCTGAGGAGAACAGGGCTGAGGGGGACAGAGCTGAGCTGAGGGGAACAGATCTGAGGGGGATAGAGCTGAGGGAACAGAGCTGAGGAGAACAGAGCTGAGGGGGACAGAGCTGAGGAGAACAGAGCTGAGGAGAACAGAGCTGAGGAGAACAGAGCTGAGGAGAACAGAGAGCTGAGGGGGACAGAGCTGATAGGGACCGAGCTGAGGGGAACAGAGCTGAGGGGGACAGAGCTGAGGAGAACAGAGCTGAGGAGAACAGAGCTGAGGAGAACAGAGCTGAGGGGGACAGAGCTGAGGGGAACAGAGCTGAGGGGAACAGAGCTGAGGGAACAGAGCTGAGGGGACAGAGCTGAGGGGGACAGAGCTGAGGGGGACAGAGCTGAGGGGAACAGAGCTGAGGGGGACAGAGCTGAGGGGAACAGAGCTGAGGTGAACAGAGCTGAGGGGGACAGAGCTGAGGGAACAGAGCTGAGGAGAACAGAGCTGAGGGGGACAGAGCTGAGCTGAGGAGAACAGAGCTGAGGGGGACAGAGCTGAGGGGGACAGAGCTGAGGGGGACAGAGCTGAGGAGAACAGAGCTGAGGGGGACAGAGCTGAGGGGGACAGAGCTGAGGAGAACAGAGCTGAGGGGGACAGAGCTGAGGGGAACAGAGCTGAGGAGAACAGAGCTGAGGGGACAGAGCTGAGCTGAGGAGAACAGAGCTGAGGGGGACAGAGCTGAGGGGGACAGAGCTGAGGGGGACAGAGCTGAGGAGAACAGAGCTGAGGGGGACAGAGCTGAGGGGGACAGAGCTGAGGGGGAACAGAGCTGAGGGGGACAGAGCTGAGGGGGACAGAGCTGAGGGGGACAGAGCTGAGGGGACAGAGCTGAGGAGATCAGAGCTGAGGAGAACAGAGCTGAGGAGAACAGAGCTGAGGGGACAGAGCTGAGGGGAACAGAGCTGAGGGGGACAGAGCTGAGGGGGACAGAGCGGAGGGGAACAGAGCTGAGGAGAACAGAGCTGAGGGGGACAGAGCTGAGGAGAACAGAGCTGAGGGGGACAGAGCTGAGGGGGAACAGAGCTGAGGGGGACAGAGCGGAGGGGAACAGAGCTGAGGAGAACAGAGCTGAGGGGGACAGAGCTGAGGGGGAACAGAGCTGAGGGGGAACAGAGCTGAGGAGAACAGAGCTGAGGAGAACAGAGCTGAGGAGAACAGAGCTGAGGGGGACAGAGCTGAGGGGAACAGAGCTGAGGGGGACAGAGCTGAGGAGGACAGAGCTGAGGGGGAACAGAGCTGAGGGGGACAGAGCTGAGGGGAGCTGACAAATATAGGGGAGGTAATAAACAGGTGAGTCCAATATCACGGATGCACGTGACAAGGTAAGGAAGGTAATAGATGGCGCCCTCAAGCGCCGGGGGGGGAGCAGACATGACACATCATCTTAAATGGCCACAGCACTGTTTCAGCCACATTGAAGGTTATAAATGACATCCACTGTGCTCTTGGTAAGAAGTTAAATTGTGTGTCTGTCTTTACTGATTTGTCGAAAGGCTTTTAACACCGTGGAACCATGCTGTGTCGGTGCAAAGGTTAAAATGTTGTGGAATTACTGGTCATGCTCTGGATTGGCTTCATAAAGTACCTATCAAATTGTACACAATGTGTAATGGTGGATGCTTGTAAATCTGAGTCCGTAGAGGTGTGCTCAGGTGTTCCCCAAGGTTCTATTTTGGGTCCACTCTTGTTCATTTTGTACATCAACAACATTGGGGGGGATCTTATTAAAACAGCTGATGTTCATTTTTATGCAGATGACACTGTTCTTTATTCAAGTGGTAGTAGTTTATCTTTAGCCCAAAGAGCAACAGAATCTGTATGATTTAAAGATGATAATAGCCAACGTCAGCAACAAAAGAGTGATCAAATTAAGATTCTATATCTGTATGTTCCAAATGTGTTCCAAATGTGTTCAAAATGTGTTCCAACACTCTATTCCATTTTCTAGTGCACGACTTTGACCAGAGCCCATACCTTGGGCCATGGCCACGAGACACTCATCTCCTCTTCTCTCTGTCTCCCCACTGATTGACCAGAGCCCATACCTTGGGCCATGACAACGAGACACTCATCTCCTCTTCTCTCTGTCTCCCCACTGATTGACCAGAGCCCATACCTTGGGCCATGGCAACGAGACACTCATCTCCTCTTCTCTCTGTCTCCCCACTGATTGACCAGAGCCCATACCTTGGGCCATGGCCACGAGACACTCATCTCCTCTTCTCTCTGTCTCCCCACTGATTGACCAGAGCCCATACCTTGGGCCATGGCAACGAGACACTCATCTCCTCTTCTCTCTGTCTCCCCACTGATTGACCAGAGCCCATACCTTGGGCCATGGCCACGAGACACTCATCTCCTCTTCTCTCTGTCTCCCCACTGATTGACCAGAGCCCATACCTTGGGCCATGACAACGAGACACTCATCTCCTCTTCTCTCTGTCTCCCCACTGATTGACCAGAGCCCATACCTTGGGCCATGGCAACGAGACACTCATCTCCTCTTCTCTCTGTCTCCCCACTGATTGACCAGAGCCCATACCTTGGGCCATGGCCACGAGACACTCATCTCCTCTTCTCTCTGTCTCCCCACTGATTGACCAGAGCCCATACCTTGGGCCATGGCAACGAGACACTCATCTCCTCTTCTCTCTGTCTCCCCACTGATTGACCAGAGCCCATACCTTGGGCCATGGCCACGAGACACTCATCTCCTCTTCTCTCTGTCTCCCCACTGATTGACCAGAGCCCATACCTTGGGCCACGGCAACGAGACACTCATCTCCTCTTCTCTCTGTCTCCCCACTGATTGACCAGAGCCCATACCTTGGGCCACGGCCACGAGACACTCATCTCCTCTTCTCTCTGTCTCCCCACTGATTGACCAGAGCCCATACCTTGGGCCACGGCCACGAGACACTCATCTCCTCTTCTCTCTGTCTCCCCACTGATTGACCAGAGCCCATACCTTGGGCCACGGCCACGAGACACTCATCTCCTCTTCTCTCTGTCTCCCCACTGATTGACCAGAGCCCATACCTTGGGCCACGGCCACGAGACACTCATCTCCTCTTCTCTCTGTCTCCCCACTGATTGACCAGAGCCCATACCTTGGGCCACGGCCACGAGACACTCATCTCCTCTTCTCTCTGTCTCCCCACTGATTGACCAGAGCCCATACCTTGGGCCACGGCCACGAGACACTCATCTCCTCTTCTCTCTGTCTCCCCACTGATAGAACAGCAGATTTACATTCATCCCAGTGTCAAAGCAACATTTCACAGTTAAAGAGGTGATCCGCCATTAATAACAATAATGGTAATAATAATTATAATAATAGTAATAATAGTAGTAATAGCAATAAAAAATAATAGTAAAAGTACATTATTATACTACCACTAATAATACATTATAATAGTAATAATATCAGTAATAATAGTACTAAAAATAATAGTAATAATAATAGTAATAATAACAGTATTAATAATACTGCAATACTTTTAATAATACTACTAAAAATAATAGTAATAATAATAACAGTGGTAATAATTGTAATAATAATAGTAAAAATAATAGTAATAATAATAATAATAATAGTAATAATAATAATAATAATAGTAATAATAGTAATAATAATAATAATAGTAATAATAGTAATAATAATAATAATAATATTAATAATAATAATAATAATAATAATAATAATAATAGTAATAATAATAATAATAATAATAATAATAGTAATAATAATAATAATAGTAATAATAGTAATAATAATAATAATAATAGTAATAATAATAATAATAGTAATAATAGTAATAATAATAATAATAATAATAATAATAATAATAATAATAATAATAATAATAATAATAATAATAATAATAATAGTAATAATAATAATAATAATAAATAATAATAATAATAATAATAGTAATAATAATAATAGTAATAATAATAATAATAGTAATAATAATAATAGTAATAATAATAGTAATAATAATAATAATAATAATAATAATAATAATAATAATAATAATAGTAATAATAATAATAATAATAATAATAGTAATAATAATAATAATAATAATAATAATAATAATAATAATAGTAATAATAATAATAATAATAATAATAATAATAATAATAATAGTAATAATAATAATAATAATAATAATAATAATAATAATAATAATAATAATAATAATAGTAATAATAATAATAATAGTAATAATAGTAATAATAATAATAATAATAGTAATAATAATAATAGTAATAATAATAATAGTAATAATAATAATAGTAATAATAATAAATAATAATAATAATAATAGTAATAATATTAATAGTAATAATAATTAATAGTAATAATAATAATAATAATAATAATAATAATAGTAATAATAATAGTAATAATAATAGTAATAATAGTAATAATAATAGTAATAATAATAATAATAATAGTAATCATAATAATAATAGTAATAATAATAGTAATAATAGTAATAATAATAGTAATAATAATAATAATAATAGTAATAATAATAGTAATAATAATAATAATAATAGTAATAATAATAGTAATAATAATAGTAATAATAATAGTAATAATAATAATAATAATAGTAATAATAATAGTAATAATAAAAATAATAATAGTAATAATAATAATAATAAATAATAATAGTAATAATAGTAATAATAATAGTAATAATAATAGTAATAATAATAATAATAATAATAATAATAATAATAATAATAATAGTAATAATAATAGTAATAATAATAATAATAATAGTAATAATAATAGTAATAATAATAATAATAATAATAATAATAATAGTAATAATAATAATAATAATAGTAATAATAATAGTAATAATAAATAATAATAATAGTAATAATAATAATAATAATAATAGTAATAATAATAGTAATAATAATAGTAATAATAATAATAATAATAATAATAATAATAGTAATAATAATAATAATAATAATAATAGTAATAATAATAGTAATAATAATAGTAATAATAATAATAATAATAATACTAGTAATAATAATAATAATAATAATAATAGTAATAATAATAATAATAATAATAATAGTAATAATAATAATAATAATAATAATACTAGTAATAATAATAATAATAATAATAATAATAATAGTAATAATAATAATAATAATAATAATAGTAATAATAATAATAGTAATAATAATAGTAATAATAATAATAATAATAATACTAGTAATAATAATAGTAATAATAATAATAATAATAATAATAATAATAATAGTAATAATAATAATAATAATAATAGTAATAATAATAATAATAATACTAGTAATAATAATAATAGTAATAATAATAATAATAATAATACTAGT